>NW_021703774.1:1569302-1638170 GCF_005190385.1 Monodon monoceros | reverse complement strand
GGGGGCTGGGGAGGTGGTCTAGGGGCTGGGGAGGTGGTCTAGGGGCTGTGGAGGTGGACTAGGGGCTGGGGAGGTGGTCTAGGGGCAGGGGCGGTGGTCTAGGGGCTGGGGAGGAGGTCTTTGGGGCTGGGCAGGTGGTCTAGGGGCTGGGGTCGTGGTCCTTGGGGCTGGGGAGGTGGTCTTGGGGCTTGGGATGTGGTCTAGGGGCTGGAGAGTTGGTCTTTGGGGCTGGGAAGGTTGTCTTCCACTTGGGGATGTGGTATTGGGGCTGTGGACATTTTCTTTGGGGCTGGGGAGTTGGTCTTTGGGGCTGGGGAAGTGGTCCTGGGGCTGAGGGGTGGTCTTTGGGGCTGTGGAGGTGGTCTTTGGTGCTGGGTAGGTGGTTTAGGGGCTGGGGAGGTGGTCTTTAGGGATGGGTCTAAGGGCTGGGGAGGTGTTCTAAGAGCTTGGGAGACGTTCTAGGGGCTGGGGTGGTGGTTTTTCGGGCTGGGGAGGAGGTCTTTGGGGCTGGGGAGGTGGTGTAGGGGTTGGGGACACGGTCTTTGGGGCTGGGAAGGTGGGCTAGGGGCTGGGGAGGTGGGCTAGGGGCTGGGGAGTTGTTCTTGGGGCTGGCGAGGTGGTCCAGTGGCTGGGGAGGTGGTCTAGGGGCTGTGGATGAGGTCTTTGGGGCTGGAGAGGTGGTCTTTGGGGCTGGGGAGGTGGTCTAGGCGCTGAGGAGGTGGTCTTGAAGCTGGAGAGGTGGTCTTTGGTGATGGGGAGGTCGACTAGGGACTGAGGAGGTGCTCTTTGGGGCAGGGGAGGTGGACTAAGGGCTGAGTATGTGGTCTTGGGGCTTGGGAGGTGGTCTAGGGGGTGGGGAGGTAGTCATTGGGGCTGGGGAGGTGACCTTTGGGGCTGGGGTTGTGGTCTTTGGGGCTGGGGAGGTGGACTAGGGGCTGGGGAGGTGGTCTTTGGGGCTGGTCTTTGGGGCTGGGGAGGTGGTCTTGGGGCTCGGCATGTGGTCCAGGGGCTGGGGAGGTGGTATTTAGGGCTGGGGAAGTGGTCTTTGGGGCTGGGGATGTGGTCTTGGGGCTGGGGAGGTGGTCTTTGGGGCTGGGGAGGTGGTTTAGGGGCTAGGGAGAGAGTCTAGGGGCTGGGGAGGTGGTCTAGGCGCTGGGGAGGTGGTCTTGGGGCTCGGCATGTTGTCTAGGGGCTGGGGAGGTGGTATATAGGGCTGGGGAGGTGGTCGCGGGGCTAGGGACATGGTCTAGGGCCTGGGGAGGTGCTCTTGTGGCTGGGGAGGTGGTCTAGGGCCTGGAGAGGTGGTCTTGTGGCTGGGGTGGTGGTCTTTGGGGCTGGAGTGGTGCTATAGGGACTGGAGAGGCGGTCTAGGGGCTGGGGAGGTGGTCTAGGGGCTGGGGAGGTAGTCTTTGGCACTAGGTATTTGGTCTTGGGGATGGGGAGGTGGTCTAGGGTCTGGAGAGGTGGTCTAGGGGTTCGGGAGGTGGTCTTGGAGCTGGGATTGGTCTAGGGGATGAGGAGGTTGTCTACGGGCTCGAGAGGTGGTCTTGGGGCTGGGGAGGTGGTCTAGGGTCTGGCGCGGTCGTCTTGGTGTTGGGGGAGTGGAGCTATTGGAGACTCGTGAGTGCTGGGATCCCAAGGTGAGGGGCGTGGTGAGAAAAGCAGGTGGCGTTAAGCCTTGAGGGGTCTCCTTCGTGTGCAGCGCTGTCTGTCTTCTTGCCTCCTGTGATGGGTCACAGTGTCTTTGGCCCTTGCTTCCACCAATGAAATAGAGTGAATTCCAAACTGTTGGTTTTCCTTGAAGGTCAGTGGCGTGGAGACCCAGAGGCTCATTTCTTGTAGGGAACAAGTTCCATTTTGGTCTCTGGCCCCCGGTGGTTGGGGACTGAGCTTAGACCCCGGTGTCCCAGTGGCCCTCCTGTGGACTAGGGAGAGGACTGGGGTCCAGGTCAATGCGCCATGGGCCCTGTGGAGGGATGGTTGTAAAGATAAACAGGGAGGTGGCGGCCATGATGATTCTGGAGGGAAATGTCTGTGATCAGAACAGCCTGGCCTGCTGTGGGACCCCAGAGCCGCCCCGTGTGGAGTTCCGGGGTCACGGCCTGGCCCGGAGTTTCTAATCTCATCTGGCCTTGGCCCCGCTTCAGCGTCTGGGGAGCAGGGACCCTCCTTGTCAGCATGTAGGTTTCTCGCCGGTGGTCCCCACGCGCCGGGGTCTTCGCCTGCGCTGGGCGCTGCGCGGAGCCGGAATCTGGGGGGGCGGGCGGCTCAGCACAGGGCAGGGGGGCCCTTGAGGCCGCGAAGGCCTGATCCCTGCAGCCTTCTTCTGGGGTTCCTCCGTGGGGAGCCCCTTTCTCCCGCCTGTGCGGCCCCCGGAAGTGCAGAGGCCCGGGCTGCCTGTGGGGCAGGCTTTGCTCTGGGAAGGGCTTGCTCACCGCTCCTCCCTCTGACTCAAGTTGGAACAAGTAACCTGGCTCCCCTGGCCGGGCAGCCTGGGAGGGACACAGGCGGGACCAGGGGAGGGACAGCCACCGGCCATCGGCGTGGGGAGCGGAAGTGGGTCAGAGAGCATGGGGCGGCCTGGGACACCCTGAGGAGACATGCCAGGCCCCTCGGTCCCCTGACTTGGGACCAGGGGGCATTTCCCGGACTCCTGGACTGAGCTGGAAGCAGGTGAGGGTGGGGCAGCTGGAGCGGGTCTTTGGGGCGAGGGCAAGCCGGCCTAGGGGTGGGGGGCCCAGCAGTGGCCGTCAGCCACAGGGCACAGGGGTGATGGGGGTGCTGGTGGGCTCGGATGAGGACCCGGCACTGTAGTTCCCAGGCCTCAGTTTCCACGGGAGCGGGGAAGGCTGGGACGAGAGCGTCCCAGGGCCTCCCTTTGGGGCCACATTTGTGACGGGAGAGGGTCCCAGTGGCTCAGCCCGAGGGCAAGTGCACGGCGCTCCCCTTCCTCCCCTTTTGTCCTCCTCTGCATTTTCCTGGGGGTTTGCGTTCGTTTGCTTGTTCTCCGTTCTTTTTCTCTGTTCGGGGTGGACGGATAGGGCTTGCCACCTGGGGCTGTGGGTCTGGAGGGCAGGGAGGGTTCCCATGCGGAGAGGCGGGGATATTCCCAGAACTGCCTGTATCTGAAAGCCATGCCTTCAACACCCACGGGAGCCTGCGGGCCCTGGGACAGGGTCCCCGAAGCCGGAGGGCCGCCTCCGGGGGGGCAGATGAGCGGGCCGCACACGTGTGGGTCCTTCCTGCTCAACCTGGCGCTATCCAGATTCAGTATGGGGACTGGCCAGGGCCCCGGGTACCGTCCAGTTTTCACTGTGCCTGTGAGGACGGGAGGCCCAGCCAGGTGAGGTGAGGTGAGCTCCCCTAAGATCACATAGGTGTTGGCAGGATCCAGGCTGGAATCTGGGGCTTCCAACCTCCGGTCCGTGCTCTCTGCCCTACTTGGAGCAGGCCTGCCCCCGACCCTGGCCAGAGGGAGGAAGGGGCTGAGGGGGCCGTTCTGCCGGGCCACCCCTCGGTCCCTGCAATTCCTGCTCACTCTGCAACAGGCAACAACATGAGAAGCAGGGCTGAGTTGTCAGAGCTTCCCAAGGCAACTCCTTAATGGTTAATAATTAATTAGTAAGTGTGAGTAATTGATGGCTTCCCTCCCACATCACCCCCTCCCTCGTCCAAGCAGACGTGCTAGGACGGCCTTGCTTCCTTGCTCTGGCAGGGCCCTGCCCCTGGCTGCTGGGGAGGCCCACAGGCTGCCCAGGGCTCTGCAGCGGGCGGTGGGGGAGCTGCCTGCCGTCTGTCCCACTCCATCTCCAGGAGGGATGAGGGTTTGGGAGGGTGAACCAGGCAGAGCTAACTCACGCCAAGTACCCTGGTCTCGGTTCCCAGAACGTGTGGCCAGGCTCTCTCCTTGGCATCTTCGCAAAGGCCCCATATAAACTTTAAAAAAAAAAAAAAAATCCTACCCTCCACTCTCTAGACTTTCTTGGAGAACTGAAACTCCAAAGTGCAGGTACCTATTGTTTTCAGGGCGAGGTTTTTAACTGAGGCCCAAGGTGCTCTGATAGGCTGTGCTGTTTCTGTAGGTCTGTAAAGCTGTCCATGGGCAGAGAGGTGCTCCTGGGGCCTGGCCGTCAGCGGTCCCTCCTCCAGGGGCCTGGCTGCGGGCTCAGCTTGTCTCCCACTGGCTGAGGAGCCGCCCCCCCCCATCCAGCAGTGGTGCCCTGAGGAGAAGCAGGAGAAGCTCCAGACAGGCACTCCGGAGGACTTTTGGACTGTTGCTCAATGGCTGACTCAGGGAGGAGGTGGCTGGGCTTTCCTTCCAGGCCGCCTGCCCGGGCCCCGCCCGCGCTCCCCATCCTGGCTCCAGCCAGCCGCCGCCAGGCCCCGGCCAGCTGGGACCCTGAGCAGGGGTGCAGACTTGGCGAGGAGAGAGGGGGCGCCAGCGGGTGCGGCCGGGGTGACTGCTGCCGGCAGACGCACACCTGGAACTCTACCTGAGCTGCACACGTGCGCCCAGCCCGGGCAAGCAGAGTGGCCGTGGTCTCCTTCCCATCTTGGGGCAGCTTCGGCTCTGGTCACCCCTCCAGCCCCGGCAGCACGCGCCCAACACACATGCACGTGCGCGCTGCCTCGCTCCCGGCTGTGGGGTGTGAGGTCCGGGCCCCCTCCCCTTCGAGGGGCCTCCCAGGCATAGCTGGTGGCCCGGGAGTTGGCTCACGGCTTTGGGCACCTGCCCTCGGGTGGACCGCCTGGTGTAGACAGACAGCAGGCAGCCTGGGCTGTGGGCCTCGGGACAGGGCCTGGCTGAGTGCCCGGTGCCCTCACGCATGGGGGCGGCGGGATGGGTCTCGGGCTGAGGACCGTCAACCGTGCCTCCCTCCTGGCACTGACGTTTCCCCTCCCTCCTCTCCTTTCCTTCCTCCTTGACTTGTCCTCCCACCTTTTTCTTGTTCCCTCCTTTCCATCCTCTCTCTTTGCTCCTGTCCTCATGGGCTTTCTCCCCAGTGTCGTGGTCTCTGTGGCCACCACTGCTGTCACCCCTTGGGCTCGGAGGCCTCTCTGGGAAGGAGGCGGCAGGGGCCCAGGCTGGGCCCAGGGCAGGTGCGCTGGAGAGGCCCACAGAGCCTTCTGTCCGCAGCGCCCCTGGCACTGACACCCCCATCCCAGACTCACTCCCCCGGAAGCATGGGCCTCACGCCACATCTCCCACCCTCACCCACCTGACTCAACAGCTCTGTTTGGAGGCAAGGGGGTTTACATGTATCATTTTTTGTTCTTTTAAAAGCTGGGGAAACTCCAGGCCACCTGCACATCCTGGCCCAGGCTGGGAAGGGTGTCGGCCCCTCCTCCTCTGTGCCCCCTCCTCCCAGAAGTCCACCATGGAAAGCAAGGATGAGGTCAGCGACACCGACAGTGGCATCATCCTGCAGTCTGGTGAGGGCTTCAGGCGCCCCCGACCCCACCAACTCCTTGAGTCCCAGGCTCCAGGCCCGGCCAAACTGAGGGGCCCAAGGCGGGGGCGGCGGGGAGGCCACTGTGCGGGGAAGGGGGGTGCAGACCCTGGAAGGGCTGAGAGTTTTCCTCCCTGGGTGGGAGGAGGGGCTCTGGCCTGGAGTGTCAATCCTATCTGAACAGCTACCTGCCGTGTTCAGCTCTGGCCCCATGATCCCTAAGAAGCTGAAAACTCATCTGGTTCGCGGGAAGGGGCCGTGGCTCAGGTTGGCCACAGCCGATGGGCCCAGTCGGGTCTGGTTGGACAGAGAGAGAAGAGGCGCATGCAGTGTGTGTGTGTGTGTAGGTGTGTGTATGTGTGTGAGTGTGTGTATGTGTGTGTCTATATGTGTGTGTATGTATGTGTGTCTATATGTGTGTGTGAGTGTATGTGTGAGTGTATGTATATGTGTGCACGTGTGAGTGTGTATGTGTGTGTATGTATGTCTATGTGTGTGCATGTATGTGTGTATGCGTGTGTATATGTGTATGCATGTGTGTGTGTGTGTGTGTGTGTGTGTGTGTGTGTGTGTGAGAGGGGTGGGGGAGCAGACAAGGAAGAAGGCACCTGCCACGGGTGGCGGCTGGGAAGGGAAGGGCGGGAAGGAACGGGCTCTGACCACAGCCTGGCCCTCACCGCACACGGCCAAGGGGCCGCCCGTCCCTCCGAGCCATAACGGTGCCGTTGGGCCGCCGGGGTACACGCCGCCTTTTGGGTGTGACACGGCCTGCTGTGGCGGCCGGCCCGCAGCCTGGTCAGGCGTGAGGCCGCCTGAGCGCGCGTGTGCGCCGTCAGCCCCGGGGGCGTCCCGTGGCGCCCGGGACAGGCTCCCCTGAGCGCGCGCCCCTGCCCCGCCGCAGGCCCCGACAGCCCGGTGGCCCCCGCGAAGGAGCTGACCCACGCGGTGCGCAAGCAGCAGAGGGCCCTGGAGGCGCGGCTGGAGGCCTGCCTGGAGGAGCTGAGGAGGATCTGCCTGCGGGAAGCGGTGAGGCTGGGCCCCCCGCCGCGCAAGCACGGGCTTAACCCCGGGCCTGGAGCCGCGTGCTGGGCTGTCGGTGCCGAGGAGTGGGAGGCCCGGTCCTGAGAAAGTTCTGGGGGTCAGACGGGGCACCGGATGGCACAGCAAGGGGACAGCTCTTCCCCGCAGGGCCCAGGCATATGGCTGGGCAGAGGAGGGGCCGCAGGGGACCGAGTGGATGGAGGCGCCTGCGGGGACCATAGCCAGGCCAGGGCAGATTCCCGGACGAGGGAGAGCCCTGGACGCTGGGACGCGTGGAGATGGGCAGAGGCCTCTGGGGAAGGGCGGCACAGGTCACCCAGGGCCCGCCGGATGGGCTGTTCCTGCTCGGCCAAGGGCTGGATGCGTGGAGAGCGGCTTGGCACGAACTTGCTTCCCCTGCAGGAGCTGACGGGCATCTTGCCTGCAGAGTACCCCTTCAGACTGGGGGAGAAGGCCCCCAAGGTCCGCCGCAGGATCGGAGCCGCTTACAAACTGGACGAGTGGGCCTTGCACAGAGAGGTGAGGTGCTGCAGGGCGCCGTCCCTGCTCCCCGAGGCTGGCGGCTGTGGTCCCCAGGCCTTGCTTCCCCTCTGCAGGGGTCTCTGCTCTAGCATCACACAGCTCAGGCCGCTTGGCTCTGCGTGGACAAGGGGCACCCGCCTACGTGTAGCCCACGTGGCCTCAGGGAGGGCTGGGACCTCAAGGGAGGACATGGGGTTCAGTCCTCTGAGGGCAGAAGGCCAGCCAAGAGCGCAGCCGGCCCGGAGAGGCAGTGGCCTGTGCGGACGGGTCGCTCTGGCTCCTGGGGCCGTCCTCCCCTTTCTCAGCACAGGAGGAGGGCCGTGGGGTGGCTTGGACCCTCGGGTCCCTCCCCGTGGTGTGACGGGTGGCTCGTCTGCCCGGCCCTTTGGGGTGGGAGGGAAGCGTCCACCTCAGTCCCTCCCCGCCTGGCTCGGGGTCAGGCTGCTGGGTGGGTCCTGGGCCAGCTGCTCGGAGGCCTGGGCCCTGGACGCCGCCGTCTGCTGGGGGTCTGGGCCGTTCCGGTGTCGCTCACTGCGTCCTCCCCCAGGACCCACTGAGCAGCCTGGAGAGGGAGCTGGCCCTGCAGCTGCAGATCGCCGAGGCCGCGCGGCGCCTGTGCCGGGAGGGGAACCTGGGCCGCCAGGCGCGCCGGCAGCGGAAGCAGGCGGTGCAGCAGGAAGAGAAGAAGCTGCGGGACCTGCAGCGCTGCCTGGGGGAGTGGCAGCGAGGCAACGGGGCCCCTCCCGCCCTGGCCCCAGGCCCAGGTGAGCAGCGGCGGTCCCAGACCCATCCGGCTGGTCCCAGACCCGTCCCGACCCATCCCCGTCGTCGTCGGGGGAAACCTGCTTCCCCGGTCCGCCCCACCCCATCCTGACCCGTGGCAACCCCACAAGCCTCAGCCCAGTCATCACCCTCCCCTGAGACCCTCCCCATTTCCTTAGAAAACAACCCACTCCTCCCTCGAAATCCACGCCCTGCAGGAGACCTCCCGGACAGGAGGCACCCCCAGGCTGACCTCAGCTTATCTCAAGGGCTTGTCCAGCCCTCTGATCCCAGGCCCACAGGGCAGGTGGTCCCGTGAGCACGGCCGAGGGCCCACATTCTGTGCATATCTGCTCGCTGAACGGCTGCAGGGCCCATGGCTGCCGGTGGATGCTCTGGTGGAAGTGCATACCCACCGTCCCTGAAGTACCTAGAACCGCCCAGTCAGGACTGGGGCCCCCGCGCTCTGTTCTCTAGTTGCTGTGCCTCTTAGTCTAGTCCCTGAGCCCGGGGTCCAGCGCCCGCCAACTGTGCGGCAGTGAGTCGTCCAGGCCCAGGCATCAGTGGACATCATGCGTCCAGGCCGGTTCCTCTTCCAGCAAGTGGTTCTGGGCCCTCGCGTGTGGCTTCTTCATTCTCCTGACCCGAGCCCAACCTGTCAGGTCAGTCCTTGGAGGCCTCCCTTCCGTTCCGGCGCCAGGGCATTGGGCTCGCCCTCCCCCAGGCCTCTCCTGGGTCCCAGGCCTCCCGTGCGTGTGAGGGAGCTGGCACAGGGAGTTGGGCCCTGGGCTGAACTGGATCTGGGGCCTCCACCTGCGCTCCCCAGCTCCCACCCCTGCCCCTCAGGTCAGCTTTGTGCCAAGGCCGCCTCCTGCCCCGGTTGGGCACGTGGCCTCTAATTTAGGGTGAGTCCAGATGCCTCCCAGGTCCCCCCCAGCAGCCGGGAGTGGAGGACGAGGGAGGAGATGCCTCCAGGCGACAGCTGGCCCGGTAACCCCGGGCGACGGGGAGACCCAGGCAGGACGGCCGACCGGCTCTGGTGGAGAGGGGCCTCCGTCCTCCCTGTGTTCCTGACAGCGCCCAGGACGCGACCTCCCCTTGACAGGCAGCTGCTGGCTTGGGCACGGAAGCCCCCGAGGGCTCGTTGCTGTCCTGGTGGCAGCGGCCCGGGGGGCTGTGCCCCGTCTGTGTGTCCCAGACCCTCCTGTGTCCCGTCTGGCCGCACACCGCCCTGTGGGCTCCTCTGACCACAGGCCTGCGGTGTGGGGTGGTGGACGGTGTAGGGCTGTGGCTCTGCTACTATCATTGCGACGATGAGGCTGCTTGTTGGGAGTGGGGAGCAGGCCAGGACACGCCTGGGGCTTGGCCAACCATCCGCGGGAGGGGGCACTTAGTCCAGGGGAAATAGAGCTGTGGGGAAGGGGCCTGGCCATGCGACTGCCTCCACCCTCCTGATCAGAGAGGCAGCTATGCTCTCCACCTGCAGCCCTGGCCTGACCAGGCCGAGGTCCTGGGTCTAGTGCCCTGTGTCGATGAGGCCCGAGGTCCTGGGCCTAATGTCCTGTACTGACCAGGCCGAGGTCCTGGGTCTAATGTCCTGTCCTGACCAGGCCGAGGTCCTGGGTCTAGTGCCCTGTGTCGATGAGGCCCGAGGTCCTGGGTCTAGTGCCCTGTGTCGATGAGGCCTGAGGTCCTGGGTCTAGTGTCCTGTGTCGACGAGGCCTGAGGTCCTGGTTGCAATGTCTTCTCCTGGGAGCCCAGGAGGAGGTGGTTCTAGACAGGTAATTCCTGCTCTTGGTCATCTGCCCAGCTGGGCTCGCCCTGAAAGCAGGAAGTAGAGAGGGATTAATAATTAACTAGCAATAAAGATGTATGAAAAAATAATTAGTAGCTGAAAGGTGTTTTGAATTAAAGAGAAAAAAAAAAAAAGCAAACAGACTAACCCAAAAAAAGTTAGAGAAATCCACCCACCCTCTTGGTCTCCGCAGGAAGGTCACTCTAATTATACCAGGTGGCAGCCATTAGCTCGTCCTCTGCAGGTGGCGGGAGCGGTCAGCTGCGGGACTAATCGACCCCAGGGAGCCTGATGAGAAAGGCCCCCCAGCACCGAGCTGACGTAACAGGTGATCAGGACGCATTTGTTGATTAGCGGCGCCCGTGCTGGCAACACTGGTAGGAATTCTTCCCTGATGAAACGTTCCAGATCTGTGCTGTCCCATGTGGCAGGCACTCACTGCATGGGACGGTTGAGCAGTTGGATTGTGACCCGTGCGGCTGAGGAACTAAAATTTTAATTTAATTTAAAATAGCCACATACAGCTAGTGGCCGCTGCACGGGACAGCGCAGCCTCTGAGGATGCCCAGCGTTTGTACGGCCGCTGCCTGGGGTGTCCTCCTGCCGCTGCTGCGCCGAGGGCAGGGCTGTGGGGCAGCGTGGCCAAGACAGCAAGCAGCCCCCATGAACCACCTGTGATTAAACAGCCGAGGGTGACGGCTGTCTTCCCAGACCGTATATTCAAACCCAAAACACATGACTATACCCAGCCCCCGACCCCGGCATCCCTGGACCGTGACAGTAACAGTCCCACAATTTCTTCAAGTTGACATTTGTGAAAAATAAACATCTCGGTTCCCCGGGTTTTTATAAAAGATCAGAGGCTGGGAACCAGCATTAGGTAAGAGCATGTCTCCCCAGTTGAACCTTAAAGCACGGGCTGGTGTGAGCTGAGCGAAGCCCGGGCTGCTCCGTGGGCAGCCGACCCTGCATGGTTTACAGACTGCTCTGTGTAAAGGTTCTGTCTCATTTAAATGGAGGAGCAAACGTTGATAAACTTCTGTAAAGGTCCAGGGAGTAAATGTTTTAGGCTCGTGGGCCATGTGGCCTCCGTCATCACTACTCAGCTTGGCCATCGTATCATGAAAGCAGCCAGACGTTACGTAAACAAACCCACAGTTGTGTTTCAATACAACTTTATTTATAAAAGCAGCCAGAAAAAAAAATTTTTTTTAAGGGACTTCGCTGGTGGTCCAGCGGTTAAGACTCTGTGCTTCCACTGCAGGGGGCACGGGTCAGGGAACTAAGATCCCGCATGCCTCGCGGTGTGGCCAAAAATAAAAACAAAGCAGCCCGTTAACTGGATTTGTCCCACAGGCCTGCCACCAGCCAGTCCCTGTTATAGAGGATTTTCAGATGGCTGGAAACGGAATCTACTTTTCTTAGAATTTTCTGGTTAATGACCTCTGCATGAAAGGCCAGCTAACAGGAGAGCCCATAAATGGTGGTGGTGAAGGGCCAGACTCTGGTCAGACGGTCTGGGTGTGAATCTGACTCAAGCACCTTCCGGCGGTTTGACCTAAGCTATGTTATCAGCTCCTCCAAGCCTCTGTGTCCTGAGCTGCTACAGGGAGATGGTCATCTTACCGTACACGGTTGTTATGAGGATCACGTGAATTCACGTATATAAGGCACTTAGAAAAGCCCAAGAGAAATAATTAGCGATCGTCAGTTTGCCCTCACCCGTGTTCTCAAATGTAGTTGAAAATGCTTTGTGAGTCCCATCCAGGTCATGTTAGGTGTAGACCGAGTAGCTGAAGTTTCAGTGTTTTCAGGACAATGGTAAATTTGAGTCCTCTGTCTTCCTGGGTCCAGACTGCTACCCATGCAGAAGGGCCACCCTCCATGTCCTTAGGTGGCTGTCCCGTCACCAGGGAAGGACCTTCCTGACCCAGACGGCCAGACTCTCACTTGAACTGTGAGAGCCCACGACCCCATAGCTGCAGTTCCCACTCTCACTGGTAATGCAGGGGTTCTCAGATTTGCGGGTGCTTGAGTTGAGCTGTATTTACGGTATCAGAAGACTACACAACAGTTAGCAAAAATCTCTTTACCCCGGGGGCCTTCCAAAATGACTTTCTGCCTTCCCCTCCACTGCCTGGAAACCCCGCCAGACGAAGGCCTGGCTTTTTTTTTTTTTTTAATAGATGGGGAAACGGAGGCCCAGAGCATTGAAATGGCTTATTCGAGGTTACAAAGCTAATGGCAGAGCCAGGATTAAAATGGAGTTTCCTGTCTCCTCACTCCTATTTACTGACTTTTATTTTCTCCTTCCAAGTGATAAATTCACACCTAGCACAGTACTGAACACATGGTTGGTATCTCCCGATAAGGGATGCTGTCAGGAAGGGGGCGGGGCAGCTGCTCAGCACTGCTGATGCCCCAGATCTGCGGGGGGATTTCTTCACCTCCTCCTCTCTCCTTTGGCCTCCCCAGAGCTCGGCGCCTCAGATGACAGCTCCCTGTTGGACGGGCTGCTCCGTGAGGAAGGTGAGAGGGCGGTTTAGGGGCTGTTGTGAGTGCTGGGCTCCTGCACGAGAACTCGGGGCTTGGGCGGCATCGGCTGTGAGTTCTCAGTGAGCTAAAGGAGGCGGGAGCCGGGCTGGGCTCAGCGTCCGCTCCGCCTGTTCGCCCTGTGCGTGGGTGAGAGGGGGGATGTGCTGACGCTTTGCCGGTCCAGGTGCTCGGTCATCGTGACCGGGAGGGGAAGGGGAATCCAGCAGAGCCTTGGGCCCCAGGCCTCCCTGCCTGTGCCTGGGACTTAGCCTTTACGTCAATACGCACCCGTCAGAGCCTCAGCCATCCGGCCACGGTCATTGCCCTTTGTGAAAACAGGGTAGCACTGAGGGAGAAAACAAAAGTCCGTAGATTGAGAACCCTGGTGACAAACCCTAACGATGCTGAGGGGTCAAGGTGGGCCAAGAAGGTGGTGAGGTTCTGCCCAGGGGAGGGCCCAGGCCAGTAAGGAAACAGCACACGTGGGCACAGCGTGAGAGGAAAAATAGGGAAACAGGAGGTTAGCTGCAGACATGGCATCAGGAGTAAAGGTTAGAAAGGGGAGTCATGTGAGCCAAGAGAGGCAATCTGGGGAGGCTTCCTGTAGGAGGCAGGTATAAAATGGAGCTGTAAGGAGTAAGTCTGAAAGGAGAATAAAGTGTTTAGAAGCATCTGGACCCAGAGCCATGGCCTGGCACTGCCGGACTGACAGCCACGGGAGGGCGGGCCAGGCACAGGCCACGGAGGTTCTGGTTGGGCTGGTTCCCACACCACTGCCCTCCCGGGCTTCCTTTACCTGCAGAGGCATCTCAAGTGCCAAAACCTCCCCCAGATGCGCCTTCCCGGCCTCTCCCGCCCCAAACCCTCGAGGGGCTGCAGCCAGCAGGCCTTGACACGGGGGGCCTGGAGCGGGCCCCCATCCAGAACAGCCCCTGGAAGGAGACAAGCCTGGACCACCCCTACGAGAAGCCCAGGAAGTCTTCCGAGCCTGGAAGCGAGTCCAGGTCAGGCGGGGGGAAGGGAGGGCCAGGAGCAGGTGGGATCGGGGCGGGGGTGCACAGTGCAGGAGACCCCCATCCTGCGTGTGATGGTGGGAGGCATGAGTCCGTCCCTCCGCACGCCGGAGCCCCTGGATGGAGGCATTCCTGCTGCTGACCTGTCTCCAATCCCTCCAATCTCCAGCAGCCCGGCCAGCACCCCACAGGATGGGCCCAGCGACTCCAGCCCTGCCTCCTGCTACGTGGTCCCCGTCCGCAACGTTGCCGGGCAGCGGCAGGGCCGCATCAGTGCCCCAGCCACCCCTGAGATGCAGGGCAGGAGGGGCCAGTCACAGCCCCTGAGGTAAGAGACAGGCCACCCCAGTGATGCAGGGGGCGAGACCCACCATTGAGAACTTACCTTCAGAGGGTGATGGCTTCCAGGATTATGTGGGACACCCGTGGGTGACACATGGCTTGTGCAGTGGCTTCTCCTTGGGATCTTTTCTTAAGCACCTCTCAATAGAGGCTGAGCCCCAACCAGCAAAGCCAAGGGCGAGTCACTTGTGAAGCAAGGTGTTTTCTTCCAAAGACTCCGGTTTTGTCTCTTTGCACAACCAGATTCCACTTTGCTTCCCGTCTCTGCAGACTCTCCTGCGAGAGCAGGAGTGTATCTTAGAAGATACTTTTGCAGTTGTCTGTGATCGTTTTATTATTAGTCTCTTGACGATGGACGGGTCACGTTTTCAACTGACGTACAGTTGATTCTCATTACTTGGGTAGTTACGTCCTGTGAAGTGCAAACGCTGAACCACTGCTCCCGGGGACACACAGGGTTACAGCTTCTGGTCACAACGTGTCTGTAAACTGATCCATACGTAACCTTGTTTTATGGGGTCTCTGTTTAAAGACACCTTATCTAATACGTACCATCGACTCATTAACACTGAACTCGGGGCCAACAGCCCTAGATCTCACGCCTGAACGAAGCTCATCTAACACGTTATTTTCTCCGTAAATCACGTCCCAGCTTCCTTGAGCTCAGGACACCAGGTGGCCCTGCAGCATCAACTTTGGGGCCATTTTAAATACTGAAATCACCAACAAAACGCACAAAAAATATGAAAAGCGTGATACTAAATAGACTGCGGGAATAGCATGAGAGCTGAACCCAGAACTCAGAGCCTCGGCTGGGAAAGCCTGCTGGGCAACTCAGAATTTTCACCACCCTGCGTGTGTCCACACGTGACCACGAAAGCGCCAGGAGTGTTGATTTTGAGGCTACAAATCAGTTTGAGCAGTCGGTGAATCTACACAAACAGAACCCATGAATAATGAGAATCCAGTAAATGCTCCTTTCCAAGTTCCCTGCTGTTTGGTGCTCGTTTCAGTGACCGAGTTATGACAGGCAGCGTCGGCCACACCGTCCGACAGCCCAGGGCACCTCAGGACATTGCTGGGTTCTTCCGTCAGGTTAACTTTGCTTCTGGGCAGCGCTGGGCTGGAGTCCAGAAATGCATCTTATAGTTTACATACTGGGGGGCCTTTTTACACACAGGGCCTTTGCGCAGATTAGTGAAAGGCGCCCCCGCTGGACGGACAGGCCTGCTCCCGGGGTGCTGGCAGAGGGAGGCTGGATTCCAGCCCCGCTGGCTGTCCGGAGCTAGTGCCCTGGGGAGGGCCACCTGCATGCGGCCACCCAGTCCTAGCCGGCTGGGGCTGCCATATAGAGCAGCGCAGCTGGACACAAACCACCGCCTCCAGACTGGGAGGCGGCAAGTCCAGGATGCAGGTGCCCCAGGGCGGTTTCTCCTGAGGCCTCTGCCCTTGGCTGTAGAGGGGCCCGCCCTCTCCTCTCTTCACTGGTAGTCCCTCGGGGTGGGCCACATACCAGCTTCACGCCTTCACCTCAGACGCTTGACGGTGTCCGCCTGTTCAAATTGTGTGGATGAAATGCCACTGGATGCCTCGCACCTGAGGTGGCTGAGAACAGGAGGCAGCTGTGGGTGGCCTCCGTGACCCAAACCCCAGCGTGCAGTGGAGCAGTGGTGTGGGGTGCAGGAGGGGCGTGTAGGGCGAGCCGGGCCAGGAGGCTGTGGGCACGTGGGGAGGCATGGCCGAGGCCGCGCACGCGCGATGCCGTCCCCGCCGCCCAGGCAGGGCTGGCTCAGAGCCCCCTCTTCTCTCCATAGGACCGACCCCTTCCGCGCGGGCCCCGACGGCAGGGGTCGCAGCGCCCTCCCGCGCCGCCGCCCCACTTACTACACGGTGACTGCACCCGCTCCCGTGCCATGCCCCGCCTGCCACTCGTGCTCCGAGGACAGCGGTTCCGACGCCTCCAGCCTGTCGCACCCGACGCCGCCCGGCAGCAGCAGCCCCGACATCTCCTTCCTGCGGCCACTGTCCCCGCCCGCGCCGCCCCGCCCGCGCGTGCCCCGCGGCCCCCGACTCCGGCCTCCCCCCGCCTGCCTGAGGGCCGCGCGCTACCTGGTGCTGGCTGAGGGCCGCCCGCCGCCCGGCCAGTGGGGCGAGTGGGGCCCGGGCCGCGGCGAGGACGCGGCCGCCCCGCGCTGGCAGCGCCCACCTTCCGCCCACGGCCGCGTGGTCCGGACGCCCTCTTTGCGCGACAGCCCCGCGGGTCGCGGGTTCAGCAAGGCGGCCGTGTCCGAGGAGCTCAGGTCGTGGCACGAGCGGGCCCGGCTCCGGAGCTCACGCCCCCACTCGCTGGACCGCCAGGGGGCTTTCCGCGTGCGCAGCCTGCCGCCTGGCGCCGAGAGCTTCGCGCGCACACAGGTACGCGCACGGGTCCGGCCCTCCCAGGTCCCGCGATCCGGCGCTGGGGCGCAGGCGCACAGCCTGCAGTCCGGTGGCCGGGCAGCTTTCAGCTCGGAGGAATAGGCCCCAGAGCATTTCCTCGCGGCTCTGGAAGGCCCGCAGGAAGACTCCCCTGGGGGCCTCCTGAGTTCGCCTGCACGTTTAGCTCTAGAGCGCGCGTCCACGTGCGCCAGTGGAGGTGACCCTCCCAGACACCTAAGACCTTTTTTCCTAATGGCTCCACCGATGATCTACAAAACAGATAGGCCTCTATTTATAACCATAAGGCCAATCCACATCACCCCCCAGTCTCCCGACTTGAGTGCCCAGGACGGAGGGAGAGTCTGGCGGTGTGTATGCAGGAGCCATAACCTGTGACTGCCTGTCAGCCAGCTACTGCGCCCCACTCCCCTCCCGCCACCCAGCTGAGAAGCAGGGTGACTGATGGCTAAGGGCGCAGGCCCCGGTTCAAGTCTCAGCCCTGCCAGCACTGGGCAGGTTTATTAACTCCTCTGATCCTCTGTCACTCTCTCTGTAAAATGGGAGTCTTAAAGGACCCGTCACAGAGGGGCAGTAAGAACTTGAAATGAGTTAATATGTGTGAAATGATTAGAGCAATGCATAGTAAGTACTAATACGTGGTGTTATTATCACCTGGGGTCCCCCGAGGTCAGGGACCGAGTTGGTGGGCAGCATATAGGTGGAGCACCCCGACATGAGGTAGCATGGCCACTCTTGATTTCTGTGCCCAGCTTTTTCTTTCTGGAAGAGGGGGACGGTGCATGAGGTTTTTTTTTTTTTTTTTTTTGGCTGCGTGGCATGTGGGATCTTAGTTTCCCGACCAGGGATCGGACCCATGCCCCCTGCACTGGGAGCGCTGAGTCTTAACCACTGGACTGCCAGGGAAGTGCTGAGTGAGCCTTTCTTTATTGCTCCCTGGGAAGGGGGGCTCTGCAGGGGGTGTGCTCCAGGAGCCCCTAACAGGCTGCTGCTTTGAGACCCAAGATTCTGGCCGGGCCCAGCTGCACCTCCCTCCCCTGCCCCCAGTTCTCTGGGCTGCAGCTGGCATCCTGGGCCTGGCAGCACCCTGGCCGCAGTCCCAGGCCGCACCCTCCAGCTGATGTGCCTTTCCATGCCTGCGAGCTTGGACCTGTCCTTGGCCCAGGCCCAGCCCATCCCAACCTGCCAGACGGGGAGGGTGATGAGAAGTGAGCTGGGGGGGGATGGGGTGGGGGTGGAGCAAAGGTCAGGGTGCCTGTCACACCCCAAAGAAAGCTGGAGTGGAAATGGACGAGGGCACAGAGAGCCTGCTGCAGAGGCAAGGGCTGAGTGGCTGGGCCAGTGCTGCCACTGGTCAGCGTCCTTAAGGGACAAGGATGGTGTGGCCGGGCTTGCTGTCCTGATGTCTCTACCTGCTTTGCTCACCCACCTCTCCTTTCCCCCTGGCCTGGGCAGGTGCCCACCGTGTGTGTGCTCCGGAGATCGCCTGAGGGGGCCCCCGTGCAAGTGTTTGTACCTGAGAATGGAGAGATCATCAGCCAGGTGTGACCCTGGGCTCCAGACACCGTGGCCGGCAGGCCGAAGAGACTGCTTCCCAGCGGGGCTGGGGCTGAGACCGCCCACCCTTGAAGCCCTCTTCGGCTCTCCTCCCTCATCGCAGGTCGATGACCTGGAGCTGAGACTTTTTTTTTTTTTTTTTACCAGTTTTTGTTCAGAAGCTCTGGCCTATGGATTTATATTTGTGGTTTGTCCCCAAGATCCCTGTAATATGACAATGCTTTATTCCCCAGAGACAGGCCTACCGGACTCGAGGCCTTGCCTCTGACTAACAGCATCTGTCTCCGTGTGCAAGACGTGTGGCAGGGGACGCATCCCCAGAGAACAGCCCCTGGCCCTCCTGCCCCACTGCTGCTGGGGGCTGCACCTCCCTCCCCCATTTCCCAGCTCTCAGGCCGTAGGGGTGCCCGGGCTGGGGGCGAGTCGTCCCCTCTATGATGTGCTCTGTGATGCCCGCACCGAGAGCTAGGTTAAAGGTCAGTGTGTCCTGGCGGAGTCTCTTCCTGGGCTCTGCTCTTTTCCTGACCCCATGACTTCCTTGTAGGGGCCCCTGTCACTGTGTGCGCCCTTGTCCTGAGGCTCCCAGCATCGACCCAGACCCTGGAGCCTTGGGTTGGAGGCCTCTCCAGATTGGAGCATCAGTAGGCCCTGGCCGGGAGCTGACCACCTTCTCTGGGCCTCTTGAGGGCTTGCAGGCCACCGCCCGCCCCCCCCCCCCCCCCCCCCGCCACTGCCCCACTTCCTCTGATGCCTTTTCATCGTCGTCATCCTAAAAACCAGCGCTTTACACGTGCTTCTGGAAGGGCGCCCCCTGTGGCGCGTTCCCAGGGCCGGGGGTGTCATTGCTCCTTCCCGCACTTGGCTGTGCTTCTGCCCTGAGACTGGATTTCCTTGAAGGAGGGCAAGTCCTTGTTTTTACAGACATTGGGATACCCGCCTTGCAGGGTGTTAATGAATCAGCCTAGTGCTGAGACTTGAGACCCGGAAGCTGGCCGTGCTAGGACCGTCCGTGGTCCTGGGCTCTCATCCTTGGGCCTTTGCTGCCGGGTCAGATCCCCAAATAGGGGTCCTGCTCCCAGGAGAGAGCCGCTGAGCTGAGGCTGGGAGGTTTGGACGCACCAAGCACTGACCTTGCCCACGTGGCATCCTCTGTCTGTAGGACGGGGGCTACACAGACAGCTCGAGGCTCTAAGAACGTTGAGGCCTGACCCGGACGAGGCACAGTTCTCCCGCTGCCCGGGGCAGGGCGGCCCGGCCGAGGGGTCGGGAGGAGGGAGGGGCCTGAGGGGAAGCCTGCATCCCTGTGCTCCCGGCCCGCAGCATCCTGGCTCTGGGTGCGCCTGCCCCGTCGTGTAGACTTTGGGCGCTCTTCCGTTGCGGTGGGTGTCTGAGCGCGTTGCCCTTGAGCACAGCCTCTGCCCCCTGCCGCCCCGGGTCCTCGCGGAGTGCGCCCTCCACGCCCGCGAGTCCTTTGCGTTGACTTACTGGTCCTGTGTGATGCCTGGTGCACCTGAGAAGTGGCTGTGTCCTCGGCTGCGGGGCTGGAGCGGTGGGGTTTCCGTGCCAGATACTCCAATAAAGTCTGTCTTTGTGAGGCGGAGCTGGTGAGGATGGTTCTTTTGTGCTGAATTTCGTGAGCAGAGGATCTGGCCAGGTCCCTGGGGGGCAGGGGGTGGGGTGGGGGGAAGCTCTCTGCGTCCCCGGGCAGGATGGAAGCAGGAGTTGAAGCTCCTTGGTCCCCCTACGCCCGGGGCCCGAGGAGCTGGGCTCTGGGGGTCCCTCCCCGAGAAGGACCCGGGGCCACGGCAGCCCCTGGGGGTTCTGAGACTGTGCTCAGTGATGGGAGGGGCTGAGCCTCCTCAGAGCCGTTCTGGGGGGAGAAACAGCCCCTCTTCTCCAAAGCTGGATGAGGTCGGGGGCGGGGGGGGGGGGGGGGGACCGCCCAGGTCACAACGGGGCGGGGAGGGCAGCTCGCATCGGCTACCTCCATGCCTGCCCTGCAGGGGCTGCTCTGGAACCCAGCGCAGCGCCCCCTGGAGCCTCGATGCCCAGGATGGGCGTGGGCCCCAGAGCTGAGGCACCAAGTGTCAGGTGAGGCGTCCCTTCCGCCGGCCCTCGCGGCGGCCCCGGGGCAGGGCGTGAGGCTGGGCAGATGCCCATGGGTAGGCTGGCCCCACTGTGCCCTCTGCCCTCTCTGGGCTCCAGGGACTGCGGCTTTGGGGGCCGGGGCGCTCCATTCTGGGGTGGGCTCCGAGGGGACACAGCCCAGGGTCTCTGGAAAAGTGTGAGCATCCCAATCTCAGACCTGAACCTCTTCCACCAAACTGAGTCGTGGATCACGGCCCAGATTTTGTGGATTCTGTGTTTTAGACCATTATAAGGAGTGAGGCCCAGGGAAACCGTGACCAGTGTCCCCAGGGTGCATGCCGAGGGGGAAGCTCCCCGGCAAAGGGAGCAACCAAGTCCAGCTAGCAGGACAGGGCGGCAGGAGGAGACGGGCCCCTGGAGGGTCCTCTGGGGGCAGGGGCAGTGGGCACCCCGGCTGGGGACCCAGTGTCCAGCGTGGGAGACGCGGCCAGGCAGCACTAACCTCCTGCTCCCAGGCAGGACCTAGGCAGACATCTGGGGGCTGTTAGCCCCCCAACCGCAGGGCAGAATGGGATTATGAATTGGGCAAGGGGTCGGGGGCTTCAGGATTTCGGCAGCGAGCCTCCCAAGGCAGAGCGATGGGAGGCCACCTCTGAGTCTGAACCATCCACATGCAGAGAGGTGGGAAGGAAGCAGGGCCCTTAGAGGGTCCCCACTTCCCGGGGGGGGGAGCGGGGAGCCGGCAGTGGGACCGGAGGGGGCACCGCTCAGCCAGTTGCCTTTCCTTTTCTGCAGCCCGCCCTGGCTGCCGCCCCGAGTGCGCAGATGGATTCACCTCCCAACAAGCGAAAATTAAACAGGTCACCTTTTCACCATTGGCTGACCGTGTCTCTTGGAACCCTAACTTAGCAGGTGAGTTAGCCCAGGAAGGGGCTCTGTCTCAGCTCCCAGCGGCTCAGAGGTGATGGTGCTTGGTTGCCCAGCCCTCGCTGGGGACTCATTGATCGGCACGAGTCTGCCCACTCCTGGCTGCCCAGTCTCAGCTCTGGTCTCTGCATGCCTGTCCCTTTTGAGACCTGCCTCCCTGAGGGGCCTGGAGCTGGATGGGGGCCAGGACATTGTCTGGGGCTCTTGGCCGTTCAGGAGAGCCACGGCAGACCTCTAGACCCACCGGTGTGTCAGCAAGTCCAAGATCCCACCCCTGAATTCCCGACTCTTAAATCCAGCTGCCCGGTGACATTTCCACTTTGATGCCTCGTAAGCGTCCCAGCTGCGCTCCCTCCGGACTCTGTTGCCAGCCCCAGACCTGCCCCACCCACTGGTGCAGTCCCTCAGGCTTCACATCTGTGCTTCTGTGTTCTCTCGCACCCAGCTCACTGCTCTCCCTTCTCGGTCCTGCCTTCCACATAGATACAGAGTCTGAGCGCTTTCTCCTACCTGCCCTGGTCCCAGCCCCCATCACCCCTCCCTTGGGTTATTACCGTGCACCCCCTGCCACGCTCCACACCATCCCCCCAACTCTCTAGTCTCAACTCAATGGCCAGGGTGATTCTGTTGAACAAAGCAGGCCACCTGCCACTGTTTTACCGGGAACCTACCCAGGGCTCCATCCCTTACAGAGCAAAACCCAGAGTCCCTACAGCCATCCTTACAGTGGCCTCGCGAGGCCCTCCTGACCTGTGCCCTGACCGCTCTGCCTTCGTGGCTGGCCAGTCTCCCTGCTCCCCCAACTCCAGGCTCCAGGCCTTCGGGCTGTTGCAGGAACATATCAGGCGTGGTCCTGCCCTAGGGCCTTTGCGAGGGCTGCTCTTCTGGCCTAGAAAGTTCTTTCCCCAGATATCTGTAGGGCTTGCTCCTCACGGCCTCCAGGGCCACTCAGGTTCAGTCAGTGAGATTTTCTCTGACCTCCTGTGTGTACATACACATACATATATATGTGTATATGCATACACACAAAAGTGTACGAGCAGACGCAGAAGTAATTCCTTCACAAGGACACGAAACAATGTCCCGTGAAGGGACCTGTTGGTATGTCCACGCTACGTCTGTAAGCTCTGCCTGAAAGAGCACATTTCACGTAAAAGGTGCTCAATGAAACGTGTGAAGAAGAAAGCACTTATTGATCTCCTACTGTGGGCCAGGGGCCATTCTAAATTTTTTATGTGAATGAATTAATTTAACCATCATAACAGTGATAGACACTGTGATTATCATCCCCGAGTTAAAGGAGAATTTAATTTGCTCAAGATTTCTCCTTTATTTGTCATTATCCTGTGTTAATTATTTATTGTTATCATTTATTATTTATCATTATCACGCTTTCGTTCATTTAATCCTCACAACAGTGATAGGGGCGGTCATCCTCTCCACTGTACGGACGGGGAAGCGAGCTGAGGGACTTTAACCCGGGAAGGTCGCAGGGCTCGTAAAGCACAGGGCCCTGAATTCGGGCACTTGAAACATAGCGGCTGTGCCGTGCCTTTAACCCCACCTGCACACCCAGGGTGCTCTGCGGCAGGGCGGTGAGAAGTGGCCTGACCTCAGGCTTAGTGGCCGGTGTTGCTTCGGGTCCCAGGGCTGCCGCCACCTCCGTCCTCTTGCTTCACCCGCTCCCGACGGCCGTGGGTGGACAGGCCTATTCTTAGCCTCACCCCCTCCCCCGGTCTCTGTGTCCACACCTGGGTCCCTGCTCAGAGAGGCTCGCCCGAGGGTTACACCCGCCCAGTCGTCAGGGGAGATGCTGAGGCCGATTTGAGGTTTCCAGTCCCCCCCCCATTCAGGGATTTCTATCTGCGGCCCCTGGGGGTGACTTAAAGGACTCTCTCTTTCCATTGCTGTCCTATCCTGGCCGTACCTGATGCAGAAAATCTCTTAACCAGGTCCCCACGTAGTTGCCTTTCCACGGAGGCTCCTGAGGTCCACTCTCGGCCACAGGCCTGGAGAAGCTAGTTCTTGGAGCTGGGGCACCCACGCTGGACCCCGACGGCTGCCGAGCCCTCTTGGCCGAGGGTGGGGGGAAGGGGGTTTCTGCTTTCCTGTTGCACCGAGAGAATCAGCCAGGCCTCTTCCCAGCTGCAGGATTGCGCCAGTCGGAAAGGGAAGCCTATGAGTGTATTCTGGAATTTCTGGGACAAGAACAGATGGTAAGGAAATTCTCTGGAGCTTTTTGAGAGCTGCGGAGGAAAGTAGGAAAAAACGAGGGCTCACGCTTCCTTGGGTTTTGGATATTAGCCCTGGCTTGGAAGCTGCTTGACTTGGCCTCTTAGGCGGCCAGGCCACCGGACAGGTGCCGGGCAAAAGTATCTGCCTCGTGGGCCCCCGTCCCCGGACGCCTACGGAGGGGCCGGGCCACGGTGAACGCCAGGGCGGGGCCTGCGCCCGGCGTGAGGCAGGGTCTGGGGGCGGGCGGTAGGGGGGCCGCGGGCAGAGGTTTGAGCGTCCCTCCATCCTAGTTCGACGTCGACACGCTGAAGTTCCTGAGCCGGGGCTGGCGTCCCTCTCTGAGGGGAATTCTCCTTTCCTCCTGGCCCTTCCAGACATTAATCCTTGAAGAATCCACGGAGGCCTTGGTCAGCACCGTGCGTCCACAAGCCATGCTCTGCATCGCGGCCCTGAGGTTCCCCAGGCTGTTCCCTCCCCCGAGCCGCAGGGTCTCTGCTGCGGGAGCACTGGGGCTGTGAGGAGGGCAAGGCTTGGGGACCTGAGCTCTGGGCTGTGGGTGGCAGGGCCCATGACCACCACCTGGCCTCCCAGCCTCCTGGGGTGGGATGCCCCCAGCTTTCACTGTTAGAAAGCTGTTAGGACACAGTGTGGGGAAGGCTCCCCAAGAAGCCGGGGCCCCCTTCCCTGGCAGGGAAGCGTGTGGGGCTCAGGTCCCACTGTTTCCCGTGCCTCAGGGAGAGGGCAGAGCAGTCTCCCCCGGGGCCCTTGACACTAAGCTGTCCTCCAAAGCCCTCCCGTGGCTCCTTCCCTCCCCTCCCCTCCAGCTAGGTGAACCCGCCGCTCCACCTGTCCCAGAAGCTGGACCTGGCCAAGGCCGGCCTCTCCAGCATCATCCCCCTGCCGCCCATCACGCCCAGTCTGGACCGCAAGGACAGTGCTAGTCTCTACATCCAGGTACCCACCTTGGCCCATCTGCCGGGGCTGGTCTGCCCCCGAGGAGCCCACCCACCCACCGTCCTCTTCTCTCCAGGCCTCCCTCCCCATCTCCCCGGGCTGCCCACCCTCCCTATCTCCCCGGGGTTGGTTCCTGCTCACACGCAACCCACGTTCTCCTCTCACGAGGACTACGTTTCTCTAGTTCCATGACAGCCCCAGTCTCAGGAGGAGACAGTCTGGTGATAAACCCACAGATTCTATGGAATTACT
This sequence comes from Monodon monoceros, assembly GCF_005190385.1. Taxonomy (NCBI): domain Eukaryota; kingdom Metazoa; phylum Chordata; class Mammalia; order Artiodactyla; family Monodontidae; genus Monodon; species Monodon monoceros. Next base: position 1,614,261 of record NW_021703774.1, on the reverse strand, counting down.
GGCCAATAGACTTGGCCAGATCTTCCCGAGAACTTTCAGTTTTAAAGCTGGAAGTTTCCTTGATCGAAAACGTTAGAGAACGAATCTCTGATGGTGAGGGCCCCGTGGGGCTGTATTTGTTGGCAAGAACTGCCCAGTGCCCACTGCTGCTCTCTGGCCTGCCAGTGGAGCAGGTCCGGGCTTCAGTGAGGTCAAGAAAGGCCAGCGCTTGGGAAGCTGGGAGTGTGGAGGCAGAGCTGGCCGGGCTTCCCTTCCCCGTGGGGAGGGGTCTGAGGGGGATGGGGTGCCCCAGGGAGCTGTCCATCCTCTGACACCCCACGTCCCCCACTTGCCAGACCATCCAGGCCTTAGATGATATGTTACAGGCTCTTGTACTGGAGCGTCTGGAGCCCAGCATGGTCATCCTGCAGAGCTTCCTGGAGGTGAGTGTCCACAGCAGTCAGGGAAATTGAAGTCCTGTGTTAAATCTGGTGTGTTGGGGGGAGCAAAGGAACATTAGGACAGTCTGGGGGCCACTCCAGCCACAGGCCATCGGTCCTCAAACCTCCACAGTTATGACTGTCACCCGGAGACAGGTTCCTGTGTCTCCCTCTGTCTTCATAGAGTCTCCCAAATATTCTCAGTTATGATAAATTGTCACCTGTAGGGGTGAGTGTGAATTTGAGAAATAGCCCAGAGTCACTTGAAACCAACTTTCATGAGCAAGACGGGAATTAATTACGATAATATAATTTTGGATATAATATTAGGTGTGACTAAAGATAAGGAGACAAGATTGCCCCGATATCTAATTTTTAAAATTAATTAATTAATTAATTTTGGCTGCACTGGGTCTTTGTTGCAGCACCCGAGCTTCTCTAGTTGCGGCACATGGGCTCAGCAGTTGCAGTGCGCGGGTTTAGTGGCGGCACGTGGGATCTAGTTTCCCGACCAGGGATCGAACCTGGGCCCCCTGCATTGGGAGTGCAGAGTCTTACCCACTGGAACACCAGGGAAGTCCCTGCCCATATATCTTACTAAAGAACTTTGATGAGGGCCGTATCTAGAGAGGAACTGTGTCTACGTTGGGACATCGTTCTTTTGGAATGTATCATTTCTTGTATTTTTTTCATTTTTAATGATGTTTATTGTTTTCTTTCTAATTTTACAAGCAAAGCATGTTCATTGCAGAAAACTAGAAATACATGAACTCTGTTGCCAGCTGAGGCCTCCCTCCTGTCGTTTCTTTGGCCTACATGCTGGAGCAGGAGGCTCCTGCGTGTCTTTAAGGGGGTCGGGGATGTGGACGCAGGACTAAGAAGGGAGGGACTTCCTTGGTGGCGCAGTGGTTAAGAATCCACCTGCAAAGGCAGGGGACACGGGTTCGAGCCCTGGTCCGGGAAGATCCCACATGCCGCGGAGCAATGAAGCCCTTGCACCACAACTACTAAACCTGCGCTCTAGAGCCCGTGAGCCACAACTACTGAGCCCGCGCGCCACAACTACTGAGCCCGCGCGCCACAACTACTGAGCCCGCGCGCCTAGAGCCTGTGCTCCGCAACAAGAGAAGCCACCGCAATAAGCCCGCGCACCAAAACGAAGAGTGGTCCCTTCTCACTAAAAAGACTAAGAAGGGAGGGGGCGGTGCTCCCACGTGTGTGGATGGGGTCTCCTCGCTCTCCTTCCAGATCATCCTGCCTTGCTTGGTACGGTCGGAGAAAGTGCACGAACAGTCCCGGGCCTTGGGGGCCATTTCCCGGCTGCTGAGGCTTACCTGCAATTTCCCTGAGCTGTCGGTGAGTGCCTGGGGCGGCGGAAGGCTGACCCCTGCCTCTGTGCACATGGGACACCCAACTGGGGCTCTGCAGGGGGCCCTGGAGGGTGATCAGAGCTCCTTTTTCTCCCCCCCACCCCGCGCCTGTAAGCTCCAATCGGGCACACACATCTCAGCCCTGGTGGGGGACCTTGGCCTAGAGAGCCGGGCTGGGTCCACAGCTCCCGTTGGCTACCGTGTCCCAGGGGTCTGGCTGCTCCACTCCCCTGCGTGCTGACTTGGAAGGTCTCCTTTGCCAGTACAGTGCGGAGCTGGTGGGTGGGCACCCACAGCAGATGTCGAGCGATATGCGTGGGGAGGGGATGGTGGCCCCCGGGGGTAGGGGGAGAGGAGCCCCCTGTGGACGGCTGGGCGCACCCAGTGTCCTCTTCCTGCCGCACATGGCAGAGTTCTCGATGAGCGGGCAGCTCATGGGCACCCTAGGCCTCTTCTGCATGAACCCCAACCAGGAGATCAGCATGGGGGCCTTAGAGGCCCTGCACTACCTGTTCAAAATCTCGTGCTTCATGGAAGTAAGTGTTATGAGCCTGGATTGCCTCGTGGCCGTGGCCGTGGGACCCTCTGGTTCGTAGGAGTGACAAGGACGACCGTGGAGACCCCATGTGGTGCTGGGGGCATCAAAGGGCCTGCCTCTCTCACAGCTGCAATGCTGTAAATGTGCTTTATCTAGATGAACCCCAAGTGCAGTGCTGACGCAATGCCCTCTTTTCAGAGGTTCCAGGAGAGTCTTGGGAGAACAGCGAGCTAGGCTTGCAGCCACCCATGAGATCAACTTGAATCCTCAGTGTTTCTCAGCTGTCCCACTGCCACCGTGAGGTGTGAAGCTGGGAAAAGGAGGCTCCTTTCTCACGGAACAAACTTGGGCGTCCCTGATCTAGGCTTTCTCTGCCCCAGGAAAACCAAAGATACAGACCACCACACACACTTACAGAGGTGCCACAGGAATTTGCAAGTCTCCCCCAAAGGGAGTCTCAGGAGCGTGACGTTTTGTGATTGAACAGGGTGTGTGTCCTGTTTGCTTAGCAGTGGGTAGAGGGGGACGTGGTCCAGGAGTAACAGCTGCTAGAGGACCAGGCACCTCGCCGCCACACTCCCCTCCACCCACTGGCCTGGCACTAGGGACCAGGGAACCCTCCTTGTTCTGTTGGGCAAACGTCGTCCCACCTATAAACCCTCTTGATCTCTGACGTTTGCAGGGGAGAGGGCAGGGCGTGTTCCTTTTTCCCTGTGAAGGCCCTGCCCCGAACTGTTGGTTTTGGGTCGGAGGTACGAAACACAAGACAGAGGACATCCTGAAGGATCTGCAGAAGCATTTCCGAGCGGAATGGTTTGCCAACATACAGGATCTCACGATGGTAACCCTCGGCCTCCACCGAGCATGGGATGCCCAGATGGGGAGCCTTGGCGGGGGAGGAAGAGGCCTGGGGCGCAGAGGGGTAATCCCCAGTGCGGGGACGGGCCCCCAAAGTTCACGGAATGCTGAGGGGAGCGCACCGGGGGCGGGGCTGAAGGAGGCTCCCGTCTCTGACCTTGGAGGGCAGCACTTAGAGGCTTGGGGTGACCTGACGCCTGCACCGGGCTTTTCTACAGCCCCGGCTCCCCGGCCGGCCACCAGCACACAGTGGAAAGCTGTGGGTGTGACACTTCCTTTCCCAGGAGCGCCCCCATGGTTCCTGGCCCCAGACATCACTGGCCTTCTCTCCAAGCCGCTCTCTGCCCTTTGCCACTGACCAGACACGGGCTCCCAGGGCGGGGAGGCCCCCATTGGAGGCAGCACGGCGTCCAGAACAGAGAGGGCCCGGAACCGGTCCATGTTCTGCAGTGGATGGCCTGGCTCTGAGCCCGGGAGCCTGGGCGCGTGAACTGCAGCTGAGAAGTGCTGACATCGGCTTGCACACCCCGGCTCCTTTGCCCGGCAAGGCTCTGACGGGCGCGTGAGGATGCGCTGAACCAGCAGCTGAGCTGGGACGTTATCTTTGTGGAGGGGGGTGGGGAGGGTCCCTCCCAGGGAACTCAGCTTGGACATTTCTGGCAGAGCCGACCCTGATGAGAGGAGTGATCACCCACTTGGAGGATCTAGACTTCAGGGAAATCTCTTCTCTGAGAAACTGTTTTGGGTGCTGGGTGGGTCTCCGTACAGCAACATAGCAACTGGGAAAATCATTACCACCCTGATTTTTCAACTTCTCATTGGTAGGAGAAAGGGTGCAGGTACAGCCAAAGGACGGCCTGGCTTTCCTCCCACCCTGGGTCCCTCGGAGTTCACTGAGTCCCGTGCCCGCAGGGCTGACCTCACCGCCGTCCGTCTCCTCTCTCCATGCCCCTCGGGGTCTCCTCCTTGCCCTGCCCTGTAACACCTTGCACTGAGCCTCCCCGCCTCTCCAGATTGCCCGGTCCGCCCTCTGCCTTACGGCCACCTTGATGGGCTGGTCAAAGCTCAAAGCGATATTTGCCGAGAAAGACGTCTGGACCATCCTCAGAGCCCTGGTAAGTCGCGGCTCCCGCAGCGCCTGCTCCTGGGCAGGGAGGCCGGGGCACCCAGCCATGTGGGTCTTTTTCCTGCGGCTTCCGGGTTTGCAGTGGTGTGGTGATGAGATGCCCACTGGCCGTCCACTCTGCGCCCAGCACCTACATGTGACTCCTGCCCCACCCCGCTCCCATTGCTTCCTGAGTTGGGGAACTGGGCACACAAGTGGATCATTCTGGAATAGTCAAGTAAAGGCTGAAAAAGAGGAATGTACTTCGTAATGCAAGGTGGGGGCGCGCTCAGCCCAGTCTGGGGGTTGAAGGAAGGCTTCCTGCAGAGCTGTCCTCTGGGGGCAGTGGGGAGTGGAGGGCGAGGTAACACTGCGGCGAAGTGCTGGGCTCAGGAGTGCAGGTGAGGTGCTGCCCTACAGGGGGCGTGGAGCAGTGGGGCAGGGCTCTCACTCTGTCCCTGGGGCCTGGGCCACCTCATCTGATAGGACTTGATAATGGGAAATGAGGGCGGGAGAGCCCAGCGTGTGGGGAGCTACAAGTGGCTTGGAACCATTAAAGCAGGAGCAGAAAACTCAAATGCCTCCGGGCCACACAGGTAACATCAAGCAGAGAAGCAGGCCAGGTGGGTCTGGAGGGCTGAGGGTCGTGGTGCAGCTCCGGCCCTGCTTCTCGGCCTCGTTAGAGCATGCGTTCGACAACAGCCCCTTACTATCCTGAAGTGAAATGTGTGGGTAATATCACCGCCTCTACGGACTCCCAAAGTAAAGAGATATGAAACCCTAGCTCCAGAGGAGAAATGAAAGTACTTTTTCATAGAATGTAACATAACATGACGTGATAACATGGCAGGATGCGACCGTGATATAAGCGTGGCCGCGCCCGGCCCAGCGCCTCTAGGAGACGTGACGTGGGGCCTCCTGCCCGCGGATGGACCGGCTACAAACGCAGGTCGTGTGTTGGGGACGCAAATAGTGACCCAACGAGTGTTGCCGCTGGTGATGTGACTTCCAAAGTGATGGACGATTTTTGGCGAAGTTCTGAAAATGTGAAGTACGGTCTTGCTTTGATCTATATTGTAGCTGCGTCCCTAGAAAATCCAGTGTGTATCTGAACCATAAAAAGTACTCTGTGTTTCTTTAAAAGACAGAGTCAAGTTCTGGGCACAGACGATTAGAAATAAGGTTTTGATGGCACAGGTATCAGTAGGACATAAGGAACTGTGTCCTTCCCCTCATCCTCTCAACAGTTCCATCCATCCCTCTGGGGACGGCACAGTCCCCAGCTGAGAAGGCTGAGACCCCCTGATTGCATCTATGAGAAAACGTGGGCTCAGGGTCGCTACATCTTCCACTTCGCTATAGGAAGTGGAAATCCTGATTTTAGGTGCAATTTCCCACGTTTATATTGGCAACAATTTAGAATGTTTGAAACACTGTGCAGAGCAGACGGAAACATCTGCGGGCTGGCTTGGCTCATGGGTGCTGGGGTGCCGTCCTGGTACAGGACCACAGAGCAGGAAGCAGGAGACTGGGTCATACAGTTTGGTGGAGGTTGGGACACAAGAGCAGGACTTGACGCTGTAGGAAACGGGGAGCCATCGAAGCACTAAGCAAGGGGGTCACGTGGTCGAATGGCCGTGCATTTTTGACAGACCGCCTGGCAGCAGGTCGGAGGATAAGTTCCCGGGACAGGACTGGGTCTGGGCCGGGGGCCAGGGAGAGGTGATGGGGTCATGGAGACGAAGACGTGGGGGGGTTAGCCAGTCTTGGAGGCTGATTTGATGTGGAGCGTGCAGGTAAGGGTGGACTCCCGGGCTCCTAACACAGGTGAGTGCTGGTGTTGGAGGCTGAGGGGAGAATCCAGAGGTAGGACCAGGTGTGGAGGGAACGCCAGTGGCTCGACTTGTGCACGTAGAGTCAGTAAGGCTTGTGGGGTCCGTCCCACTGGACGTCAGACACGGGTCACTGACACAGGGAGAGCGGGCTGGGCCGTGGGCAGGGACGCGCACTTGAATGGCAGGTGGAAGCTGCAGCCCTGAGCCTGGACTCGCACAGCGGGACAGGCACGTTGTCAGCATCGGGATTCCAGGACCCAGCGAGAGTCTAGGAAAGAGAATCCGGCAGAGGAGTGGAAGAGGGACGAGAAGAGAGGAGCGTCACGGTCACCCAAGAGGAGAAGCTTCGGGAAATGATGGTGACCGTAGCATGAGCGTAGGAAGAGAGACGCTGGGGGGGCCCGTTGGGTTTGGACCACAGGGGATGCTGGGACCTTTGCAGGCGCAGGGTCAGTGGGGGGCGCAGTGGAGGGAGGGGCCCAGGGAGCAGGAACCCAAGGGTTCTTGGGGCGGCTTCCAAAGATGCGGATGGGCAGTGGGCCAGCTCAGCTTCACCACACCTCCAACCAGTGCGGTCCTGCCTTTGTCGGTTTGGGATGTAGGGTTTCCAGTTAGGGTTCTTATTGGAAGAAAAGGTTCTACTGCCAAAAAAATCTGAAAAACCATGGATATAGCCTCGATGCGGAGTGAAAAAGAGTGTCGGGTGTAGCCAGGAAGGAAAAGCAGGAGACGGGGTCGGGGCTGGTGGTCTTTGCAAAGGGAAGACGCGTCATCCTCGGAAGCTTCAAGGGAGGAGCACGGATAAACACAGAGGTGGGTGCCTTCCCAGGCGTGGAAGGAAGGTAGTAAAACACTTAACTGCACACGGCACCGCGGGGCCCTGTTTAAACAGTGGCGTAGACACCATGGGTTCTCTTGCCGCCTGAGGCAGGTGACCTGGAGATTGAAGATTTTAAGCCGAGATGTAAATAAACGATATAGAAACCATAGGATTGGAGGGGAAAATGTGTGAGCCAGAGATTGGGGTGATTCTGTGTGAGTTTCATGCGTCCTCCAGGGAACGTGGTTGCCGGGGCTCCATCCGTCCGGGAAGACTTCACAGAGTAGATAAATCCTTAGGAGCTGGGCGGGAGGAGATGCAGGTTAGAATGTTGTCACAGATGTTACACTGAGAGGATGACTCCAGTGAACTCTCAAGACTGTCGGGGGCGGGGCCACAGAACCAGCCGTGGGCACCTCGCCCGCGCCGGCAACTCTTCCTACAGCTGAAACGGGAGGAAAGCAAAGCCCTGTGGTTCCTGAAGCAGACTGTGATGGCTTTTAAGAGCCCGCAGGTCCACATCCGCCAGGCAGCCGTGCAGTTTGCAGGTATGGTGGGCCTTCCCTCTTCCTGGAGCCACCGTGTCCCTGTCCTGGGGTCCTTCAAACAGCCCGAGGAGCTGGGACAGCGGGCAGATAGAGCCTGGGGTCGTGACCTTGGAGGGCGAAGGACTGTCTGCCCCTGATCCCCACCCCCCGTAGGAAGCTCCTGCCCGGGCTATAAGCCACGTACTGGTGGCTGGGCAGGGAGGCTCAGACACTGGGGGGGTCAGCTCGATCACCTGAGGAGAAGCGTCTGCAAGGCAGAGGCTACCCTCCCCCTCCCCAGCCCCATCTGCTTGGGACCCTTCAGAGAAGCAGGGACGAGGTCACTTTGACTTCAGGGGGAGAGTCAGGACCCGAGGCCAGTCGTGGGAGGGCCAGGCAAACAGAAGGCGGGAATGGTGGCGGCTTGGGGCAGAGGCACCGAGCAGGTGCAGCCGGGGCCCCGCTGGTCCTCTGGGCCCCCCGCAGGCCAGATCATCCAGACCCTGAGCGAGGAGGAGGCCGGGGAGGCGGAGGAAACCTACGCAGGTGAGTGCAACCCCGCGGCACAGCGCCCATGGTTGTCAGATGTGGCGCCGGGCTTGGTGGGGAAGGCTCAGAAATGAGGAAAATGGGCAGACGGGCTCACAAAAGTCACCACTGGGGAGGGGTGAGGAAGGAGCTTGTCTCCCAGGCATTAGCTTCGGGGCTCTGGTTGGGGCCCCCCCATCCCCCAAGTCACTCACCGCCCCTCACCCCGCTGAGCTCCAGCCGTTCATTGGCCCGGACGGTTCCTAGACCTCTTTGCAGGAGGGACCCCGGCCTCTTCTCACGTGGGGGCACACAGGGGCTCCCAGCGCCTCCATCCTGCCCGGGTCACCATCCTGTGTCCCCCACCCATCCGTGGAGATACCCCTCCCTCCCGCCCTCCCCTCTCCCAAGCACCGCATCCCTGCCTGGCGGGGCTCCCGGTTGCCGGCTGAGTCCCTGTAGTCAGAGGACGTGGCTCACAGCTGTTCTCTGGGGAGAGCAGGGGAGAGCAGGGCAGAGCCGGGGGCAGGGAAAGTGGGCAGGACCTCCGGGGCTGGTCCCGGGCTGAATGGGGAGCCTCAGACGTGTCTCCTGGAGCCCGGCAGGTGTGGTCCTGCTTGTGACCGGGGTGTGTGCACCCCCAGGAGGAGCTCTTGCTTACACTCTACAAGCTGTCCTGCCCCTTGCTGCACAGCACCGCCCCCCTGCCCACGAGCCCCCGTCCCCCAGGCCCAGGCCCTCCTGCCCAGTACCACTGTGTCTGCGTTGCAGCCCTGAAGCACATGCAGGAAGACCCCGACCCCGCGGTCAGCTGCCTGGCCGCGCAGACCTCCTACGTCCTGGAAGCCAAGGAGAAGATGAAGATCACCGGCCCCCAGCTCCTGCTTCTGCTGCAGGAGGCCGAGAAAGGCCCGTTTCTGAGCCTGCGTCCAGGGCAGACAAGACGGCGGCAGCGGTGACTGTGGCTGGGCTTCTGAGCTCTAGACGTGTGGGTGCGTCCCTGCAAAGCCTCTGTGATAAAGGGAGAGGGACCACTGCTGACCTAGTGTCTAGGATTCCGGGCTCTCCCTGCCATGGCCGGGGCTCAATCCCTAGTTGGGGAACTGAGATCCCATAAGCCGTGCAGCACGGTCAAAAAAAAAAAATTCTTTTAATTAGAAATAAAATAAAATAAAAGGAAAAAGAGGGAACGTCGGAGCAGGAGGTGTTTCCTCATCTTTCCCCTGGAGCCCATTCCCGCCCAGGGTAGAGCTGCCTTCTCTGCAGCGAACCTCCGGGTCCAGGCCCCTCCCAGCCCCGCCCTCACTCAGCCAGGGCCCTGAGGCCAGAGTGCGGGGCCTGGGAACCTCAGCTTGAACTGCGAACTGGGAGGAAAGCGGTGCTGGGATACGGGGGCTGTGGGCAGGGTTCCTGGCCGTAGGCAGTGCACTCTGGCTGGTTTAAGCCGCTTATTAAAGGGCATCAGTCAGCTCCCGGGGGATCAGCGTTTGGATACTGCGCTCCAGGCACCAGGCGGCTCCGCGGAGCACCACTGTGGCGGTCCCGTGGCTCAGCACACCCCGGCCCAGGTGACAGCGCTCAGGCCTGGGCATGGAAAACTTGGCCGCTGTCCCTCCTGCCACGCCGATGGGTCAGCGGGGTGAGCACCTACCATCTCCCACTGCCCCTGCTGGAAGCGGCCCTGCCGGCGGCCGTCCCACCGTCCCGGGGCGGCTCTCCGTCCACGCAGGGCCACTGGCTGTTCCCATCGCCACCATCCCGCCCCCGCTTGGAGCCAGGGTGTCACCTGTTACCCCCGACCTCAGTCAGCCGGGCCCTGGGCAGAGCTCTGGGTACAGGGACGGTGACCCCATGTCCTACAGAGCAGGGGCCCCACGGCCCAAACTCTGGCCACAGCGAGGCGGACGCCCGGCCTGGCTCTGCCTCTGGCCCTGCAGCGTCTGGCCTCTGTCACCCGCACCCCAGACCCTGGGGATGTGTGGAGCTCCCACTCAGTGGCCGCGTCTCCACCTTCCACGCCTCCCTCTCAGCAGTGGCCACGCTCTCCGGGTTATCTGGACCCAGGGAGCGGCGGGAGTCACTGCCACGGTTGCAAACAGACCTCAGAGGCAGCGTTGGAGCTCGCGCTAACCCAGCACTGGCCAGAAGCCTCTTCCACCCACCGCCTTTGTCACCAGCTGGCACTAGGAGCCATTCCGGCCGCACCTGTTACAGGTGGCGGTGCTCGGGGAAAGTCACAAGACTCAGTATACACTCACGGTCCCTGCCTCGCCCTCCAAAGCGCGATCCTGCTTTGCTACAAGCAATGACAAAGGATGGATTGTATTATAACCTATCAGCAGGTCAAGTGCATTGGTATAGGACCCGCTTCAGAGACAATCACGCTCCTTGCCTTGGTCAAGCCAAATTAAGGGACTCAATGGGCAGAGACAAGCCCAGGAAATGGATTCTAGGGCCCTCTTGTCCTGGGATGATCTTGGCCACATCTGTCGCCTTCTGGGCCTCAGTTCCTTTCATCTGTAAACTGAGAGGTTTGGAAAAAACTATCTTTTAAGATGCCACCCAGCCCTGGCAATGAATGGCTCGTGTCAGATTCCGAGAAGTGCAAATTTCTTGCCTGGGAAAGCCGCCTGGGAACTTATATCCTAAACAGAATTTCTCTTCTTCATCCTCGTTTGTTTTCCAAGTTTTCTATATTAAACAGTTATTGGACTTCCGCGGCGGTCCGGCGGTTAAGACTCTGCCTTCCAGGGCAGGGGGCATGGGTTCGATCCCTGGTCGGGGAACTAAGGTCCCACATGCCGTGGGGTGTGGCCAAAAATTTTTTAAAAAGAGGCCATAACAAGCAGTTATTACTCTTATAATCTGGAGAGAAAAATCCCACATTAAAAGAATAAAAAGCAATGTCCCTTAACTCACTATTCCTGCTTCCCCACCCCAAGTGCCTTGGCTTCTTCAAGACTTGAATTTGGAAAAACCACCTTTTGTGGCCAAAGTCTGGGGGCCGAGGGGGAGTCCGCTGGATGCAGTCAGCTCCGGGTCCTCCGTCCTCTGGTTTCATCCACACCCCTCCCCGCTGGTATGCAGCTGGCGATGCCCCGTTGTCACTTCCCCGCAGTCGACAGTAGGCTCTGTCCCGAAGGGCAGAATCCTATGTGAAAGATGGCCTGTGGGGAGCAAGGGTGGGGTGAGACCGGGTGGGAGGTGGCGTGGGTGGAGCTCGGTCAACCAGCCAAAAACAACCGGACTCAGGAGCCACCGCTGCTCCCCAGGGCTGGGAGGCTCCCATGCCCGCCGCGGGGCTGGGGGGATGCATCTCCGTCACTGGCTCAGGGTCCCCCAACTTGCCAAGCCCCTTCCTTGTGAGGACCAGGACCCTCTGGGGAGGAACCTTCCTCCGCCCACGGCGACCCCATCGGCGCCATCACCTGTCACCAGCCGTGGGTCCGGATCAGCAGCAGGGCCTGTGCAGGCTGAGGAAGCAGCTTGCTTTGGTATTTGGAAAACAAAGCAAAGAGAGACCCAATTGTCTTCTTAATACAGACATCAGAAAGGAAAGCTTCAGAGTGGTCGGGGGAGGGAAGAAGGTGCAGACTGGCCCCCGAGGTGGTGGTGCAGGGGCGGGGTGGGGGGGATGGATGTGTGGTTTTCAAAAGGAAAAGGTAGGTTTAGATAGTTGCTGACAGCTCATCACTCGACCCGCCAGGATTGCTGTTCTTTCTTCATTCACTCCCACTCTCCCTCTTTAAATGTTTGCTCAGCATCTGTGGCCACAAGGCACTGAGGGAATACAGAAAGAAGCAAAATGAAGTCAGTACTGACCCTCCCCCAAAAGAGGGTACATTTTATGGTATGGGAATTACATCTCAATAAAACTGTTATGAAAATGTTTTGATAGAGCTAAACCTGACAAAGTAGAGATTTGCACACACAGCTGGTGCAGAGCATCGGGACACTATGGACCCTGAAGTGCATACAATCCTAAGTTATATGAGCATCACTGATGCCTGGAAAACCGTAGTAACGAACAGGATCTGGTGAGTTACAAGCATGAGAGCAGCTCCGTTTTACGGTAACAACTCTGTGTCTTCCGGGGTGAAGGGCACATTACGGGGTTGCTCGGCATCTCATAGACGTTTTTATGTTAAAAATGGGGCTTTTATGTTCAAAATAATGGGACGTATAGGCAGAGCACAGAGGATTTTTAAGGCAGTGGGAAAAAGAAAAGGGAATACGAGTTTTTAAGACTGAGAAGCCGTGATCTGGAAGCAAACGTCACGCCTTCGGTGGAGCCGTTGGCACGTGTGACCGTTTGTGTTTCTGTCCCCTCCTCCTAAGCCACGAGGAACAGAACCGCATCTGGGGGGCAACCCGCACGGCGCCTCCCACCCGATGGAGCGACAGGAACGGGTGTCAACCATGACTCTGCCCTTAGCAGCTGGGATGCCCGGCAAGCCGCTTCCTCTGAGATGTTTCTCATTTCAGAAAATGCAAACACCGCCTGTCACACAGGCAGTGAAAACCCAATGGACAACGCCTGGAACAGTGTCTGGGATGGAGCAGGCGCTCAGGAAACACCGGTGCCCTTGCCTCCAGCTGTGCACCTGTCCCAGGAGGGGACACAGGGCCTGGCCCAGATGCCTGGCCCCGCCCGCCACCAGCCCCTTCCCCCAACCCCTGCCCCAGGGAGGACCACCAGCCCAACATCCGTAGCCCTCAGGGTCACACCACACACCACAGACAAGGGTCATTCGCGTTTTATTTATGACAGCTTCTTGGAACACTCACATCCGGTCCAGGAACAGAAATGTACAGCATGAGGTTTAAATAACTTTCATACACTATGTACAGTCACCGGCAGACGTACAAAACATATATACACCTGTGCTACCACCCAGCGGAGGAGCTGAACCAAATGCAACCCTGCGCCCGGGCAGGGGATAGCTAGAAAAGAGCTGGTGGGCAGGGCAGGGCTTCACGGCAGGGGTCTTCTCTGACCCTCGGCTCTTCCCGGAACTGCCCCTGCTTCCCTGCAAGGCCCTCGGGACAGGAGTTCAAAGGGCTGAACTGGGGTGTGGTGCAGCTGGGAGCTCCTCTGAGCACTGGGGGAGGGGGAGTAGAACAAAGATGCCTTAGAAGAATCAGAACTTTCCCTGTCAACTCTATTTTGCACATCAGAGGGTTGGGAAGGGTTTGGGAGCCAAAAGAGGAGGGATTGTGGGGGGTGGCAGCCAAGCCCTGGCTGCTTGGGGTGCAAAGGGACAGATGCGCCGTGTTTGGGCCACTTGGTGGGAAGGAGCTCAGCGCTCTGGCAGGCCAGGCCCTGGCCACACAACACGGTGGTGAGCACACCGGGCGACGTGGGGATGAACGACCAGGGGGTGTGCCCGCACCCAGCCCAGACCGCTTCAGAGGATGCCCGGGAGCCAGGCCCCGCAACGGTGGGAGAGGCCAGGACTCCCCGACCGTACAGCAGCCCTGCCCGCGTCTCCGCCACCCCGGGTGGCGTGAGCAGGTCCTGGTGACAGTCCTCCCTCCGGTGGTTTGTGCTTTAAACTCCCTCTGCCCGAGCCACCCGGCCCCTGGCGGGCAGCAGGACCGGACCATGCCTGGACCCACAGGTGGCCTCCCAAGGGGTGGAAGGCGGCACACGGACCGCCTCAAAGGCTCGGGCGTGCTGGCCTCTCTCAGCCTTCCTCTCTCCTTGGCAAGCTCCAGAGTCAACTCCAGGTGCCTCGGAGGAGCCAGCCCTGCAGATGGAAGCAAACGCTGGCCTGGCTAATGCTGAGCAGAGGCCTGGCCCAGGACCGCGCTGAGAAGGCTGTGGGCAGTGGCCGGAAGATGGTCCCGTCAGGGGAGCTTGCCAGCCAGCTTTGAGAGCTTTCCCGGGGCTCAGCCCCGGAACAGGATACGGGTCAGTGGGGCTGGGATGGACCTGGGATCGAGCATTCAACAATTCGGGATGTCGGGGAAAAAGGGTGCCACTCCGGGGCCCCCAGCCCTCCAAGCCTTTGGGTGGGCACAGCAGGGCAGAAGTAGTAGGATGAGTCCCGGAATTAGGAAAGGCTGCGGGCCGAGCCCTGTCGGAGCGAGGGCAGCCCCTGAAGTGGGCGTCCTCGGTCTCCCGCTGGGCAGAGCCTCCTGGGAGGAGCCTCCTGGCCGGGTTTGCCCAGGCCGCCTGCCACCAGCCCTGCCTTGTGCTCAAATCACAACCATTTTGTGCTTCCACATTGAGGATGCTTGTGCATCGAGGGGCGCTGGGGGCCCCCCAACCACGTACCCAACCCATCCCCGAAGGAGCGGGCAGACTTCAGTGCTCTGGAGCACAGCTGGGAAAGGCTCCCGAGACCTCAAGTTCAGAGTCAGTGCTTCCCGCCAGGACAGCAGAGCCAGCCTGCCATGAGGTATCTGACCCACGAGAAGCAGCAGGAAACGGGCAGGGCCTCTGGGCGCCTCTCGCGGGCCCAAGGGCCTGTCTGTGCAAGGACAGGCCTGCAGCCGCTGCCCACTGGCCCCAGGCTGAGGCCTCCAGTCTTGTGTTTCTACAGTTTGTAAACAGTCATGCAGATTCTTTCTTACAGGAGGCAAGGTTGAAGCTTTCTGTTGAGGTGGGGGAAGGGCCGGGGCCCGAGAAGAGAATTGTACCCACTTCTGAGCGGCTGAGGGGGCTCCCAGCACCCCTGGGATGGCCCAGCAGGAGGGATTTCCAGGCCTGAAGACACTGTCCTGGCTCTGGGCGTGTCCCTGCTGCACGTCTGCTCCCCCATTGTCGACCCCAAGTCCAGCAGGGGGCCCTCACAGCAGGACGGCTTTCTGAGCTGGGAGGCAGCTCGGAGCAGTGGGGACAGGGCGAGTTCTGCCCTGGCCACGTGGGGAGGGGCACCGAGGGGAGAGCACAGGGCCACCTCCGGAAGATCCAAAAGTCACTGCGTCCTCTGAACAGAGCTGGGGCTCCCGGCCTCAGACTGAGTGAGGCCAGGAAGCGCAAGACCAGTTAAGCGTCAGAGAAAGTGTGTGAAAAGAAAAAGAATGCGGATTGAACAACATCCCGGGAGCGGGGAGTCCACGGCCCCCGGGAAAGGAGAAACTCAGTGGAGTCCATCCTCACCGCTGGCCCTACAGGGAGAGACCCTGGCCCGTGCCAGTTAAGGCTTGAACGCAAGTCTCCTGAATAACCGGGGAAAGACGCCAGGGGCTCTGCCTGGCCGGGGTGAGATGCAGGGGGGCTGGGGAGGGGCCAGGCCGGGCGTGCCGTCCAAGCCCCTTCATGGTGGACAGTCTTCCGAGCTGCTTCCTACGTGGCCCACCCGGGGTTCTGGGAGTGGGGACAGCGGGCAGGAGACCCCGCGGGTGAGAAGACACATGTGGCTCTGCGGGCATGGCTGGTGTAAGGCTGCCCGGGGCGGGTGCCAGGCCCCGGCGTAGGAAGGCACTGGCGCGCCAAGCGGCCGGAGGCGGGGGCACTAGAGCGGCCCCCAGGTGAGGTCGGGGACGGGCCCAGGCTGCAGAGTCAAAGGGGAGCCGCCCTCCTCTGCAAAGCAAATGGGGGGGGGGGGCGGCCCTGGAGGGCAGGGGGCGGATCCCCTCCGGGACTGCTGGCCCCTAAGAGCTGAAGGAACAAGCTTGTGGGAAGAAACTTCAAGTCAGTTTCCAGGAGGCAACAGCAAAAATAAAAATAAAAAATAAATTAAATAACTGAAGGACGCTGACCATCTCCCCAAAGGAATCTTTCTGGCAGCTCCACCATGGCCCCAGCAGAAAGGGACCCAAGGAATTGCTGGGGTCCACGGGGAGTGGCCACTGGTGGCCGAGGGGCTAAGGTCAGCTGCAGGGCCAGCTGCCTGCACCTGGTTTCCATGGTTACCTGAGGGCTATCTTTCTGGGCTCAGAGGCAGGTGCAGTGGCTGGGCCAGAGGATGTAGGGGAGGCCTGCTGGCCGGAGGGGCACGGAGATGGCTGCCCCACCTCCCGGACAGGCCCCCCGGGGCCAAGGCTGGAGGAAGGGCGTGGCCAGCTCGGCAAGAGAACACGGGACAGGTTGGGGGGTGGGGGCAGGCTGCAGGGAGAGAAATGAGGGGAATTTGGCTTCACAGCTTAATTAACTCCCCGACCTCCCTGTCCCCAAGAGGCGGGGCAGGGAGGGGGCAGTGTCCCGTGGGAAGGTCGGGGAGAGGAAGGCGGGCAGGAGGGCCACAGCCTCTGTCCCCCGGGTGCCGCCCCGCTGGGCCGAGGGTCAGGTTGTCCTCTGAGCTCACTCCTAGTGGGGGCCGCTGGGTACCAGGCGCCGGGCACTCCAGAACTTCACTGTCAGGTCACTGGGCGGAGCAAGAGAGGGCTGGTCAATTCCTGAAGAGGCCACGGCGGGCCATCCCCGAATGAAGCACGGGCCACATCCCCCAACTTGCCAGGCGGGGCTGGGACCCAGGGGCAAGCATTGCTTAGGCCGAGGGCGGCTGCAGGGGTGGAGGGGAGCTGGGCAGAGGGAGGGGCCTGTGGTCACCAAGGCCCCACAGGATTCTGAGCACGGCTTCTCTCCGTTGTTGCTATTTTGTTTTCTTGTCCAGGCCTGAATGCTCCCCCTCTGCTCTCTGCCCCCTGGCACCCCTCTCCTGGGGGTCTGCCCCCCGTCCATGCTCAGAAAGAAGAGGGGCAGGCGGGGCAATCTCGGGGCAGGCAGGATACGGGGGGAGAGAAGGGAGAGGAGTAAAATAATCTCGTACCGTTAAGAAGCAGCTCAGATCGAAGTGGAGAAAGAGGGGAAAGGAAAGAGGGGGAGGATTGGGGTGGAGAGAGGAGAGCGGAGGGGCGCGGAGGTCAGGGCAGGGTGGTGGCTCGGCCCTTTATGGCCAGGACTCGGCGCGGAAGGCAGGGGGTGAGTCCAGGGACGTAATTCCACAACTTTACCCGGCAGTCACTGTTGGGGGAGAGGCAGGGGGAGGCGGGAAGGGGGAGGCGGAGACAGGGAACGTGGTCGGAACAAGAAGGAAAAAGAAGAGGCCGTCTGAGCACCTGCCCCTGGGACAGAGGGCCTGGGCGTCCCTGGATGGGACCAGAGCTGGGGCTGAGGGAGACGGGCTGCTCTGTGGTCTGAGATACCTGCACAGGGGTCCAGGCTGCTGTGTCAGGGGCAGGAAGGGCTGGGACACGGGGGGTGGTCCCAGCCTGGGGCCCAGCATCCCCCGTGGGCGCTCCGTGAAGGCGGGCTCAGGCCAGGGGCGCCGCGGGGTCTGCTCCATGCCCTGGCCGCGGGGACAGCGCCCGGGACAGGGTGGAGAACAGGAGCAAAGCTCTCTGCCCGGCACCCACCTGGAGGCGCTGAAGATGTGCCTGGCGTTGGTGCACATGGCATTGATGGGGCTGTCGTGGCCCTTGATCTCGCCAATGGGCGTGAAGTTGTCGACGTTCCAGACCTTGATGACGCCTGCGCGGCAGGCGCTCAGCAGCATGGGGCGGCCCGGGACGAAGGCCAGGGCACACACCCAGTCCTTGTGCGCCGTGGGGATTTGCTGCGGAAGAAGCGAGCCGTGAGGGCGAGAAGCGGGGGGCCCTGCCCCAGGCTCTAGAGGTGAGTCCCTCATTCCTGCTCCCATGCTCCACCCTGAGACCCTGCACTGGTACAGAGACCTTTAGCCCTCAGAGGGGTCGGAAGAGAAGGAAGGGGTTGACTAGTCAGACCAGGGGCTGAGAGCAGACCCTTCCTGAGAGCTGCTGCCTGAAGGCAGATGGTGGAGGCCGGAGAGGGTGCCGGCCGGCGGGGGCACTGGGGGGAGAGGGTGCCGGCCGAGGCGGGGGTGGGCACGGGGGGAAGAGGGTGCCGGCCGGCGGGGGGGCACAGGGGGGAAGAGTTTGCTGACCGGGGCGGGGGGGGCACGGGGGGAAGAGGGTGCCAGCCAGGGGGGTAAACACAGGTGGGGAAGAGGCTGCAGAAGTGGCAGGCTTGGGGGGCTCTGGGCCAGGACACAGGGCCCCCAAGCCCTGCCCGGGGACCGCCTCTCCGCAGCCCACCACTCCCGCCCCCACTGCACCTGCATGAGCTCCTGCTGCGCCAGGTCCCACTTCTTGATGCCATTATCCCGGGAGCCGCTGAACAGGACGTCCCCCTGGATGGCCAGACACTCGATGCCATCGTAGTGCGGGGGCTCGAAGTTGTGGGTGGGGCCGACGGTGCCCGTCACACACTCACCCAGCTGAAACATCTACGGAGGAGGGGTGGGAGGGAGGCTGGGCGCCTCACCAGGCTGTGGGGGGGGGGCTTCCCGGGGGACAGGAACTGGGGGCAGGGAAGCTGACTCAAGGTGGGTTTGGGGTGTGAGCCTCCTACTAAATTTCTTTTTTTTTCCTACAAAGTTTTTTAATAAATAAATATAACACTACTTGTACTTTAAATAAAACCATTCATCATAACCCCACCACCCTCTTTCCCTTTTTATCCACTGCTTCCCAGTCTCCGGCCCTGTACCTACGCTTGCAATGACACAACCAGGGAGCGAACAGCACCAGCGCTGACTTGTGCTCTTTGTGGGTTGTTTTCATATTTATCGTGTAGTCAGTCGTGCTGCATCCCGTCCTGTGGGTTTTCCCTAATTTTCTTGCCTGTTGTTCTACCCGTAGACACTTAGGTTCTTTCTGACTTTTCAGCACGTGTACAAGATCACGCGGCAATCTTGGCCTTCTGCACAGACCTTGCTCCTTGGGGGTGATTTTTCAGCATTAAATCCCCAGGGGTCTCATTATTTCCCATGAGTCCCAAGGCAGTGGAGGGAGAGGGCCAAGGTAAGGAGAGCAGGAGGAGAACAGAGCCGCCACCGAGCCCGGCCTCAAGGTCAAGGTCAAGGACTTCTCCGTACCTTAACGTAGTGGTCCTTGGAGCCGGTCACCACCAGGTCGTGCTGGCTGGCGGTCTGGGCGACCGTCAGGCACATCACAGGGCCGATGTGGCCAGTCAGCTTGCCGACGGGCTGGAACCTGTAGGGGAGGAGAGGACCAGCTGGGGGAGGGTGGGGGTTGGATCGGGGGGACCCTGGGGTGGGGTTGGGGGACTATCCGCCCTCAGAGCAAGATGGGGACCCAGGCACGAGCCGCCTGCAGCCCGGGGCCGCCCCGGGGCTCCCCCGGCCCTGCCCGGGCCCCTCCCCGACCTGTTGAGCTCCCAGATGCGGACGGCGCTGCCCGAAGCGACATACAGCATGCTGCCCGAGGGGCTGAGGGCAATCTGGTTGATCTGGTGCTCTCCCTGAGCGCTGGTGATGGTGCGGGTGCACGCAGCCGCACAAGCGTCCCCTGAGACCACCTGGCCTGAGGACCTGCCCGTGAGGGGGAGAGGCAGGGTCAGAGGTAAGGGCTGGGGTGTCCCTCGCGGGTCTCCTGGGCTGGGTCCTGGCTCCTGCCCCGCCACCAGTGCGAGCCGGGCGGGACGACTTACGTGAGGGTCCGGACGCACTTGGCCGAGTCTCGGATGTCCCACACCTTGATGTAGGAGGTGGACACGGAGAACACGAGCCCAGAGAGGCTGCAGTACTTGATGGAGACCACGTTGCTGGGGTGACCCTTCAGAGCTGCGATCTCCTGCCCCGTCACCAAGTTCCACATCTTACAGCTGCGGTCTGCAAGAAAGCGGGCGTGAGCGGGGGACAGCCGTCACGGCCGGGGCCCGGGGAACTCACGTCCCCACAGCCACCGGGGCCGTCAAGGCCAGGGGAGGTGGTCCAGGGTTGCCCAGGGGACGGGCTCCGGGTCCGGGGGAGAAAACGTGCTCCCGCCTGCTCCCGTGGTGCACGGACGAGCCCGGCACTTCCCACTAGGGCTTCTCGGGCAAACGCCCACCAATGCCAGGTTCACGGAGCATCGCCGGGGCGCCGGGGCTGGAGTAAAGCTCCCGTGCCGGCCAACCGCTGACCAAATTAACGAACGATGCCAAGCAAGTCTCAGGGGGAAGACTTGGAACCAACGAACCTCACCTCGATTCACAGCCCTCTCCCTCCTGCCACGCAGGTGGGTGTATACACATTTCCAGCTGTTCTATTAGCTACCTCCTACACAGCTGCTCTTCCTGCCAGAAGGTAACGTTTTCTGACTGTCGCTGGGATTAAGAAACCGTAGGAAGTGCGCAGCCCTAAGTGCTGGGGTCGGGGAGGGGCTGAGATGAGCAAAGGCGGGGCACCTGACACGCTTCCTGGAGTTCCGGAGGCAGGTCTGGAAGGAGGTGCTGGATGGAGACCCCAGAGCCAGCTAGGAGGGGAGGCCCGGGGTGGGGAGCCCTGAGCCCCGGCAGGAGACCCCACCTCCTCAACCTGGCGGCTGTGATCCCGTCTCCTGGGCAGCCCGCTCTGGCAAAGGGAGCGGGAGGGCGAGAGGCCCTGACCCCACCTGGCCGGTCCGGGTTCCGCCCACCTTTGGACCCTGTGAAGAGCAGCTCATCCGTGGCGTCCAGGCAGAGGATGGGCTTGGTGTGGCCCTCGGCCATGGAGACGCACTGCAGCGGGGCCGTCCGCGCGCCCCTGGCTCCTCCGACCGGGGTGATGATGCCCCTTCCCGGGAGAGAGGGAGAGAGGCGCCCGTCAGCCCGGGACTGCGGCCAGGCTGAGCGAGGCTCCCGGGTGAGGGACAGGCGCAGGGGCACTCGGGCTGTGGCAGGGGCTCCAGCCACAGCCCCCCAGGTCCGAGAGCCGCGCAGACAGGGGCCTGTGGTGCAGCCTCTCAGTTGCCATCCTGAGCACTCCTGGGGAGCAAGCCCGGCCGGGCACGGCCAGGGGCCAGGACACGCGGGAGTCTCCTCCATCGCCTGCCTGACCCAGAACCCAAGACACACACGCCCCCAGGCCTCAGCCGGGCGGGGCAGAGGCCCCAGAGCTGGATGGGCTCCTCCGGCACCTCGGCGTCCACAGGGAGGGTGGAGGAGTGCGGAGAGGGAGGGCGCCCAGGCCACCAGGCCGGGGCAGAGACGCGCGCATGCAGGCGTGCACGTCACCTCCACCTGGGCCCCTCTGGACCAGTGTGGTCAGATCCGTGACTGCCATCTGCAAAGGGCTAAGTCCCTCTGGGGAGCCCTGCTCAGCTCTGTGGGGAGAAAGTGCAGGCCCCTGTGGGGAGCGGAGCTGGCATGGCCCCCTCCCCCCCACAAACACTCAGAGACGAAGGACGCCCGTCCTGAGTGGACCTGAGGACTTCGCTACACACCAGCCTCCTGGAGGGCCTGATGGTGAGGATTTATTTCCAACTGAGGGTCTTTGGGAACGAGCCCCTGGCCAAGCCACATGCACGTCTGAAACATGGCCTATTCTTTCCAAAGACAGCGCTGCCCCTGTGGCCGAGAGCGTCGGACGTGACCAATGTCCTGCCCTGCCCACAGCTGCTCGAGAGCCCCCGAGCTCCACTGGCACCCCCACGGACGGCGGTCGGACAGGCCCAGCTGTCCCCGGTGTCGCAGGCACACGAACAGCCCCGCCCCCCAGCTCCCCGCTTCTGACGCTGGCTTGGGCCCAGGGGAAGTAGCCCAAGACAGCAGTGGGAAGACCCCAAGTTACAAGGATAACCCTCCGCCCATGGGAGGGGCCAGGGGGTGAGGGGGTGGCTGGCAGCCTTGCAGCCAGGGGCATCACCCCCGGGGGTAGGAACAGTGAGTGGCGGTTGCCCCGGAAGAGCAGAGGGAGCCCTCAGCTCAGGGTGGCCCTTTCCCAGCAGGGGCTCAGGCCCACCAGGTCCTGGGACTTGCCCCTTGTTATGGGCAGCGGGAGGAGTGCGCGCGCTTGTGCGTGTGCGCGTGTGTGCGCGCGTGTGCGTGTGCGCGGGGCTGGCTGAGGGAAGAGAGGTCTCCTGGTACTCCTGGCCTTCGGGCCAGGAGACGTGGGCAGGGCCACTTCTCTTTCAGAGCCAAGGTCGGTGAGGGAGCCCCTGACACAGCTGAGTAAAAGCCGGGATGCTGAGCCCGCGCGACCCTCCAGCAGCCTTCCTCCAGGGCTCCGGCCCCCCAGGCTCCCGTGCCCGCCCCTCCCACCCGGTGACAAGCCACCAGAAGCCATGCCCTCCAGAGGCCCCAGCTCCAGCCTGGCGCAGTCAGAGGCCACGAAGCACCCACGAGAGAGGAACCAGGGGTGAGAAGGGCAGGAGGGGGTCTGGGGGAGCCACGGAGAGGAGGGGCCGCATGCTGAGGCCAGGGTGTGGGGAAGGGGGACAGAAAGGGAGCAGCGAGCCATTCTGTGTACCTCAGGACCTCCGACAAAGAGGAGTCGCTGTCATCAGACCTGGGGGCAGAAAATTAGCTGGATTAGGGGGAGAGAGGGACACACACGAGGGAGCAGAGGCGGCAGCAGCGTGGGGAGGTCAGAGAGGGTGGTTATTCTCTGCAGGGGGAGCGGAGAGAGGAGAGGAAGGAGGGCCTGAGGGCAGCGGAGAGGAGGTGGGGCAGGCCGGGGAGCTTGGGGCGGGGATGGGGGCGCAGAGGGGCAGAGGGGACACGGGCCTTGCTGGTCCCAGGATCTCGGCTGCCTCACTGCACAAGCTGGGGGCCCCCTGCCCCCTGAGCGACGCTGCGCCTCCTCCCACCCCTCCCAGGAGCAGGCCTCTCCCAGCAGAGCTTCAGAGACCTGCTGATCCCCGAGCACTGGCCCCACGGGCCACTGGACGGTGCCCAGCAGCTGCCTCTGCACACGCGGGCCCGACGCCCGGGCCACCGGGACCAGGGTCTGGAAGCCCCCGGCGCTGGGATGCCAGGGTCCCACCCAGAGCTGCTGAGAGGGGCCTGTCAAGGTGTGAGGGGCCCCTGGCCGGCATGGGGGTCCCCTGGCTGGCGTGGGGGGCACCCTGGCTGGCGTGGGGGTCCCCTGGCTGGCATGGGGGTCCCCTGGCTGGCGTGGGGGTCCCCTGGCTGGCGTGGGCCGGGCTCGATGCTGTCTTCCCGCAAAGGGGGCCACGGCAGGTTTGGGGCAGGAGCGATGTTTTGCCTCTGTGAGGAGAGGTGATGTAGGCAAAGGAGTAGCACTTTGTAGCCTGGGCTCCGCCAAAGGACAGAGGAGCTGTTAGAGCCGAGAGGAGCCCTCCGGGGGCTGCAGAAGGTTGGGAGTCGGGGGTGCCCAGCAGTGTGGGGGGCCTGGAGGGGAGCACAGGAGGGCCGGGCCTCTCCCTTCGCCACCGCGGAGGCCCACAAGTCAGAGATCCCAGGTTTGGGCCCAACTCGGCTGCTTTCTAGGTGTCCCGCGGCCTCTGAGCCTCATCTCCTCTTTGTAAAGTAAGGAAGGCAGTCCTCGCGGCTGGTTTATATACTTCGGTTGGAATCACGTGTGTGCAAGCCTGGGGCGGCGCCGGGGGGCGGTGCCCACCGCACTGGGAAGTGAGTGTCCAGCGAGAGCGCTCAGTAGGGGTGCGCTGACCCTACCATGTGACAGAAACGGGGTCTCCTTCTGCAGGCACCCTTCACAAGGGTGCTGGGGCGTGGCCTGAGCATTAGCGGGGGCGGGGGTGGGCGTGACTGAAGCGAAGGGAGGGGCTTCAGAGAAGAATGAGAATCACCAGAGGCAGCAGGGGCAGCTCTGGGTAGGCCCTCGGGGTGCCCGACTGCCTGGGCCTGGCCCTGTGGCTTCCTTCGTGCCCTCTCCTGCAGTCCCCACACGCTCAGGGGACTGGAGGGGTCCACGGGCAGCACAGAAAGGGCAGAGGTGCCAGGAGAGGGGCCAGCGCAGCACGCCTAGCGTCTCCCCGCTGCCCGCCCGCCTGCGGCCAGGGCCCGCCCGCAGCCTCCCTGTCCCCTCTGCGCCCCCCGCCCCCCGGCGGCCGGCTCTTACTTGTCCAGCGCCGACCCCTGGCTCTGGTTACTGGTGAGACGAGAGAAGACGTTTCGGTCGTTCCGGGGCCGGGTGGGAGGGGACGAGGGGGGCGTGAACCCCACGTCTGTGGACCTGGCAGGTGAGCAGGACAGAGCGGCAGCCGTCAGTCACCGCGCCTCTGCCCACGGGCATGCGCACGCGGCATCGCCTGCACCACCGTCCGTCTGGTTGTGCGGCCGGCAGGGCGGGGGGTCCTACGGCCCAGCTCCTGCTCGGCCCCCAGGGGTTGGTCCTCGTGATCCGTGGGTTCCGCATTTGGGAATTAATTCACCTGCTCGCCAAAGCCTATCTGTCAGCCCCAAACAACACCCGCAGGGCTCCTGGTCATCTGCAGGCATGAGGACCCAAGCACACATCTTCCCAGCTGAGGTCGAAAGAGGTGGCCCTACCTCCCTCACAGTGCACACAGCACCCTTTCCAGTCTACTTAGTGTCATGCTTTTCAAATTTTTGTGCTTTTGGTTGGTGATTTCAGTGTTTAAAATGGCCCCGAAGATGCTGCTGCAGGGCCACCTGGTGTCCTGAGCTCAAGGAAGCTGGGACGTGATTTACAGAGAAGATACGTGTTAGATGAGCTTCGTTCAGGCATGAGTTCTAGGGCTGTTGGCCCTGAGTTCAATGTTAATGAGTCAACGGTACATATTGGATTAGGTGTCTTTAAACAGAAACTCACATGACGGGTTGAGGAAAACGCTGGGACCAGAGGCTCCCAGGAGCCCAGCCCTGTATTTCCCGGGAGCAACGGCTCAGGACTCGCTAAGTCGTGTTCACGGTGACTTGACAACACAACTGCCACAAACAGCTCGACCTGATCTCCAGGGAAGAGTCCAAGGCCGCATGGCGCCACCCCTTCCAGCACCCACGACCCTGCTCTTTGGAGGGTGGTCCTCAGGCTCAGCCCATCCTCCCTCCCTTTGGAGGGTCATCACGAGACCAGCCTATATTCCCCCCAACTGCAACTCAGTGTGTTCTCTCTGTCACGGGGGGCGGGACGGTCTGTGGGGCCCCAGGTGCACAGATGCCTTTGCAACTCCTCCCAACAAAGGCCCATCTGCAGCCACGGGCATGGGCGGCTGGACCGGAAGGAGGGACAGGTGCATGTCCCCCTCCCAACAAGGCAGGTGCATGAGATCATCCTGAGCCCCTGCCCTTCTACTACTTCGCTGTGTGACCTGGGGAGGCCACCAAACATCTCTGAAAATTAAGGTGACCCTGAGAGGCATCGGGATACCCGAAGAAGCCTGTGGGGCCCCATGAGTGAGTGGCTGGCCTCCTGGGGACTGTCCTCGGTCCTGCATCCCCTCCCAGGACTGTCCTTACTCACCTACACTCCGCCCACAGGACAAGACCTTGAAAGGGGCTGAGGCCTTCCAAGGACCCCTGGCCGTGAACGGGGCTGAAGCCCACTGGTCCTGTGACCAGGCCAGGCCACTGCAAATCCGCCCACACTGAGCTCACGGCAGCCGGCAGTTTTTAGCAGCAGCCTTGGCCACCAGCTCAGGTGCTTATGGAGAGACTGTTTCCTGAGCCGCAGCTGACGAAGTGAGGAAGGGGCCGTGGGGGGGCCGAGCGGGGCCGGATGAAAGTGTGCACGACGTGTACAGTGGGCCTCCCAGCGATTCCCGCCCCCAGGGTCTAGAACGTGTCCTCACCTGATGGGCTGCCCTCGGTCATATGACTTCCTTCGGGTCAGAGGGGACGTCTCCGCTCCTCGAGACTGCCGGGGGCTGGAATGCAGGGTCCAGTGAGGCCCGGGCCCACCTCCCGGTCCCACCCATGCCCCCACCACTCGGCTCCCTCCTTACAAAGTGCTCCCTCTGCTGGGCAGGCTGATGGTCCGAGAGACCTTGTCCCGGTAGTAGGGGTCTCGGATGGAGAAGCCCACTCCGTCCTCTTTGATCTCCACGAGGGAGGCCAGGGACTTAGTGATGTTCTTGGTGGACACGTCCAGCGGGGGGCCCAGGCACTCGGCAGACACGGCCTTCATCTGGGCGGACAGCTTGGGCTCACCCTGAGACAGGAAGGGCTGGGTGGACCCACTGCCCAAACACGATGGCATAGAACGGGTAGCTGGGGGAACTCCAGCGGGGAGACACGCCGCCGGCCTGAGGCAGAGGAGGTGATGGAAGGGCCCTGGCAGACACGACCCAGGCATGTCTCCTGAGGCTTCTGGAGAAGCCAGACCAACAGGAAATGCCTCTGCTGCCCTTCTTTAGACTTCGCAAACAGAATGGCAGGCTGACCTCTGCTGCTCGCCAGCTAATCAACTATTCAGAGGCTGTGCACAGGTCGCCGCTCCCAGTCTGCAGGGCTCTCCCTTCTCTCTTTACTCAGTCCTGTTTCGTGGTTCCGTCTAGTCTAGTAGTTGCTCCCTCAGTGTCAGACAGACCCCATCCCTGCTGAGTCAGTGACCCGCACGCACAGTAACTAGACATCCAGGGTGGGTCCTTGACTCAGATCAGGAGGCAGAGTCTTGGTGGGGAAGAGGGTGAGTTCTGACAGCGAGGCCTCGGGCTATGATGATGTCATTCCACCCACTTCAAAAGGAATGGGCTGTAACGGGTCACACATCTGGGCACCCCGACCCTTTCCAGGTCAGACCCTTCTTGGCCGCCGCATCCCAGCTGGAGGCAATACTGGGTTGGGGCTGAGGGTAGGGGTAGAGCCCCAAGAAGGTGGGGACCAGGCTGCGGGGAGCCCCCCGCCCCCCTCCGCCTTCTGGTGGGGCTCACCTTGAACTTGAAGTCGTCATGGCTGGTGGAGCCTTTCATGGTGAACGACTGGGAGAAGCTAAGGAAAAAGCAGAGGAGGGCCAGGATGCCGACAGCTGATGTCCCGGCTCCCTGGGACTTAGGTTCATGGGTCCCAAAGAGCCCCCAAGCCCAGGCTCAGCCCTCGACCCCCCGGCAACCCCCCAACCCAGCCCCAGGCACATGCTCGCTCCCAACCTGGAAACTCACCTCCCCTCCGAAAACTCAGACACCTCCTCATCTGTGCTGGCGTAGCCGTTCTCTGCCGGGGAGGAGGGAACCGAGGGGTGAGGCCCCACCGAGCCCTCACCCTCCCTCCCACCTCTCACCCTCTGGGATCAGACTGCGGCTTCCGGGGAGCCTGGGGGAGGGAGGGTCTCTGAGGCGGGGGTCCCTGGGGGCCCCGAGACCTGCCCCCCGCCCTGTACCCTGCTGCACGTTGTGGATGAGGGCCTGCAGCTCGGGATGGGCCTCGGCCTTCTCGCGCAGGGCGTCAAGCAGCAGGTGGTTCTGGGAGGGGCCTGCTATGTCTGTCTGCCTCAGCCGTCCCTCCAGCAGCCGGATCTGGGCCTCCTTCTGGGCCACCTGCAGCCCCTGAGGGCGGGGAGCGAGGAGGCCTGGGGTTACCCCTCCCGGCCTGGGGCTGGGGGGGGGCCCCGTCACTGCCCTCCCAGGATCTGCTCCCAACCAGGCGCCTCCCCGCTAGCTCCCAGGCCCCAGCCTGTGCCCATCGCAGACCTGTGATGCACCCCAGCCCCCTTAATCTCCCCCGCATCCACGCTGTGGGGCACACTCCCTGTTATGGGCAGAATCGTGTCCCCAGAATGCACATGTAGATGCTGTAACCTCCAGGACCTCAGAATGTGACTGTTTGGAGATGCGGTCTTCAGGAGATCATTACGTTAAAATGAAGTCTCTAGAGGGGGCCCTAATCCCTGTGACCAGTGTCCTTATAAGAGGAGGATATCAGGACAGAGACACACACAGAGGGAGGCCCTCAGGAAGGGCGAAGCTGAGTCTACAGGCCCAGGAGCGAGGCTCAGAGAGACCCGCCCCGCCTACACCTCGATCTCTGACCCCAGCCTCCAGGACCGGGGGCAGGAGACGTGTGCTGTTTAGGGCCCCTGTCCGCGGTGCTGGCCACCGCAGCCCCGGTGGAGGAACACGCTCCCGAGTGGCGAAGCAGAGCTGCGAGAGCTCCCTGGGCGGGCGAGGGGTCAAAGAGGCCAGGCCCCTCTGCCCCTTCCCCAAGTTGCCCCGCAGGCACAGACCCCGGGGTAAGGAAGTCCCCACGGCCAGCGCTCTGTTGGGCAGAGCGGACAGGGGACCGACACAGGCCAAGGGATGCCTTCTGTTCCTGCACAATGCCACTGACCCCACTCCTGGGCGGAGCATATCTGTCTGGTCCTGTTGCCCCACCAGAAGCGCGCGCGTGCGCGCGCGCACACACACACACACACACACACACACACACACACACACACGCACACGCTGCCCCCTCCACCTCCGCGGGCTCAGGCCCGGCCCTACTCTGAACGGGCTCGCACCAGACGCCAGGGTCGCCCCTGCTGGAGGCCCTGCTGTGTGCCAGGTGCCACGCCAAGCCTCTGGCTCCGTCATCTCGTTAAAGCCGCGCGCGCAGCAAGCCGTCACCCCGCTTTGCAGCCTCGGTGCTCGCTGGCGCCTGTGAGGGACGCTGCCGGGCGCCCGGCCGGGCGCTGTATGCTTCGCCTCAAGGGCGGGTCCCGGGGCTGCCCGCCGCCGGCCTACCTTGTCGATGGACGCCTTGAGGAAGTTGTCTAGCAGGAGGCGGGCTTCGGCCAGGGAGCAGGAGCTGATGACCACTGACGTGTCTGTGGAGTCCAGCTCCTCCTGGACCGGGAGGCGGAGGGCCCACGTCACCAGGGCTGCCTCCCCCAGGCCCCGGCGCCCTCCCGCTGCCCCGCCCACAGGCACCTTGGTCTCCTCCAGCTGCACAATGGTGGCCTGGCAGTCGCCGATGCTGTCGTTGATGTAGTCGATGTTGGCCGCCAGCACCTCGATCTCCTCTGCCAGCTCCTGCAGCCCCTTCTCCTCCTCCGGGCTCTCGGCCTGCAGCCGCTCCCGCTTCCTCCTCAAGGCCTCCTGCAGGAGGGACAGCTCCTCCCTTTTCTGGGGGGAGGGAGGAGGCCTCAGGCTGCTGCCCCGGCCCAGTGGAGGAGGGGCGGGGCGACAGAGCCGGGCGGGGGCGGGGCGAGGTGGGCACCTTGATGAGCCGCTCCATGTCAGCCTCCAGGTTGGCGATGGCCATCCTCTGCATGACGATGTCGACAATCCTCCGCTCCAGCGACTGCCACTTGAGCCTGGCGGCCTTACTGAAGCTCTGGCTGGCCCCCTTCTTCTGGAACTTCTTTCTGGGGGGGCAGAGGCAAAGGGGCGGGGGCAGGACCACCCTCAGCCCCTGCAGCTGAGTGGAGACCCCGACCCAGAGCCGACGGTCGAGGGGACCCTGGCGCTTGCCTCCCCCAGGTGCTCCCAGCCGCCTCACCTGGCGGGGCGGGCGCCAGACACGGTGGGCATGGGGTGGTTCTCCAAGAAGTGGCTGATCTTATGGTCCCACTGGCGCACGATGCTGGAGACGGAGCGCGCCCCCGATTCGGCCTCGGACGAGGTGGTGCTGGCCGACACCTCGGCGCCCGAGTCCAGCATGGGTGACTTTGGTCCCACTCGGCCCGCCACCCGCTCAGACATGGGCTTGGCCAGACGCCTCAGTGCAGAAACCTGGGGGCCCAAAGGAGCGGGACCCAGTGGACAGGGTGCCCCCAGCCTGCGGAAAGGCCCAGGTTGGGGCGCGGGGCAAGGAGAATACAGGACCGCTCCGTCCTGGCCTGGGTTTGGGACTGAGAAAGGTCCAAAGGGTCTCCAACGTGAAATGGACACAAAAGAGGCTCCCTGTCCTTTTGAAAAGTTAACCACTGCGGCAGGCATCTGGACCAGAGCCTGCAGCCCACCCCCAGCCTCAGCACTCTAGCTGAGAAAGGCCCTCCCACGGGGGCCACCCCATGTCAGCACGTGGCCAGAGGGAGCCGGGGCCACAGGGGGGTGCTCTCAGGACAGGGGGGCAGGGCAGGGGCCGTGGGGGAGGGGCCATGCTCACCTCCTGGGTTTTTCTCCTCAGGACCATTTCCTGCTGCCGCTTCTGGGACTCCAGAGCTCGGATCTGAAACTATGGGTGAGAGGAGAGGGTGGGGTCTACACCCGGGCCCTAAGCCTGTTCCACCCAGGCTGGCCCTGGAGGTGAGCGCCTTGTGCAGCTAAAACTCGCTGGTAAAGGGGACCCAGCGTTTGAGTCCCTTTCTGCACGAGGACACGTCTCTCGGCCTCTTCTCCCCACCACGGGCGAGGAGGCTGGAGCAGAGGGCTGGAAGCTGTTGGTGACCTGGGCAGGGTCCTACCCGGCGGTGGGCTCGAGGCCTGGCTCGGAAGCCCACAAGGACCGGGCTGGGCTCCTGCAGCCTTCCTGCCCTCCCGTGTAGGGCCGCGCCTCTCCTCGAAGCGCCACCGTCACCGCTTAGGCCCGCGTGGCCAGGAGGGGCAGCCAGGCATGCAGGAGGCCGGGGGCCCGGGGAACCTCACGGTGCCCTCACCTCCTGCCGCCGCTGCTCCTTCTTGAGCTGTGCGATCTCCCGGTTCCTCTTGGTCTCCGCCAGCCGCCGCCGGTGTTGCTCTTCCCGCATCTGCTTCATCAGGGCCACCTGGGACGGGGCGGGGGGCGGGGGGGGGTTTGAGGGGAGGCCCGAGGCCTGCGTGGAGGGGCTGGCTCGGAGGATGCCAGGCCGGGGTGGAAGCCACCAGGTGGCAGTGCCTCAGGGGGTCTGGCCCCACCTTGTCCGCAGGGGTCGAAGGTGTCCCACCACCTGGGCAACCTACCGAAAGGAGCGGCCTTACTGCCGGCCCAGCCGTGCAGGTGGGACCAGTCTGCAGGGTCCAGCCACGGCCCCCAGTGCTCTGCTCACAGCCCCTGGTGGTCCTCACGCAGAGCCACTGCCAGTGCCCAGACATTCTGGGACCAGCCTAAGTTGCTAGAGGCAAGTGGTCCTGCCTGGATGGAGCAGCGTTCTCTCTCCCATCCGCAGCTGAGCTGCCGACGGGGCGCGTTCCCAGGCCAGGCTCTCACGGTGACGACGATAAAAACCAGCATCATTTACTGAGTCCACACTATATGCCCAGCCCCGTCCTCATGATAATCAAACACGACAGGCATTATCACTCCTATTTTATAAATAAGAAAGGAGCCTCAGAGAAACAAAATGACTTAAAGTCAGAAAATCAGTAAGGGGTGGCCAGACTCCTGGCCCAGGTCGCTTTGCTTCAAAATCCAGCTCTTACCATGGCCGTGGGGACGGCAGCAGGCAAGGTCAGAGCAGAGCTGGCGACCGAGCACAGAGCCTGGAGCCGAGCTCTCGGAGGGCCGGCCAAAGGCTCAGAGAGCATCATCTGGGAGGCCAGAGGTGACCCGGCACAACAGGGAGCCGTGCGCGGGGCCCTCGGAGCATCCACCCGCGGCCCCGGAGTGCAGAGTGCAAAGTGCACAGGGGTCAGGCTCCTTCCGTGTGACGGCGCCGTGAGAATCAGGCCCGGGCTGTCCCTCCTCTGCCACTGAGGCCTCGGACACCCCAGGAATGTCACCAGCCTGCCCTGAGGACAGTTAAGAGAGGAAATGGCCCGGGAGGGAGGCTGGAAGGACTGCGCCGGCTTCTGCCTCAGAAGGCAGGCTGTGTCGGGGGGAAGCTACAGAGACGAGGAGGGCTCCCTGCTGCTGGGCCTTTGGGGGTCCAGAACAAATGCTCCCTCAAAGGGCTGGGGCTGACAAGAGAAGCCAAGCCTGGGCTGGAAGCGGACCCAAGCCCTGCCCACAGGGAGCTGCATGCACACTGGGGCGGCCGCCCTCATATGGAGCCGGGGCCAGAGCCTTCCCGGGGAGGAACGTGTCTTTCTGGACAAAGGTCCATCTGTCCAACTCTGCCTGTGCGGCCGAGTCCCAGGGAGGTCACCACAGGGGTGGTGGCCTCAGAACGGGTGGGAACGCTCCAGGCAGGTGGCAGCACAGCACCCGAGGCCGGCACTGCTCTGAGTGTCTCCTCTCCTTAGGACACCTCTGTAAACCACAGGGCCTGCCCCTGAACTGTGGTGGCAGGGTCCCGGGCACTGGCTCTCGCGGCATCTGCTTAGAATCCTCTACGGCTGCCCTCGGTGCTTCTGACAGGAACCCTGGGCCCCTGCTGGGCACCCTGGGACAGCCCAAGGGTGCTCTTTTCAGCCTCTTTCCTAGGCTCACAAGAGCACAGTTAGCCGGGCAGAGCGGGGCCCCCGGCTGAAGGGCTGAGCAAGCTGAGATTGAAACCCGGGAACACGCAGGGACCCTCTGTCCTTCGCACAGATCCTGGGCATTATTATATTATTTTTTCAGGCTTCAGAGCCATAGAAAGATCCTCCCTCATACGGGTCTACAGTAGAGTCACCTCCCGCTAAGATGACGGCCGGCCGGCACCAGCCAGGACCGCCTCGAGAGGTGTTAGCCAGGGAGCCTCCAGGGAGACAGAGTTAGGACGCAGGCAGAGCCCCCAGAACGCTCCAGGAGCTGCAGAGTGAGCAGTGCAGCCTCCAAATGGGGACAACCAAAGCCCTGGTCCCTCCCTCCTACCACCAGAGGGCGCCCGCCGACCCAAGTCCCCTTCTTCCTCCTGCAGCCCGGATCAGCATTTGCTGGTGGATGTCCCAGGGGCAAACCGGCTCCCTGGGGCCAGTGCAGGACGGACAGTCTGAGCAGAGCGAGACTGCCCCTTCTCCACCCTGGACAGGCTGATGGGCCCTGGATGTGTGGCCCAGGCGTGGCTGGGGACAGAGCCTGCCTAGGGGAGGTGGCTAGCCTGAGGGCTGAGGGTCCACCTGTCAGAATCTGCATCACCACAGCGTCATCTCCCTCCGCTGCACACTGGTCAACGCCAGCCCAGTCGGGCGGTGAGGACGCAGTTACTACGGCACCGGGTGCTCCCCTCTGTGGGACCTGTTCCCAAGGCCAGCTGTCTGTAGCTCGCTGGGGTCCTGTCCCAGGGCCTGGTGCAGGGCTGCAGGGAGCCGGGGTACACGGGGGGCTGGGGCCAGGGCAGGAACGCGGACCAGGCAGCCAAGGGGACAGAGGACGTAAAGGCAGCACGGATCTTCGGGCCCAGGCGGGAAGGAGGACCCAGCCGGACGGGGAGGCATTAGAGACAGGAGCCAGACTTGAGCGCCCGGGACGACGGCAACTGGAAAAGGGTGGCGGCAGAGAACTGAGTCTGAATCCCAGCGCTGCCCCAGGAGGCGGGAGTCACTCTCCGAGGAAGTGGCAGTGACACCTGAGCTGCTTTCTCCAGCTCCACCTCAGGACCGAATGAGGTCGTGGTGCTGGGGGACTGGCGGAGAGCCACATCCAATCGTCACTACATAATTATTATTATTATGAGTATAGGCAAATGTGGCACAGGTGGGAGGCCTCACGTGCACTGCGTGAGGGGCGGGGTCCCTGGGGACCCTCTCCTGCCCCTCCAGGGGTAAAGGTGCTTTCACCCTGGACAACGCACTAAGAGGACCGGGTCCAGGACCAGGATGGGGCTGAAACAGGCAATATCGTGTGTCAAGACAAGCAGCCACGCTGACAGCAATGATTATTTTTAACATGGTAAGTAGGTCTGAAACTACACCCCTGCCCCCACGGCCCCCTTTTGACGCCTTCATCTCGACCCCGCCCCCACTCACCCCAGCCCCGCCCCTACCTAGGCTTTCTTCATCTCGGCCCCGCCCCCGCCCCACCTTGGCCCCGCCCCCAGTCCACTGTGGCCCGCCCCCGCTCCACCTTGGCCACGCCCCCGCTCCACCTTGGCCACGCCCCACTCCCACCTTGGCCATGCCCCGCCCGCCCCAGCCCCCGCCCCGGACCCAGCCCCCCGCCCCGGACCCCACCTTGGCCTTCTTCATCTCGGCCACCTCGGCCTGCAGCTTCTTGAGTTCCCTCTCGTAGCGAGACTGGTTCTTGAGCAGCCGCGCGTGCTCCTTCTGCGCAGCCTGCAGCTTCTGCAGGTCCCGGTTCATCTCCCGCAGCCTCTTCTCATAGTCCGCCTTGATCTTGTTGGCCTTCTCCTCCGTGTAGCACTCCATGGTACCTGCGTGCAGCGGGGCAGGGTCTGCGCAGGTCCCTGGGCCCCAGTACCCGGGCAGCCTGGGCTCCAGTGTCGGCGCGTGACGTGGGCGAGTCACACCCTCCTCCGCCCGTTCCTTCGTGTGAACAAGGAGGGGCTCGGACTAGACACCCAAGGGCATTCTAAGGACCTTGACGGGGTGATTTCATCCTGAGATCTCTGAGCCCCTGCCCGTCAGCTTGCCATGAGGGGCCTGAGGACCACTTCCGCTGGCTCGGTTCTGACCCGTGATTGGAGGAAAGGGCCGGGACCAGTGGGAAGGGGAAGAGTTAGCAAGAGAAGACAGAGTGAGTGGGCTCGGGGAGAAGGAGCGACCTGGTTCTCCACCCTTGACCTTTCCTACCTGAACTGCCAACGTCTAAGAGACATGGCAAACTAGCAGGTGCAAACCCACCTCCTCGACCTCCACCCCCTCACCCAGCAGTCCTCCCCATCTCGGTATCTCATCACATCCTTCCAGAAGCTCCCTCCCTGGAGGCATCTTTGGCTCCCTTCTCTTAATCCCCCACCAACCAATCAACAAAGGCTTTCATTTCCACCTTCAAAATGGATCTGGAATACGACCACTTCTCACTTCCTCCTGTCCAAACCATCTCCCACCAGGACCTTTATAAGAGTTTCCTAACTGGTCTCAAGCTTCCACTTTTGCTTCCCTGCACAGCAGCCAAAGCGACCTTGCCAGAATGCTTTCAAAATTTACATCACAGGGCTTCCCTGGTGGCGCAGTGGTTGAGAGTCCGCCTGCCGATGCAGGGGACACGGGTTCGTGCCCCGGTCTGGGAAGATTCCACATGCCGCAGAGCGGCTGGGCCCGTGAGCCATGGCCGCTGAGCCTGCGCGTCCGGAGCCTGTGCTCCGCAACGGGAGAGGCCACAGCAGTGAGAGGCCCGCGTACCGCCAAAAAAAAAAAAAAATACATCACACCCCTTAAAACCCCACACTTCCCATGTCCCTCAGAGAATAAGACAAAAATCCTTAAAATGACTGACACACCTGGTCCGACATTTCTCCTCTGATCTCCCTGACGGCTAGTGTCCCCTCTCACCGTGCTCCAGCCATCGGGGCCCTCGTCATGCCACCAACACGCCCGGTGCACGCCTGCCTCGGGGCCTTGGTATCTTCTGTTCCCTCTGCCTGCAATGCTCTTCCCCTCACTCATTCTCTCCAGAACTATCTCACCTCCTTCAAGTCTTTGCTCAGATGCCAGCTTCTCAGCAAAGTCTCCCACCACCATCCTTCTCAACATGCCCACCCCCTCCCCAGCACACCTTGCCCCCTTCCCTGCTGCATTCTTGCATGACACTTATCACCCCTTGACATGCTATAGGATCTGCCACTTATCTTATTTACGTCTGTCTCTCCCCACTAGGACGTGCGTTCCAAAATCTCTAGCGTCTAGAACAAGGACCGCTCTGCAAGACGCACTCAGTGCATGTTTGCTGAGTAAGTGAACGAACAAGTGGATGAGTGCGTGAGTCATGGGATGAAGGGGCTGGGAGCCATGTAAGGAAGATAACATTGTGAGAAGCAGACTTGTAAATGCGATCAAAGGAAACACCCAAGGAGCAAATTCAGGAAGAAAGGCTGAGGGAGTTCACCTTCATGGGCCTGGAGACAGGATTCTAATATTTAAGGCGATGGTAAAAATAATAGAAATGATAAACTGAGAACGTAGCAAAGGGACCAGAGTTGGACACAAGAACTTTCTGACTGTGGGTCTAAGTGCACACAGTCCAAGGTCAGAATGCCCCGCCCAGAGGCCCAGGTAACCCGGTGGTGCCCTTCTGACGGGGAGGGGTCCGGGGAGGGGGTGTGTGGCGGGTACGGGGCGGGGCTTCGCGGGGGCGGGGCTTCGCGGGGCGGGGCCTCACTGAGGTTCTGCAGCACGCGGTCCCGCTCCAGCTGCGTGTCCCGGATCTTGTTCTGCAACAGGATCAGCTTCTCCTCGTACTGGTGCTTGAGCGTCTGGAGCCGCCGCTGGCTGTTCTCCAGCTCGTCAATCAGCTTCTGCTTGATTTCGATCTCGCACGTCAGGTCGGCCAGGTCAGCCTGGTAGTTCACCTCTGTGGAGGCAGAGACAGGCTGGACCGGGGGCCGGGGGCCAGGGGCGTGGTGGAGGGGACGGGCCTTCCCCTGGCCAGCCGTGACCACTCAGTGACCAGTGGCGAGAGGAAGTGACACATCCCATGGTGGGAAGTGCTGCCTGGTGGCAATACCCTTAAAGAGCTGCCCGGGAAGTGCGGGCCTGGGCCAGGGAGCTGGGGGGTGGGGCGACCAGGCGTCCCACCCGCCTCTGCTGTGCCCCAGAGGCTGATGCCCACTCGCCGTGGACGACCTGGGAGCCAGCAGGGCTGGAGGAGGGAGAGGACCCAGAGCAGCCAGCAGGACTCTGGGTCGGAGCAGAGCTGAGGGACACACGTCCCGTTTAGAGGAGTGGGCTGCAGACCAGCCAGACCTAGGTCCAAGGCCCAGCTCTGCATCTCCCACACGGGGAGGCCACCAACCCTCGTGAGCTTGCTCTTCAGTGGTGACAAAGGGAGAAGACCTAACACCTCCGTCCAGGGTGGTTGTGAGGATGCAGAGGCCAGGCCCGTGAAGGGTAGAGCTCACCTCAGCGCCCGGCACCCGCGGGCGCTCAGTGAGAGTTTGCTGCTGCCATCGCGTCCCTGTTGTTTCTGCTACTACTGGTTTCACGTCTGAGTTCGGCCGGGACACCCGCTGCCGCAGCAGTTTCTCTGCGCCTGCGTGGCAGGCAGCCCCGCCCCGGGCAGCCCCACCCAGGAGCACGCACGCACGCACGCACGCACGCACCCTTGTCCTCGGGGTCGGAGTCCGAGTCCACCAGGCTCTCCTCGCTGCCCGAGTCCTCGTCTTCACGGCCGCTCTCCTCCGGCTCCTCGTCCTCCTGGGCACCAGGCGCCGTCAGGAGGGTGGGGAGTGCGGGGTGCGCGGTGCTGGGGGGGCCTCCCACCCACGCCTCCCAACAGCCTGGGCAGAGCCCCTCTATGGAAGTCTCCCGTCCCCATCCCCCAGCTGGGAAGAGGGGCTGAAGGATGGACGTCACCATGGTGACCAGTCAGATACCGCGAGGCATAAGGAGCCTCTCCCCGGCGCAAGGACGTCATGGCGACCCGCACCCCGGCAGGGACATGGGGGCGGCCCGAGGTGGGCGGGGGACCCTCACCTCCTCGGCCTCATTGTCATCGGTCTCCTCGCTGTTCTCCTGTTGGAGTTTTGCCCTCTTTTTGAAGGCTTCCTTCTCTGGGCTGCCCAGGAGTGAAGGGTGGACCGGTTAGGGTACTGACCAGCCTTCAGTGTGTGGGTGGGGCGGGGGGATGGGGGGGCAAGAGCGCCTCGTCTCTAGGGCCCTGTATGGGGCTGGGCTCCGGTTCTGCAGGGATCCACTGCTCTTCCCTGGCCCCCAGCTCAGAATGAACCCTGGGTGGACTCCACCCTCCCTCTCCTCGGGGAAAGCCCAGCGTCAGAGGAAGGTGGGAGGCTTCTGCCCACAAATGAGACCCGCCCACTGAGTCCCCAGGTCACCCGGGGTACGCACAGCCCCTGCTGGACACAGGGTCCTGGGGGCCGCCTGGGGGGAGCCTCCCCTCACCTCTTTCTCCGCTGCCTGACCTCCTTCTTCTTGAGCCTCTCCAGGTCCTGCTTGGCTCGGCGGATGACCTCAGCGGCATCCTCCATGGAGCCGGTCGGGACGACCGGGGACGCGCCCAGGGAGTAGGGACCCCGGGTCGAGGCCCGAGAGAGGCTGCGACGCAGGGACTCGTTCATGGCCTCGCTCTCCAGGAGCTTGGTCCTGCGGAAGGGAGGGTGGGGGGCGGGTGAGCGGCACTGCCTCGGCCCCAGGGCGCCCAGGTGCGCAGGGGCTCACTCACCGCAGGTCCTCAATCTCCCGGATGTAGTTCTGGATCAGAGCGCCGATGGCCTCGCTGCCGTCTCCTGAGGGGGTGGCAGGGAGGAAGAACAGTTAAGATAATAAGTACAGAAAGGACCTTAGCTCCAAGCTGGTGGTCTTATATCACTGTCTCCTCCAACAGGGCCTTTTTCAAGGAGGAATCTATCAAAGAGGGACTTGTCTGTGGGCGCAGAGACACACAGGCACAGCTGCTAACGGTGCGACTGGAAACAAGCAAATATCCATCACTAGAGGCTGTTATGATAAATTATTCGTCGCCATCACATATGGAACACTGTGCAGCTGAAGAGCATTAAGTAGGCTTGTATGTTTTTAATACGGAAAGATCCAGGGACTTCCCTGGTGGCACAGTGGTTAAGAATCCGCCTGCCAATGCAGGGGATACGGGTTCGATCCCTGGTCCGGGGAGATCCCACATGCCGCAGAGCAACGAAGCCCGTGCACCACAACTACGGAGCCTGCGCTCTAGAGCCCGCGAGCCACAACTGCTGAGCCCGCGTGCCACAACTACTGAAGCCCGTGCGCCTAGAGCCCATGCTCCGCAACAAGAGAAGCCACCACGATGAGAAGCCCACTCACCACAACGAAGCCTAGCCCCCGCTCGCCGCAACTAGAGAACGCCCGCGCGCAGCAGCGAACACCCAACGCAGCCAAAAATAATAATAATAATAAAAAAAAAATACAGAAAGATCCCTACGGCGTAATGCTAAGTGGAAAGGGAGTCAGAGGACAGTACATACGATCGCATTTTCAGAGAAAGAAAACGCCGCCCTGCACGCCCCACGTCCTGGGCTGGGTCGGGGGCGGAGGGCCCAGCCCACCCGCGCCCGGAGCCAGCCTGGCGCTCCTGACTCACCGGCCTTGGCCAGGAGCAGGTTGGCCTCCTGGCTCATGAGCTGTGTGACACGGCTGTTGATGGCGTCGATGGCCTCCTGCATGGCCTTGACCCGCAGGCGCAGGGCCCCGTTCTCCTTCTGCAGCATCGCGTTCTCCCGGAACAGGTCACTGTAGCCCTCGGCGCCATCCTCCCCGATCACCCTCTTGCCCTGGGAGGAGGGGCGGGGCGAGGGGTCAGGGGCGGGGAGGCGAGGGGTGATGATACTCTTCCCCGCCACCCCCGCCCCGGCCCCTCCCTCGGCGAGGCGGCCATGCCAACCTCCCAGCGCTCAGAAACCTGCCGTGGCCCCAGTGACAACAAAAAGTCCACATTTTGGGACCAGCCACTGCAGGCCACTGTGTTCTCACCCCACCTCCCTCTCTACTGCTCACCTTCCCGTCTCCCCAGACGTGAACCCGAGGGTGGGAACCCGAAGGGCCCCGGTGGGTGGCACGAAGGAGGACGGCAGTCTGGGTGTGAGACTACAGGGAGGGGTGGAGATTGGAGCACAGAGTCGCCCTCAGTCTAAAAGGCGCAGCCACTTGGGCCACTCCAGCCAGCTCAGCGCCAGATCATTACATCTTCAGATTTTTAAAGGAAAACGGAAACTCCCTGATTTTCAGAAAGCATGACAACTACGTTGCGTTCCTCTAAAGCAAAGGGCGAGTCAAACCAAAACCCACTTGTGTGCTAGGTTCGGGCCAGGGGCCACAGCTGGTGACTTTTGCCTTAGTCACACAGAATGGGACGCACCCCCAAAGGCACTCGTTTTTCCTGTCTCTGTTCCTTTGCACGTGGCTTGTTGGCATCCTAGGACACCTGCTCCACTTCCTTTTGCTGGTGTCTCATTCATTCCTCAAGATCCATATAAAAGGTCCCCTCCTCCATGAGGCCCCCCCGACCACCTGAGCAAGGAGGGCCAACCCTCTCCCCTGCAGCATCCCCCAGGCACGCTGGACCACTCACGTGGTCCCCATCAGCTCTCCTCATTCTGTACCGCAGCCTAGTCTTACCTGGCCCAACACGGCGTATTCAGCAGACGGGAAACCCCAGCAGAGCGTCTGCCCTACACCTGAGATCTATGCAAGCAGGGGTGTGCTCTTCCTTCTCTTATATTCTAAGCCCTGAGGGCTCCGACTTCGTATGCGCAGGTCACCCACCAGGTGAGCCCGGCACTGGGCACCGCGGCTGGCACATGGCGATGCCCAGGGCGCGGGGAGGCCGGGTGGGTGGGGGGGGGCCCGCTCACCGCCTTGTACTCCATCAGCTCCATCTGCAGGCGTGCAATCTCGGCCCGCAGCGCACTGATCTGCTGGCTGGTCTTGTCCTGGTTCACCACCACCTTGTTCTTGATGTTGCGGGCTCGGTTGGCGTATTTGAGCGTGTTGAGCGTCTCCATGAAGTCCCGGTCAGAGGGGCTCACGCAGGCGATCATGATGGTCTGGCTGGGGAGCATGGGGGAGTGGGGTGGGGAGTGAGGGACGAGGGCATGGCCGGCCCAGGAGCATCACTTGAGAGCAGATCCCACTCCCGCCTGGAAGCCCTAAGGACCTGGGCAGAACCTGGGACGTGGGGATCCGGACTACCTAGCCCAGGTTTCCATTCCAACAGTGGTGACCACAGCGAGGGAGGCCGTGATGTGTCATCGCTGAAATCATGGCCCTGTATGTGTCCTTAGCGCCCCCGTCTATTTTCCCCTTTGGGCTCTAGCACCTCCTTTAGGACTATCCCTCCCTGCTGTGCAGTTGAGAAAGCTGGGTCCGACCGTAGTGGCCGACGGGCACCTCGAGGCCTGCGGCCCACAGGGGCGGGAGGGCCCCCTGTCCACTGGGCCTACTGCCTCCAACCCTCCCACCAGTGTGCCCCTGCGCCTTCACCCCTGCCCCTCCCTGGGGTGGTGGGCAGGTACCTGTTGCCGCCCAGCGAGTCCTGGAGGAGCCGGGTGAGCTTGGAGTCCCTGTAGGGCACGTGCACCACTTTCTTGCTCTGGTCCCCCAAGGCGCTGATCACGTTGCCCAAGGCCAGCTGCGGGAGACAGGCGGTGCGAGATAGGCGGCGCTGGCGCTCGCTGGAGAGCACCCAGGGAGGGAGGGGGGTGGGACCAGCGGCTCATGAGCCGCAGGACCTGCCCCGCTGACCCCAGCAGCCCTCAGGCTCCCTGAGGGTTTAAAGGCAGATGTGTGATGGTTGGTGACGTCAGGCAGTCGGGGACAGGGGGAGGGGGAAGGTCCAGAGGCCCAACAGTAGTGACATACGGGGCTCCGGCCAGTAGCCGGCCCAAGGGGGGCCTGGGGAGGGTCTGAGGCTGAGCCGTGCTGGCCGCCGCGTGCCTACCAGGCCACAGTTGATGGAGATGCCCTCCTTGGCCCGCTCGCCTGTGGCCCCCGTCCGCTTCAGCCGCTCTGAGCCGGCCAGGTCCACAAAGTGAAACTTGGCGGTGAGCGTCTCATACTCGCCCGAGGGAGCGGTGCCGTCGGGAAGCCCGGTCACGGCCTCGTTCACCTGCAGGGAAGCGGGCGTGTGACTCCCGGCCCCCGCCCACCTTGGGTTCCTCTGCTCTCAGCCCTTGCCCTCGGGATTCGGGGTGCAGCGTGGCTGGGGGGCTCACACACACAGCGCATCTGACTGCGTGCACGTGCCGGTTCTCCCCGCCTGAGAAAAAGAAAGGTCCGCAAGCCGGCAGGGTGAGCCCGAGCCCCAGAGCCCGGGCTCCGTCCCCACCCCGCCCTCTGACACGCCGCCACGGGCTCCTCACCAGGTCGGGCCGGGTGCACAGGCGCATCTGGCACACGTGGATGGTGAAGATGGCGTGGGAGCGGGAGCTCTGCACGTTCATCTGGGTGCTGGCCGTGGTGCGCGACAGGGCGCCCTGCTTCAGGCACTGGATCAGCTGGGGAGTGCAGACGTGAGGACCAGCTGGCTGCAAAGCCCGGCCCCCAGCCCCCAGCCCCCAGCCCCCGGGCGGCTCCTCAGATGCTCACCTCCTCCTGGGAGCTGATGAGGCGGGAGGTGACACCCGTGGTGTAGATGCCGCCGTTGGCGTCCTCGTGGATCTTGATGTTGGACCTGCGGTGGCGGGCGTCAGGGTCGCGGGCGCTGTCGAAGAGGTCGAGGATCTCCTCGTTGTAGAGCTGTGCGGGCGGAAGACAGCTGCTGGGTGCAGGTGGGTGCGGAGGGGCCCCGGGGGCTCTCTCTCGTGTCACAGGCCAGCTCTGCTTTGCAGGTGTGGAAACCAGGCTCTGGGAGGCGACCTGGCCACCCCCGGTCCTCTCTGGGCTCTGGCTCCGGGGTCTTTCCCCTGGACAGTGTAGGGCAGCTGGGCCCCACGGAGAGCTATCCTGAGAGCCCTTCCGCTCCCCAAGGAAGTGGCACCCAGGGCTCAGCCCTGGTGGGGGGCTAAGGACCTGGTGGGGACAAGGGGACTCGAGTCCTCACGTGGACGAACAGCATGTGACTGTGGTTGGGGCAGAGCCTGGGACGTTACAGGGCGGGAAAGGGGGGTGGGGGTGTGGCTCCAGGAGGGAGGGGGGTGGAACTCAGGGGAGAGCTGAGCAGCGCCCTGTCCTATCCCTATGGTCCCTGGGGGCTGAGGAATGTGGGATGGAGAGCAGTCTGGGGACGCCACCACGGGAGGTGGCCTGGCCAGGAGCAGCACCCCATTTCAGAGGGTCTCAGGCTTGCACACGCTTGTGTTTGGAGTCGCTGGCAGGGAAAGTTTCACCTGCTGGCGTTTCCACCATGCAGGGGGGATGGGGCAGCTGGTCAGCGGCCAACAGAATCCCGTGGGGGGAGGGGCAGGCCACAGCCCTCAGACATCCGAGGCTTTGATGGCCTTAAAGGGACAGAAATACCCCACAGGAAGGGGAAGAGGAAACGGCAGGGACCGGTGCAGACGTGGGGGCCTTGGTGTCTGTCTGTCTGCTGGGACAGACGCATGGCATCATTTAACCCCTTGTGGGTCACCCTTTGGCATGGGTTTTCTAGGTGCTGAACTGCTCTTTGGGGCCCTCAATGGCAAAAGGATGGAGAAAGGAAAAAGCAAAGAGATGAGGGAGCTTACAGAAATACACAGCATAGGACATGCATACACACAAACACACAGACACACACACAGACGCACACACATATGCACACATATACCCACACACATACACAGACACACACGTATACACATGCCTCACACAAGCACAAACATGCACCTACACACATCTACACATACGTATACACACGCACACACAGACACATGCACATGCCTACACACACACACACACAGACACGTATACGCACATATACACACACAGAGGCAAACTCTTTATCAGAAGCAAAAGTCCAGAAGAATAAAGAGAAACTCTCAAGTCTACAGTACAGGTCCCCTAGGGGAAAGTAGCCACGCTGCAGGCCCAGGAAGGAGCCACGCTGGGGCCGGGGTCGGGGGGCGTGGAGGGGGGCGGGAACACGAGACCTGGGGAGGGCTGGGGCCACATCTCTCCCCCCGAGGACAACCTGGGTGCAGTCTGAGCCCAGGGTGGCTCCACACCCAGCAAACGTCCCCAGGCCGGGGGTCCGTGAGCTGGAGTTTGGACACTGGGAACTGGAGCTACCCGGTCCAGGTGTGCTAGAGCAGGAGCCCGGTGACACCGGGCCTCACGAGAAGTACCCAGGCCCACCGGTCTTCCTGGAGACGCTTCTGAGAGGCCCCTTGGCAGGCCAGAGGTCCCCTCCCCATCCCCAAAGCCCCTAGCTGCCACGGTGCCTGGGCTCGGCACCCGGACATCCTCCCAGGGAGAGGCAGGGACAGATGCCAGAAAGGCCCCTCAGGAGGACCACCTTCCTGCTCTGGGGTTAGAAAAGGCTCAGAGGGTCAGGAAGGACCTCAACCAGAAAGGGACAGGGCAGGCCGCTCTGAGGCTGGGGAGGGCCCAGCAGAGGCCAGAAGGGGCGAGAACTAGCGTCTCACTGTGTGCTGGGCAGGTGCTTCCTCATCATCCCCTGAACCCCTAGGAAGTAGGTGTCATCACCCCCATTTTGCAGAGTGGTGAAACGACTTGCCCAAGGGCACACATCTGGTACGTGTCGGAGCTGTCATCAGTCAGGCTTTGAAGAGATCCTACAGGTTCTCACTGACTCAAGCTCCGTCTGAGGCAGGAAGCCCCTTCAGTGTCCCACCAGGTGGCCCCCCGGCTCTGGCGGGGATACTTC
Source organism: Monodon monoceros (assembly GCF_005190385.1). Classification (NCBI taxonomy): domain Eukaryota; kingdom Metazoa; phylum Chordata; class Mammalia; order Artiodactyla; family Monodontidae; genus Monodon; species Monodon monoceros. The sequence goes on along the minus strand of NW_021703774.1, from coordinate 1,570,470 downwards.
CAGCAGCGGGAACCTCGATCACATGCAGATGCCTCCCTGGCTCCCCAGGCTCTTCCTGCGGCCCTGGCGGGGAGCCCAGCTTCCAGGTCTTGCTGCCCCCGTCTCCCTCCAGCCCACCCACGAGGCCACGGTACCTCCAGGAACTGGGCGCTGACTTTGAACTCGGGCCCAGCCACCCCCTGCTCCTGTGCCCGCCGCTTGCGCTCAGCGATGCCCCCGAAGAGGTGCGCGATGGCCCTCGGGATGATGCCCTGCTCCTCCTCCGCCATCGCCACGTCGAAACCGGTGCCCATAGTGTACGTCTTCCCGGCCCCCGTCTGCGTGGGCAAAGATGGAAGGAGGGTGGCACCCAGCACCCTGGGGGCGCCCGCGAGCCCCGGACCCCGGCTGCGTCCCCCTCATTTACCTCCCAGCCCGGGTCCCTGCCCGGCCTGGTCCCAAAGCCGCAGCCAGCAACGCAGCAGCACCCTCGGACCACAGACAAAACCGCAGCTGCGTCTCAGCTGCTCTGAGGGCGGCTCTCCCATCAGACAGGGAGCCCGGGGCAGCAGTGGCTGTGGGAGAGAGGGGGCAGCTTACCTGCCCGTAGGCCAGCACCGTGGCATTGTAGCCCTCGAAGCAGCCCTCCACGAGCCTGCTCACGCAGGTAGAGTAAATCTGCTCCTGCCAGGTGTCCAGGTCGAACACAAAGTCATAGGTGAAGGCCTTGTCCTTCCCCAGGAGGACCTGCGGCTCCCCCGGGGTGACCGACGTGCAGATGTGGCAGCCCTCAATCTTCTCTTTTGACAGCTGGGGCCGGATCCTGCCCGGGGTGGGGGGAGTCCTGGGTCAGACCCAGCTGCGGGGGGACTGCAGCCACCGTCCTCCCCGTCCTGCCACCAAGCCTCCACCCCCCAAGGGCCCTCCTGCCCCACAAGCGGGAGGAGAAGGAAGGAAACCTAGGATGCGGGCAGCTTTGTAATACTACGCTAACAGTTACGGCAACAGTAGCGTCAACACCCCCCGAAGTAGCAGCTGCTAACGCTTTATGAGCGCGCCGTGTATCCAATCTATGCCGTGTATCCAATCTACGCCGTGTATACAATCTATCTACGCCGTGTATCCAATCTACGCTGTGTATCCAATCTATCTACGCCGTGTATCCAATCTACGCCGTGTATCCAATCTA
>NW_021703774.1:1517552-1569202 GCF_005190385.1 Monodon monoceros | reverse complement strand
ATCTACGCCGTGTATCCAATCTATCTACGCCGTGTATCCAATCTACGCCGTGTATCCAATCTACGTTAAAGGCATTTTACCTAAATGAAGTCATGTATTCGCTACCATAAACCGGCGACGGATGTATGATTTGCCTGACTTTACAGAGGAGAAAACAGAGGCTGGGAGAGTTTAAATGACTTGCCCAGGGTTGTGTAACGGACCGTGACAGGTCTGACTGACATTAAAGCACACGCTCCCGACTGGAGCGCGTGAGTCTGTCCCACGGAGCGGGGGAGAGTAGGCAGCTGGCCCCCTTCTAGGGAGGCAAAGCCCAAGTCCAGGCAGGGGAAGGAAGGGCGAGGCCTGGCTGCTCCCCCCGGGGCTATGTTCCGCAGGAGACCTGCGTCTCTGCCCAGGCCTGCGGGGGCTGCAGGGATCCCGCAGCTCAGGACCCGCCCCCCTCTACCAGATGCCGGAGGAACAGTCGCAGGCACAAGCTCTTTCCTCTCAGGGAGCCAAGGGAGCCAGACCAGGCACAGCCCTGCAGAGCAGGTCCAGGCAAAAGTTGGAGAAAGGCAGGGATCTCCAGCAGGGGCACCAGCCACAGAAGGGGCCGCATCCCAGACCCTGGGGGCTCCCCGCTAAAGAGGAAGGCAAGCGGCATCAGGGCTGGGGTGGGGGGCGCAGCCTTGGACAGGGCCGTCTCCATGCGCCGCCCCTTCCCCTCTTCCAAGCAGCCACTGCCGGAGGAGGTCCCCATGGCAACCAAGTGTGAGTCAGTGAGCATGCGTGTGTCGGGATTGGCGGGGAGCGCCTCCTGATGCCTAAAGTAAGGCGGGGGGGGGGTAGGCTCCTCGCTCATGGGCTCACAAAGCCAGCCCCTCTGCCGGCCTCTCACAATGAGCTACTTGTCAGCATCCCTCTCCCTAAGCCAACATTTACCAAGAGAAGAAAAGAGTGCGAGGGCCAGGCCGGCAGGCGTCCAGGACCTCGGGGCGCCTTGCTGCAGAGGCGGGCCCTCCAAGCCGCCATCCTGTCCCTGTCCCCGGCTGTCCAGCCCCCGAGGCCCCTCAGAGCTGCAGGCCAGGTGAGGTGCTCACCTGGGCCTGCTACCTGCACTTTGCTGCGAGGGGGTTAAAGAGGCCGGGGGAGCAGGTGGTTAGAACCCCAGGTCCAATTCACACCCATGGTTGGTGGCCTTCCTTCAGCAGCCTTTCCCCTGAGGTGTGGACAGGTCCTCACACCATGGAGGCTGCCAGGTCCGGACGTCCAAGGAGTCTACCACCCCCTCCCCTCATCCAGCTGTTCCGGGCCAGGCTGAAGTGAGAATCTAGCTTCTCAGTCTCCCCCAGACTGGTTTCTGGCTGGGAAGGGAGCTGTGGATTCCACCCATCCTTTCTGCACCTGCAGACCAGAAACCTGACCTGCCAGTAATACGCCCAGGCTGCAGCGCTCCCACCTGGACCGCCGGTGGTGGTGGTCCCCACCGTGGACGAGGAAATAGATGGCGCCCAGCCAGTCGCAGGCAGCAGGGGCAGCAGGGTCTGAGCCCGGGCGGTGCGTGCTCTGCTGCTTCGATGCTCCCGTGCTTCATGTGGCTGAGGGGCAGGGCCCAGCGTGCCAGGCAGTGACCTCAGAGGGGACCAGGCCTCAGGTGGGAAATCAGGAGCTCGGACCCGGGGGGCCCAGGGTGTCCAGGGCTCCCAGTGGGACCAGGGGCCTGGCAGGGGCAGCCTCTGAGGCCCCTCCAGCTCCCACAGACGCCCTCCCTGCCACGTGGGCTGCTTGCAATGGGATTTCTGGATCCAGTTCAAGCACCATTTAATTACCACAGGCAGATGGCAATGCTGGTGATTGGAGGAAATCAGGGTCCCGGGAGCCAGTGGGAGCGGGGGAGGGAGCAGCAGCCCTGCCGGGCAGAGCCCATTGACAAGGGGCCAGCTTCTGCCCCACCCACCAGACCCCAGACCAAGAGGGCGGCCAGAAGAGCAGCCTAGGGGACAGGGCGTAGAGGAGGGACCCCAGGTGTCGCGGGGCCAGCCAGCATTCACCCTGGGACCCTCCAGAGCCTGGCACATCCTGGTGTGGGGTGCTCTGGAGTCAGAGAGCCGGCCCCATTCTCCGCACCAGTGTGCTTGGCAGGTATGACGGGTGAGTACTGCTATGCAGAGAATGGGGTACCAGCTGGGGGACAGAGGACACAGGCCCAGGATGACTCACTAGTTACCAAAGCCACTGACCTGGATGAGGAGGGGAGTGTGTTAGTCCCAGGAATGGGCCTTGAATGAGTAACTGGAGACGGCGGCACAGAGAATGAAGATTGCATGGATGCCTTCCACGTGCAGGTGCTGGGCCAGGCACCGGCCACGGACCACCTCACTTAAGGGAGGTGATGAGCTAGGGATTTCAACGCCCATTGTCCAGAGAGGAACGTCGAGGCTTGAAGCAGTTGAGTCACACACAGTAAATACAGGGAAGCTGGGAGTCTGAAGCCTGCGGCTTCTCCACTTGTCCAGCTGCCTCCTGCCCGGGAAACTCAATGTCTAGGTGGATATATAAACTCCCTCCACGCATCACCATTAGGGGCAGGAGGCAGCCGGGGGGAGTCCTACCACAGCCTCACACATGGGCCAGGCTGGGCTCCGGCGCCCAGCCTTCAAGGCACAGTCCAGAGGGGGCAGGCATCCTGGGGCGCCTGCCCAGCACACCCTGCCCAGTGGAGAATCTGAACCCAGGCCCTGCAGGCAGGAGATAAAGACGGTCCCTGGACAAGCCCCTGCCCCATCCTCCTGTGGTCCGGGAGCCCCCGCTTCCTCCTGTGTCATCTGGACGACCTCTTCCCAGCTTTAACTTTCTAAGAACTCCATCGCCCTCCCCTCCGGCAGCTCCTGTCCCGGCCCCGCCTGGGGTGAGGTCACTACTGTGGGCTGCCCTGAGAGCTAGTGGCCCTCCGCCAGCATCACCGCCCCAGATGAGGGGAAGGAGGCTGCTTCCGGCTATGCAGGGTGGCAGGATGGCAGGATGGCACCACTCCCAGCCCTGTTCCTCCCTTGGGGCGCGGGCGGGAGGTCAGGGGTGGGAACCAGGTTCCAGGGTCTTGCCAGTAAACCATGGACGCTGGGTGCTGTGGACCAGATGCAGGGCCGGGGTGAGGTGAGTGAGGTATTCGCCTCAAGTGCAAAATTTAAGGGAACATGAAAAAAACTCAGTAATCAATATAAGTCATGATTTAATGCAATGTTTGGAAACTCAAGTTGGCAAACCGTGCTGCCTGTTTTTGTCAGTTTTGTGGACCCAACGTCCAGTATCATTTCTGTCCAGAGACCCCCTTGAATGTCACCCATGGGCACCTCACGCCAAGCCCCATCCCCCCCAAACCTCCCCCATCCCTTCTCCAGGTCCTGCAGGGGGAGGGCGGGCGGACGGCCCCACTAAGAAAGGCCCGGAATCTCCCAGAACAGAGCCCGGTCTATTCGCCACTCGGCAACCCGCAGAGAGGGCGGTGGGAGGGGACGGGGGCGGGGGCGGGGACGGGGGCGCGGAGAAAGGGGCGGCGCTAGCTCTTCGGAGGCGGGATCTGGCCCAGGGTCCTCGGTGCTGTGGCTGGTGAATTTAGTATCTGTCCACACACGCTGGCGCAGAGGGACTGCGGGCGCTCGTGGCCGCCCCCTCACAGGCTGATGCTCCAGGCAGGGGACAGAGGCCGCCAGCCCGAGCCCAGGCCTGCGGCAGCCGCTGAGCTCAGCGGTCCCTGGGCTCTTCGGGGAGCCGGCACAGGGCGGAAGGGGCGGACAGGGGAGACAGGCAGGCCCGGGAGATGCTGATACCGCCCAGGAGGAAAAGTCCCTCCCTCAAAGGGTAGCCGGCCGGAGCCCCACACCCCACCCATTCCTCGGCGACATCACACAAAGCCGGCCAATCATCGGCCAGGGCTCCGCCCAGTAACCTTGGGCTGGGGGAGGGGCGGTGGGTGTAGCTCAGCTTCTCAGGTGAAATCCGTCCTGCCCGATCAGCTGCCTCCCGTCCCTCCTCTGATCCCTCATTGACCTGCCCCCAAATCTTTGCCCAGAATTCCTAGGGATGCGGCCCCCAGGCTCTTTCCCCTCGAAGAAGTCTTACTTTTCTCTAAGAGGTAACAGGCCGTGATATTAAAATAACTAACCAAGAACTGTTCCAGAATCCTAGAAGATTCTTCCAGCTGTGGTGTATGGTCTGATTCCTGACACCCTTTTTTGCTGGGACCTGGAACCCCATTACATCTCTGCTGACTCAATTCCCCAGTAGGTAATAACCCCGCACTTAGGGAGTAAGATGCCTTTTTGCTGGTCGCTGTACCTGCCACACTTTGCACACGTTCTAAGGGGGGTATCCCTCCCCGCCCGCCCCAATTTACAAATGAGGGCTCAGAGAGAAATTAACGCAGCTCAAGGTCACACAGCTAATTAGTAACAACGTCTTCTAGGAAGACCACCTTTCCTGGCTGTGGGCCTGAAGATTCAGTGCAGAAGGAGGGAGAACCAGCCCGCATGCAGCTGCCCACCCGTGCGTAATGTCACTCTGGGGGCTTCCAGGCTGGGAGACACCCTCTCAGGCCTCACCTTGAAGTCTCTGAAAACCACAGACCCGGAATAGAATCTCCCCTCAGATGGCCACGGTCACCCATGTGACTAGTTAGTCCCTTTGGAAAAAGCCCCAGGGATATAAGCCTAGCTGCTCTTTTCTCCTTCAGGACCCCCTAACACCTTTCTGGAACCCTGAATAGGAGCCCCTGGGCAAGTGGGTCAGCCCAGGGAGGCCCAGAGAAGTAAGGACACCCAGCACCCCGTCTCGGGGTGTGCTGCTCCCAAGGTGGCCCAGATTTCACGGCCTCCCCTCCTCAGGCCAGCCCACAGTCGGCGTGCATGGCTTCATCTGGAGCTGGGCTGTCGTGGCCTCCGTCGTGTGTGTGTGTGTGTGTGTGTGTGTGTGGCAGGGGACACCGAGAGGAGCCCCAGGACCTCCTGTCTGCCTGGCACACCAGATCACTCAGCCATGCCATGACCTGCCAGGGATCACCTCGTCCCCATCAGTGACAGAGCCAGACCAAAGGGGAAATCAGCTACAGCGGGAGGGATTCAGATAAGATGGCAGAAGGAACTTCCCGCCTGCAAAGGCTGTGGAGCCCTGGGAAGGGGAGCCTGGAAGAATGTGCAACCTTCCTCCTCTGGAATCATGGTCACTGATACCACCCGAGCCTCATCTGATACGGACAGTGCCTAATATCTTTTGAGAACCTATGCGTGGAGCTCCTTTACATGCATGAACACATGTCATGTGTAAAGACCCCTCTTTACTGAGGCTCAGAAAGGAGAATCTGAACAAGCCTGAAGTCACACACTCCTAATGGTGGAGGTGAAATTCAAACCAAGCCTGACTGTGCCCAGTCTGGCCTCACCCTCTAAGCAGCCCTGGCGCAGAGAGAGGTGGGCTGGAGAAAGATGATCCTGCTGCCAGCTGCCAGCAGGGCTGAGAGCTGTCTGCTGGGGAAGCATTTTCCCATTCCGTAGTGAAGAAAGCCAAGGCCTGGGCAGGGGAGGCAGGGGGCCAAGGACGCAGAAGGCTGCTTCCCTGCGTGAGCATGGCGCCCACCTCCCTCCGCGGCAGAAAGAGGACACCCGCACCCACTTTACCAGGCGTCCTCTCCTCTCCCTCCTCCTCCCACCGTGGCAGCCTGCCAGCTCCGGGGAAGGTGGCTGGAAGCAAAATCCCTGCTCTCTCTGGGGAGTCTGCCTCCCAGACACCCGGGGGGCTTTAGCCGACTTAGCGCAGAGAAAGCGTCTTCCCGTGGGGGCCAGTCCTCTCTGAAGCAGGGTGGCAGGTCCAGCCTGGGGTGCTGGTCCTTTCAGCTGCAGGGGTGCAGTGTGGGGAGCCCCGTGACAGCCAGAGGGCCCTGGTGTCCCCCCACCGGCCCTTCTCCTGGCCTCCCAGACCCTCCCCAGCCCAGCCTTCCTGAGGCTGCCGCAGGGAAAAGACTGGCTCTGAACCCCCAAACAAGAAGGCTTTGTACGGTGGGGTCAAAGGGCATGGGTTTGCAGGGCTCAGCCTGGTGAAAGGGGTCTGTCAGCCCCCTCTGCCTACTTCTGCCCTCACACATCTTCCCGGGAGCACAGGGAGTGGTGCAGACACTCAGAGGGAACCTACAGGAAACCTGGGGTTCCGCACACCGACCCTACTCCCTCCTGAGGATGCCCTTAACCTCTCTCTCTCTCTCTCTCTGTTCATCCCAGGGTTCTGGCCACTGACTTCTGAGGAATGCCCAGACAGGCCGTCCAATGGGGGAGGGCGCGGGGAGTCTTATCCACACCCCCCCAGGGCATCGGGATCTCAGCTGGGCCCAGGCACCCCTAGAACGGCCGGCTGAAGCCGGCCCGGGGGAGGAAGCAGGCGGGCGGAGGGGCTGGGAGGGCAGGAGCTGGAGCGAGGAGGGGCCGAGGGCGGCCAGACCCGATCCGGAGCTTCACAGGCCCCTGCCTGCTGTTGGCCACGCGAGCCTGCAGGCCTGTGAGCCTATGAGCGGCAGCTCAGGGCCTGGCCAGAGGGCGTTCCCAGCTCAGGGAAGCCCGCTCAGCTGTGCTCCGGCATCCTGGGGCATCTGGCAGGGGTTTCCCATGACCTCCCAGGAGACGCGGCAGAGCCCAGAGCTGTGCCGGCATCTGCACCTGGGGGGGGGGGACAGCTCAGTGGGGACTGGGCCCTGGGGACACTCCCCTGCTGAGGAATGCACAGCAACAGGCGCCTGGCCTGGGCCTCTCCCCACCCCGCTGGCCCTGGTCCCCAGCCGCCCTGCCAGGCTCTCCTCGGGGCACCTTAACTCCAGCCTCAGGAAGGACCAGTCCGGCCTAGAGGAAGGACTGCTGGCCTCTGCCACCACTCTGATGGCGGGCTTCCACCGACGATGGCAGAGGGGTAGGGGCTCAGGCATCCGGGGGTCTGGGGATGGGGAACCGTGGCCCTCCATCCCTTCCGCCCACAGAGCAGCCGAGGGCAGAGTGGGAGTGCTCCAGAGGACAGGACGCTGCAGCCAACAGTGAGCTCCACCGCCCCATCCCCCTGGGACAGAGAATTAGCCCCTGGGGTCAAGGCCGAGCATCCCCGCCCCAGCAGGAAGCCCAGCAGCCTCTCAGGGCCCCGCCTCCTCCTAAGGAGCTGCTGGGCTAGAGGTTAAAGGAGAGAGACAGGAGCCCACGGACACTTGGGGTGGGGGTGGGTGTAGACTTGGCTGTCCTGAAACTTCCCTAGAGGGCGGCGAGGTGGCACTCAGGCAGGAAAACAAATTCCAGGGGCAGCTGCGTGAATCTCAGGAAAGGGGAGAAGGGCGGCTCCCACCCAGTGGTGGGGGGGAGGAACTCCCCCAAACTAGGAGCACGTGGGGACAGGCAGCCCACAAAGAAGGCCCAGCCGGCCTCACCCGCCACATCTGCGCAGCCCTGTGTGCCTCCCCGAGTACCTTCCCGCGTTCGCGGTCACGGCCATGACGTGCGGAAAGGGCTGGAGGAAACGGAGGCACAGAGGTGCCCAGAAAGAGCGAATCAGCAGCCGGATGACGAGGCCACGTGGAGCAGGGTGAGGAGCACGTGCTTGGAAGCAAGGGTGCCCCGGGTCCAAATCCAGACGTCTCCATTTACGGCTGTGAGCCTGTGCCCATCTCCACCATGCGCATGACATCCGCCACCTCGCGGGCTTCCGTGGGACAACGCAGGCGTGACACCTGGCGCTCAGTGAGCGTGCAGGAAATGACAGCGCCCAGCCCCGCCCTCCCTGCTCAGTCCTTCCAACACAGCGAGCTTCCTGCAATCAATCATCAATCAATCAATCCAAGGGCTGGAGGTGAATTCCTCTTTTTACCTAACAGTCACTGTGGCTTAACCCAGAGAGACACCGCTTAGATACGCTTTAAGGGCTTTTTTTTTTTTTTTTTTTTTCCGGTACGCGGGCCTCTCACTGTTGTGGCCTCTCCCGTTGCGGAGCACAGGCTCCGGACGCGCAGGCTCAGCGGCCATGGCTCACGGGCCCAGCCGCTCCGCGGCATGTGGGATCTTCCCGGACCGGGGCACGAACCCACGTCCCCTGCATCGGCAGGCGGACTCTCAACCACTGCGCCACCAGGGAAGCCCAAGGGCTTATTTTTAAAACATTTCATTCACACTTAGCTTCTCAAGAGTCACCCTTTAAGGACCGGCCACCTTCTACTGCATCCAAACCGCTCCTCTTCACAAATGGCCAAACCAGAACAAAGCGCTGATCCCATTCTACAGTGGGTAAAACTGAGGCCCAGAAGGAGAAACAGAAATGGGGCCCCATGACCCAGCCAGTAACCGACTTCGTGGGCCCCAGCCCTGCCCTCTGCCCGCAGAGCTGTAGGAATAAGGGTGCCAGGAACAAGTCACCTCTGCCACTTCCTCAGCCCCTGCCCCCACCCCCCTCTATGAGGTCTTCAAAGGCTGAGAGCCAATCAGGCAGGCTGGCTGGGGCGGGGTGGGGGGCACACTTCCGGGGCCTGCGGTTACTACACTGCACTTCCTGGTGATGACATAAGCCCTATTTCTGCAGCAGAAGCCCGCCACCAGGACTCTCAGGTCTCCACTGGCCACAGGAGGCCCTGCCTGGGCCTCAGTTTCCCAGATCTGCGAACTGGACAGGCGGCACTGGTTGGCCCTGACTGGCCTTGGACTCCGCCAGAGTGGGGGCAGGGGGCGGGGAAGGGGGGTTCTGAAGCACGGCATCCCCACCCTCACTCAGTTTTTTCTGTCTTCAGTGTCTTTGTCCCAAACCACTGATTCTCTTGATTCAAAATTTAGACGGACACTAAGACTTCAGAGGAGCCTGGATCCAGGGGAATAACTGCAGCTACAGAACCCGAGGGAGAGAGCAGGGGTGCCATCTGACTGTCCCTGGGCCCCTGGCTGGTGCGCTCCATGCCCTTTCCAGCCCCTGCCTGACCCTGCAGTGTCCAGGGATGGATGTGGAACCGGCAGAGCCCCCATCCCCACCGTAGCAGACTAAGGAAGGAAGCTTAAGGAATCCAGGCAAAGATAAGGGGGAAGGGGGTTAGGCCACCCTGAGGGCTCCCCGAGGGCTGGGGACTCAGAGCTGGGGGCTTGAAAGGGTCTTAAATAAATGCACCACGTGACTTGGCTTCCTTCCCCAATCTCAACTTTGCCAACTGGCATTTCTTAACAGCCACCCCTTCCCCTTCTCCCCCCACTAGTCAGGCCTATATTTCTGCAGCCTGGGGCAGGTCAGCTCTCCCCAGGGTCCCCCCCAAACCCCGGCCCCAGGTAGAAGCAGGCCCCTAGGCCAGCCTCGGAGCTGAGAGAGTCCTTATCATACGAGGGCATTTATGGATAAACGTATCACGGGGCAGGCTGGAGGGGCTGGCCTGGGAGTCTTGGTGCAGAGCTCAGGGGCAGATGGGCCAGACTCCAGGGTGGCCTGGGGTGGGGCTTTGGGGTCTGCTCACACGTACACCTTCTCCCCTTATCCCACAGCCCCAGGTCCTGAAAGTCGCCTCCTCTGGCTCTGCACCCCCTTGGCCTTCCCCGTGGCTCCGCAGACAAGCCAGCTTTGATCCTCATCTGGAGAGATTACAGGGCCAAGAGCCCTGGGCCTAGCACTTCTTACCTAGTCTAGCAGCTCCCGGACCTCCACCCTTACACATACACACAACACCCGCCCCCCACCCCGCCACTGCCCAGACCAAGTCTGTCTCTTTCCCGGCCTCCCTGTCTCAAGAGTTGGACCCAGGGCTTGCCATTAGTTATTCTCAGTTAGATATAAGAAAGGGTTTCCAAAAAGACAGCTCAGAGCGTGCTGGGCTAGGCTCTTGGCAATTCCAAATCCTTGGGTCTTCCCAGCAATGCTCTACGCTACTCCAACCCACCACCCAGTCCTTTAAGTGGGACAAGCGATTGCCGAGGGTGGGGATGGGGGGTTGAAGGGGACCCCAAAGCCCGGAGAATTCTCCCCTACAGCCCCCCAGTGGCACCATCTGCTCCCTGTCCCAGCCCCAGCCCAAGCCAGGTCCTGTCCTCAGCTTTGTGATTAGAAACTGGGCTCTGTCCAGGCATTGTCTGCCCTCCACGGCCAGCTGCGCACGGAGGTCTGGCGTGTGCCTGGCTGGGCGCTTGGGCTGGGGTGGGAGGGGAGGAGTGGGTGGGGCCTTCACCTTCCAGGAGGGCCTGCAAGCCTGGCTCTTCTGATGCTCAAATCTCCCCACCCCTCCAAACAGATCAGCAACAGAGGCAAGGAGTGGGGGCGTCCGGCTCCCCCCAAGGCAATCTCCATGGAAGCAGAGATGACGCCTGTCACTGGCAGAAGCCCGAGCAGTGGGCAGGCACAGTGCCCTCTGGGCGGGAAGGGTCCCGGGAACTTCTGGCGGTGGTGGGAAAGGAACACCAGCTCTTCCTCACTCTGCACAAGGTGCCAAGGCCATGGGCTTTCCCACGTCTTACGCTGCCCCAGTCTAGCCTGGGGGCCCTGCTGGGAGGGGGGGGGGCTTTGTTCGGCTCTCTCGGGTAAGATGGAGTCTAAAGGAAAGCCCCCTGGGAGGGGCACCCCCAGTGCCCTCCTTCCCAGGCCCGGTTCAGTTTCCTTTTATGATGCGCCCAGACTCTCCCACTCTGCTGCAGCTGTCTTATTTACATTTCCCACTCCCACACTCCCACCCACACCGTGCCCTCGCCCTCGCCCCCCCAGGGGATCCTGTCGCACAGTCTGTCGCACAGTCAGCCCCGCAGCAGCCTGGCCCCACCCAGCCAGCCCACCGGGCACCTTTGGGGCTCCTCTTTGTCTCAGGCTGTCCGGAGCCAACAAGTCTGTGCCCAATGATGCTCTGAGTGCAGCGGGGGACGTGGGGGGAGGGCACCTCGGTCTCCCTCCCTCAACCCCAGAGCTGTGGTCAGCAGTCCCCGGACCCTCTCCGGGCTGCGGAGGGCTGGCCAGGTGGCTGGTGTGTGTGTGTGGGGGGGTGATGGCACCTGCCCTGGGGTGTTTTCCATAGTCATCTCCGAGTGACTGCCCTGGAATCCTGGAATCTGGGTCATCTACAACCCAGGGAAACCAGAGACCTCCTCAGACCCACCCTAGACCCGGTCTCAGACTCCCACCCCCATCACACAGGGCTGAATGATGTCCTCCACCATCCCTTCATTGGTGATCAGTCCCATACTGGCACTCTCCCACCATCAGACCCCCTCAAAGAGAAAAGCCCAAATCAAAAACGGAGGGGTGACATGGCGTGAAGTGTCCCAACCCAACACAAAGCCCCGCACCTCCAGGTGCCCTGTCCTCTGCCCACCTCACTTCTGCCTCTATGTCCCTTCAAGTCCCAGGTAAGTCCATGTGGCCCTGCCCCGCTCAGTTCTGTCTGAAGGCCTGAAGATGGGCATCAGCGTCACAGCATCCTGCCCTCTCAGAGGCAGAACCTCGGAGACACCCCATCCTCCCTTCCCAGCCCCAGCCCCTCTTGGGACAGGGCCGGCAGGGTTCTCTCCAAAGCGGCGGACTCCCCAAGGAGGGCCAAGGCCCCATCCCAGCCCTTCCATTCGTGCAGCACTCGATCTTTGTCTGCGGAACCGGCCCGGGGGCGACGTGCTGCCTCCCCAGCTGGACCATGAGCGCAGGACCAGCCGGCTAGGGTGGATGCAGGGAAATTTCCCCCCATCCACTGTGCCCGCATGAGACAGCAGCCCGTGGGGAGGCGAAGAGGAAACACACAGACGCTCCGGCCTGGGCCAGGGCTGGGTGTGAAATACCGGATTTCCTTGTTTATTCGATTTTCTGATCATTAAGGGCTCCCAAGAGGGGCCCGAAATTACCACCCAAACAAAGCCACCTCCAGCCGCCCGCGGGGCCGCCGATCCCTGCGGGGGCCGGGCCAGCACGCGGCGCCCTCCAGCCTGGTCAGCCCGACCTCCGCGGACGCCGACTGCGGGCCGACCGGCTCCCCGGGACCCCCGGACCCCCGCCCCGCGCCCACGCGAGACAAAGCCGAGTCCTCCGCGCACGCGCCCCGCCGCCCGTCCTACCTGACGGCCACCTTGACGCAGCAGTCCCCCTGGCCCGCCATGGTGCTTCGGCACCGGGTCCCGAGTCGATCAGGGGCGGGGGCTTGGGGGCCAATACCCCGGGCGGCGACTGCGGCTGCGGCTGCGGCTGCGGCTGCTAGAGGCGAGGGCGCGGGCGCTGCGGACGGAGGCTGCGGCGGCTGGAGGTGACATGCTCGCGGGCGGCCGGCGGAGGGCTCACACGCGGCCGGCGGAGGACCCCCGGGGCCAGGCCCGCGCGCCCCCTCGAGCCATCGGGCGGCGGCGCGGAGCCAGCTGACAGCCCGGGCGCAACCCGCTCCCCACGACGCGGCTCCCGCGCGCGCACCTCCAGCCCCGCAGCGCCTCCCGCCGCCGCACGAACAAAGGGGGCGGGGGCCGGCCCGGCGGAGGCTCCGCCCCCGAACCAGTCCCGGCTCCTCCCCTAGCTCCGCCCCTAGGCTGATGCACCAATCGAAAGCCCGAGCCGGCAGCAGGGGCGGGGCGGAAGCCTTTAAAGGAACCCCTCGCCTCATGTCCACGCGTTTGCTGGGGGCCTGGCCGGGTGGTCTGGGGGGCGCGGAGGGACGCGGGCCGAGGAGCTGACCGCGCCGGAGCCTCGGACCCCGGAGCCGCAGACCCTCAGCCTCGGTGGGACCCCAGCCCATTAATGAGGAAGCCGGTGCGCAGCGAGGGGAACTACCGAGGTTACACAGGAGTTAGTGGCTAAGCCAGGGTAAGAACCCGGGTCTCTGGGCCCAGCGCTTCTCTGCAAAGGGTCCCACAGCGCCTGGCGGTTTGTATTCTGAAAGCGCCCGGAAAGCCTCCCTTCTGCATTTATTCCAGTGAATTTGCCAACCTTTATTGAGGGGGATTCTTGCTAGTGTCTAACTAAAATTCCCTCCACCTCCACCCTGCACCCTTCCCTACAACTTTAGGTGAACCCTAAAGTTCATCTTTGGGTTGATCCCCGGCCAGACGGCCCCTCCCTTCTGTGAGACCACGGAGGCTCCAGTGACCTTTGTGACCCACAGATGACCCCTCTCCCCGCCTGGCTCACACTCTGCTTGTTGTGGCTGTGGGGGCAGAGGGTCAATGTGGGAGGCCTGAGCTGCCCCAGGGAGACAGGGAACAAAGCGGGCACTCAGCTCCGGGCACCTGGGTAGAGGTTGTGCGGAGGTGAGTGGGAAGGGGGTGTGGTGGGCAGCTGCCTTCGCTTGGGTATAAAGGACAAGGGGAGCCCTGGGAAGTTGAAACACGGGGCAGTGATGGCGGTGGCCAGTGCCGTGGGAAGTCACAGTGGCCTTTCCAGGCCCTCTGCCCTCCATCTGAGCCCGGCCCCATCTCCCTGCCCCCAGCTCCCAACATTGGGGCCATTCACGGGGCCCCTCACCAGCTGCCCTCCCCACCCCCCCGCCCACTTCAACCAGCTCCCTCCCTGGAAAGAGCCCAAGAGGAGGACCCAGCTGCAGCTCCAGATGTGGAAGGAGCGCTCTAGGGGGGCGGGGGGGCGGCGGGGGAGGAAGGGGAGTCTGACTCCAAGCCTCTGGCATCACCCACAGATGACGAAACCATGCCAGAGATTTTGGAGAGGGTATGGGTTAGGGGCTGAGGGTGCAGCCTTGGTGCCATCCCCCTTTCTTTCCCTCCCCCACCCAACCCACAGATAACTGCTCCGTCCATAGCCCAGATCCCAGTTTGGTTTGACCTACTATGGTCAAACCAAAAAATAAAGATAATTTCTAGGGCACATTTCAAGAGCAAATCAGCGCCCCCCGACTCCCTACCCAGTCCTGATGGAAGAGAGCAGCGCCCGCCAGCAGTGCCCCAGGGTGGAGGAGGGGCAGGGGAGTGGGGGAGCCCGGGGAGATCCTGCACCTTCCACTAGCATTGGAACCTAGAGGAAGGTCTTTCTGGGGCCAGCAGGTTCTCCGGCCAGAGCAGGAGGCCAGCAGAGTGCTGAGTGAGATCCTGCACATTCTCTTCCAACCAAGAGAAGGTGGGGAGGAGACTGACATTTAGGGACCAGCTACACAAACGAGGTACTTTACATGTGCGTTCTCATTGCACGCTCATCACCTTGTGAGCTAGGCTTTATTCTTTTTCAGTTTTGCCGACAGGGACACTGCGCCTCACCCAGCGTATAAGCAACAGACCCAGGATTTGACCTCATGTGTCGGGTTCCAGGCTCCCAGATCACCTCCGAGCAGCTGCCCAGGGAGCACAGCTCCCCAGCTTGTGTTCCAGGCTTGTGCTCTCGGATGACACGTTGCATTTTTTTTTTTTTTTTTTTTTTTGACAACGTTGCATTTTGCAAAGCTGCTCTCCTGCCCACCAGACTCTGGGCTTCTCCGGGGCCCGACTCTGGTTTCCTGCCTCCAGAGGTCCTCTCTGACTTCCGAGAGTAGGTGACCTTCTGACTCACAGTTTCACTGCTGGGAAATGGCGCCAGAGCCACTGTCTCCCCACCCCCCACCCCCCATCCCTCCAGGTCACAGGGTGTCGAGCCAGGAGGAGCAGGGAGGCACATGGGATGGAAAGTCAGGCCTCCTCGAGGTCAGGGCCTCAGGGAGGCTCCCTCCTGGGCCACCAGGGAGCAGCAGGGCAGCTAGATGTCCAGACTCCTGGAGCTGCTGTCCCGAGGCGAGAAGGTCAGATGGGGATCCGAGGGGTAGTGAATAGGCCTAAACCACAGACTGGGCAGATTTAGTTACAGGGCCAGGGGAAGCCCAGGAGGGCGCCCGCCCTCTTAGTGGGTGTCCAGCCTCAGCACAGCCCTGCTTCCTCCTCAGGTGTGTTCTCACCCCACCCCCTCCTCCCGCTACCCCTCTTTCCTTCCCTCCTTCCCAAATCCTGAGGCTTCTCTGCATCAGCTGCCTGCATGCGTATCTCCCCCCCCCCTACACACACGCACACACGCACACGCACACACACACGCACACGCACACACGCGCACACACACACACGCACACGCACGCACACGCACACACACACATGCCACCCTGTGTTTGGCCCCATCCTTCCCCCTACTGGACTGCAGTTTGAGCCTCAGCTCTTGTCCCGAGCCGAGGCCCTCCCCCAAGCGTCTTGTACCTCCATCATCTCTCCTGACGGGAGCGGTGGGCATCTGGGCAGATGGGACCCTGGGGAGTTGTGAGGGGAGCTCCGCGGCAGGAGGCTCCCAGGCTACTGCGGTGACAATACTCCGGCAGCACCTGGGGGCAGCCATCTGGCCCAGATCTCTCGGGTCGGCCTGGTTCTCAACCCTACAGTAACAAATCAAAACACCTAAGAGATACCCTTAAGCCCTAGAAAGCTCCCCGATGGTGGCCTTTACTTCAGTCCCGTTCTGTGGTTCTTCTTTAGCATTAGCACCAGGCACTGGCATTTGGAGGAAGTATCTGAGCATTGACCTGGAGTTCTGGGCGTGCAGGATACAGAGCTCCCGGCCTCCAGCTGCAGCCCCCAGCCTTGCCCAGCTGGGTTCCTAGGAGATCAGGCCTTAGCCCACCCTGCTGGCAGGTGGCCCAGCCGGGGACAGAGCCCAGAGTCCTGCTCGCCAGCGGGAGCTCCGAACCCCAGAGAGGGCCTACTGGGGTGCAGACGTGGGGACCTCTGCTCAGCGAGGGCACAGCCTGACTTCCCCTGTTATGGAAGGAGACAGACTTAGCCATAGAGGAAACCAGAATTTGTTATAAATAGCAAGAAAGAGAGAACTGCTGTGGATTACAAATACCCGACAGTCTCTTTAAAAAACAACAACAACACACTACTTTTGTTTCAGATGTTGATGGGGGTTTAATATACCACGTAACCTCAAATACCGGGGTCTTCGTCCGTTGCTCTCTGCAGTGCTTTCTAATACAGTGTGAGAGCCCAAGGCGGGAGCAGGTGTGGGCAGCCTCAATGTCCCAGAATCCTAGAGTCCCTGAGGTCATCTAGTTCAACAGCTAGTCCCTCATCTTCAGGTGAGGAAACTGAGGCCCAGAGAGGTGAAGAAACTTGTCCAGAGTCACACAGTAAGCCTCTGAGCTGGCACCAAAAGCCCCAGAGGGGGCAGTTTCCACCACAGCGTGATAGGACCCGAAGGCCGAACGCCCGAGCCTGGGCTGTGTGTGAGCTCATGACTTGTGTAGAAGTAAAGTCTGCGCAAAATAGCAGAAGACAGCCTGGAAGCCGGAGTCACAGAGATGTGGGTTCAGGTCCAGCTCTGCCACTTGAAGCTGGGTGACCTGGGCAAGTTCCCTAACCTCAAAACAAGGACACTCACACGTCCCTCATCGTGGTCTATTATGAGGTCAAAAAAGGGGTCACCTGGGTGGACCACCCAGCACAAGGCCCTGCACAGCATAGAAATGAAGTTCCTTCGTTTCCCGTAGAATCTCCATCCCTTCTTTTATGCGCCCCTGTCCTCTGACTGGACAGAGGGCGAATTTGTCATAAAGACTGACAGGAAGTCAGAGATGAGTGTGGGTGAGTCTGGGAGCAGGGGGTGTGGCGGTGAGGTCTGCCCACCCGAGGGGGTCCTTGTTGATCTGGGAGGAGGAGAGTTTCCAGCCTCTGCAGGCTGCTGGGTGGAGGGGCCCCGGGAGCCGGGTACGTGTCTGCAGAGGTGGGAGACCCCTGCAGAGCATGGATGCCCCTGGGCTCAGCCTCCCTGGGGGCCACCTGGAGGAGCATCTGAATTTCATTTTACTCGCCCCAGGGCTACCCTGTGCCGAGGGTGTTACATGTGTTTTTTATAATCCTCACAACAGTCTGTGAGGCAAATACTGTCATTGTTCTCATTTTGCAGAAGAGGAAATGGGCTCACAGGTCACTTGGCTAGTGTCATGGTCATTAGTGCCTCCACCAAATATTTCCGGCCCTCTGCCTGTGGCACAGGGCAGGCCGCATGCCCTCACTCTGGTGTTAGCCGTGGCCCTGTGACGTCCTTTGACCAATGAAATGTGACCAGAGCTCACATGTATCACTTGTAGGTGGAAGCTTTCTGCGCCCCTGGTACAGCACACAAGTTGATGCTGTTCAGAGCGTACGCGAGGCATGAACTTTCATTGTGTTGAGCCACTGAAATTACGAGCTTGTGTGTTACCTTGGCAAAGCCCACCCTACCCGAACTGATGTCCTTAGTAAGGCGCAGAGCCAGAATTCTGGTCTGGAAAGATGCCTGAGGGCCCAGAGCCGCCCAGGACTCTAGCTGCCCACCTCGGACTCACAGACGCCCCTTTGGGCTTCTGGTCTCCGTGCTGCACGGAGCCTTGTGGGCAGGTAGAAGCAGGTAGCAGCCTCTCTGCTCCACCTGTCTCCACCCCCCTTGATGTTTGCAGATTGCTGGCTCCTGGGGACTCACCAAAGGAGCGTGATTTCCCATCCACCTCTGGCCAGCTGTGCTGAGCATCCCTCAGCAGTCCTCAGGAACCACTAAGAAAAGCAATTAGAAAAATCCCAGGGCCTTCCAGTGCCACTGCCCATTGCCTGCCGAGGAACGGTCATGGAGGTGGGTGTCAGGACACACCTGTGCTAACCCCCAGCTCAAAGCCTGGCTCTGCTCAAGTCACTCTTTCCCTCAGCCCTCACTGAAATAGGGCTGCCGCAAAGGGTTGGGTAACTGCCCAGAGACCCCAGACAGATCCAACTTCTCAGAGGCAACGTACCAACAGCTGTCATTTCTGAATGTGGTGCCTGGTGCCATGAAGAGCGCTTCAGATCTGGGCTGTCCTGTACGGCTCACGGCTCCCCGAGGAGCTGGGAGCAGCTCTCATCCCTGTAAAACGAAGGACACCGAGAGGTGCCCAAGGTCGCACCACAAGTGGCAGAGCGGGGTTCAAACCCAAGCAAGCTGGTGTCCTGCTTCCTCCTGAGTCGGATCCCTGTGGAGGAAAAGGATGGTGGGGCCTCGGCAGCTGCAGAGCTGCCACCTGCTGCAAAGACTCGGATGTGGATGTCCTAGCAGCTTTTTGCGGCGCCAAACTGGGATGAAAGGGTAAATGTGGAGTATCGCACAATGGACGCTACTCAGCAATGAAAGGGACAGGACCATCGGTACATGATAGGGCGTGGATGAACCGCAGAATAACTGTGCTGAGTGGCAGACGCCAGCACCAGAAGAGCCCGTGCCTTGTATGTCCACGGAGGTGAAAATCTAGAAAATGCGACCCGAGCCATCGAGCGGCCCAGCGGGTGCCTGATTGGGGGAGGATCTCGAACAGAGTCGGGAGGGGCAGAGGAGGGGTCATCAACAGGCACCCAGAAATCATGGGGGGGGGTGGACATAGCCATTATCCTGGTGGCGCTGGCAGCTCCACGGGAGTAGACATTTTTCAGAAACAATCCAGCTGTGTACTTTATGTTCAGTTTATTATAAGTTAATTATCACTCAACAAACTGATTTTAAAAGAGGTCATTTGCTCTAACTTCATTCCTTACACAGAGGTGCAGGGCGGCTGGTGACTTCCCCGGGTCACTAGGACAGTCACCTGGAGTCCTGGCCACCTGAAGGTTAGCTGAGCCCTCTGCCTGGCCCCATGTGGCCTGTGGGCTCACGGAGGGTCCCCCTCCGCCAGCAGGAGGACAGTGGTGGGGAATTAGGAGCACAGATAGGGAAGGTGGATGTACAGAAGGACGGTGGACACCAGCCAGGAGCCGCGCTGGGGGAGCCAGAGATGAGGTGGCGCCACAGGACTGGGGACCCCGAGAGAGGAGGTGTGGGGGTGGAGCCCCCCGCCCCACCTGGTGAGGTGGGGGAGACGGCCCTAGCCAGGGCCCCAGAGGAGCCATCCCCCTCCCGCTTCCTCTCGTGAAATTACAGATAACCCCACCCTGCCCGGGAGCTCTTGATTTCTGTCCCGGAGGGAGCATCCTTTCCTTGCGGTTTTTTTTTTTTTTTTTTTTTGTGCGGTACGCGGGCCTCTCACTGTTGTGGCCTCTCCCGCTGCGGAGCACAGGCTCCGGACGCGCGGGCTCAACGGCCATGGCTCACGGGCCCAGCCGCTCCGCGGCATGTGGGATCTTCCCGGACCGGGGCACGAACCCGCGTCCCCTGCATCGGCAGGCGGACTCTCAACCACTGCGCCACCAGGGAAGCCCCTTTCGTTGCGTTTTAATAGCTATTTGCTTCACCCAAAAGCTGCAGAGCCAGTGGCCAGCAAAGGAGCATTTAACACGTTAAAGATAGGAGGAGAGGGAGGCGGTGGAGGGCGAGCACGCAGGATTAACCTCTAAAGTGCCGGCTCGCCAAACATACAGCCAGACTGAGGATTCTGTGGACAGGCTTGAGTACCAGCACCCCAGGTGCTGTGTGTGCTGAATCTCACGGGACAATTTTAGGGGAATTTCAAAGGCCCTTTGACCGTGACAGCCTGCATCGGCCTGAGGTGAAATTATCTCCTGAGTCCCCGCGGGGGAGGGGGCACCCCCCATCCCTGACTCCAGTACCAGTTGACAGTGGGGACTCTTTGTCTTGAGGGGATTAGGGAGGAGGAAGGGTGTGGAGAGCATGAAAGAACTTCTTTCCTCTTTGACTTCCAAACTGGGTTGGAGGATCCCAGGAGAAGGCCCGCCCTGGGGGGCCTTCGGGGGTCTAAGTCAGGACCTGAACTAGCACGAATGCGGAGGGGAGGGGCGCCCAGGTCTGCCTCCCACCCCCAGGCCAGACTGATGAGTGCCCCTAGGTCTGGCAGAGGAGGGGGTGGGCTCCCGGAGAGACAGTTAAACTCACAGTGCCTGGTGCAGAAGCCGCTGGGCCCCGGTGCAGACACTCCTCATGGCCCCCTCTCAGAGGGGGCCCCTCAAGTGGTGACAGGTGCCGGGAGCCCCCCCCCCCACGCTGCCCGAGAACAGCCCTGACCTGGCGCCCACCTTGTGAGACTCTCTCCCAACCGATGTGTGTGATCAGGACATCAGGACACATATACACAGCCACCAAATGGAAGGCGGGGCTCTGGTCCCCAGAGGGGCGGGGGTGGGCTTGTGGTGCTGGGCAGTGGGGAAACCCACCCTCATTGTAGTAGGTTAAATATTGTCAGATTGCCTATTTGTAGACAAAAGGGGTAGAATGTTGGCAATTTCAAACGATTCAATGTAATGCCTGTTTAGCAGTTTACTTAGTGTGTCTCTGGCGGTTGCCCTTCCCACCTCCCTCTCTTCCTTTCTTCCTTCCTTCCTTTTCTCCTCGCTGCGGATACAAAGTTGATAAAGAAATCTACTACCTTTGGGAAACACCGTATACCTGGAAAAAACAAGCTGTAGCCTCCTAGTTATGATACAATGTAACAAGTGCTACAGTAAAAGTGAGTGCTAAGAATTATCAACTGAATAAAAAAGCACACGATGTGAGAGCTGTGAGTTCAGTTTTGTTCGGGGACTTACTGAGGACTACAGCCCGGGAGACAGGCTCTCCGTAGCTCTGAAGGGGGGAGTCAGCATGTCTGTGATTTGGAGAAGGGGGGCTGCACTCAGGCACACCTCTCGGTAAGGGGCTGCTTGTCACCAGGAGTGGATGTTTCCAATGATGACTTTAGTGCTTTTCTAGGTGTGAGAAGATGCACGAAATTGGGCTCATCAAGTGTGAAACTATAGAACTCTCTGAAGGCCTGTTCTGCCAGTTTCTCACAAAGCACAGAGAGCCTCATTCCTCATCGCTCTGACCTCGTTTCAGCGGGTGTCGAAGGTCCGCGACGCAGTGTCAGTGACTTCATTCTTGTGGAACCGGGTGGCGAGTGGCCTTCTCTAGTTGGCAGAGTTTCCTGGGGCCATCAGAGGGGCCCGACTGAGACGGAGGACAGAGGGCTACCGGGTGCAGAGGGGTGCTGAGCGCGTTGGCTGCGTGGGCTTGGACAGGCGCTTGGAGGGGTGTGGGAAGGGGCTTGGGCCAGATCAGTAGAGGATGAGGTGGGACTGGGTCAGGGATTGTCCTGCGATCCTCCTGATAATACGGGGTGCCGGCAGCTCAAGAGCAGCGTCCAGGCCCCTGTTGGACACCTGGCCTCACTGCTCCTCGGTGGGTAATTGACTTGGCTTTTCCCGGAATGGGCTCCACAGCAATCCCCACTTCCTGGACGGTGTTGCAAAGGCTAAATGTGACATTGCGTCCGTCAGGCACCGCATGAACCGGAACCGGCCTTGATGACGTCAGCTGGTGGAGATATTTTAAAGGGCCCACGACTAGAAGTGGGCTGGGCTGGGTCTGCAGGTCTCACTGGCCTCCTTCTGGAACCAGGCTCCTCGCACGGACTCGGACGCTGGGCTCCACGGCCCTTTCCTCCTCTGGGTCTTGGTTTCCCTTCTTAACACAGTGGAATCTCCTCTGCTGATCGTTTTATTTAAACAAACAGCCCTCAGCTCTCCCTCCTCTGAATCCTCCAAATCCCCGCATGTGACCCTCAACGTGCTGCTCTGACATCCTAGCGTTTTTGAATTCGTGTTCGACACCAGAATTAATATTTTACCCTATGTATTTATGGCAGGCTTCTTTTAAAACGTTTCTGTTCCCTGGCTTACTAAACTGGATTTAAGTTCCATTTAGGAGACGGCAGTATGGCACAGGAAAAAGAAGCAATGGGATTAGAAAGCTCGGGGACAAATCCAGCCCTGCCCCTTCCAGCTGGGAGACGCTGCCCCTCAGTAACCTCGTTGGTAAACCGCCAGCAGGAACCCTGGTGCAGTGGGGAGTGTCACTTGCCATCATAAGCTGTCAGTCCCAAGGCAGGAGTGACGTGTTACTGGGATCAGATGCCAGAAAATGGGTCAAGGTTAGCTCTGGGTCGTCAGTGCCTTTTCTAGTGACCTGTGGAGCCGGCCTCCACACCCGAGGGCTACGACTAAGAATTGCAGGGCCTGTGGGAGGACCAGGCCCGACGCTGATGCTGGGCTGAGAGCCGAGCTGCCCAGCATCCTGTGAGACACTCAGCCTCCTGCCGTCGTAACCTCTGGCTTTTTCTGCAGCCAGCGTCTGACAGAATCGAAACAGCAGCTGCTCACCGAGGGCCGGGCCCTTCCAAGGCCACTTTCACACCTTCCAGCAGCCTGCATGTAGTTTATCCCCACTGTACAGGACGAGGGGCAGAAGCTTGAAAGGGTCTGTGAGCGCCTCGCGTCGGAGCATGGAGGCAGGCGGAGGGACTCGGGGCCGCACGGGTGGGTCCAGCTCCAAGGCTGTGCTCCTTCACCCTGCAGAGGGCAGCCATGCCCCTGCTTCAGGGACCTCTCGGCCCCATCCAGAGCCGGGCCTGGAAACGCACTGGGACCACAGCTGGGTCGGGAACACACCCCCCCCACCCCCACCCCCCACCCCCGGCTCTGAGGAGGGCCTGGAACCGAGCCCAGCCTCCTCGGTCCAGAGATGCTCCGTCTGAGCTCCGCACCTCCCAGAAGGCAGGGATGGCTCCCCTGGGTCTCAGCACCTGGCATGAGGCTCAGCGCCCACCCCGCCCCCAAGCTGCGCCCCGCCCCCCTGGCAGATTCCCCCTGCCTCGCCCCCCAGCAGCGGGATCCCAAGTCTGCAGGGAACCGGCCAAGAGAAGCTAGGCGTGCGGCAGGCAGCCCCTCTGGACACCGGCTCTGTCGGACGGCCGGGCTGACAGGAGGGGCCTGCCTGCTCCCCGCAAGGCCCCCGGCCCCCAGCCTTCCACACCCGTGTTCCTTTTATACTTTACCTGAGTGGCCTGGGGGCCCTCTATGGAGAAACCCAGCGATCATTTGAAGGGGAGCTGGGGAGAGGCAAGGTTTTGTACATTCTGACGAATTAGAACATCCTGCACGTTGCAGAGGAATCTGCCTGAACTCTCGGAAAGGGTGAGAGCTGGAAGGTTCCTCAGAGCCCGTGTGCACGCGTACACCTGTCACGTGGGCTGGGAGGCCCGGCACAGACGTGCCGGATGGCGCAGCCATCAGGGCTGTGGGGCTGAATCGCGCCTTGGCCCTCCTACCCGCTGCGGGGCCTTGGGCACATTACCTGTCCTCTCCGTGTCATACTTGGAAAAGGAGGATGATACTTCCTCGGTATCAAGAGGATTAAATAGTTAATCTACGCAGGAGGCTTGGAGCAGGGCCTGCTGTATTGTTGGTATTCTGTACACGTTAGGTATTGATATAAGATGCTCCGGTCCCACTTGTAAATGGAAACATCCTTCTATAGACCTTTGCAGCATACGAAGCCCTTTCACGTGTGCCCCAGGTTATTTAGTTTTTCAGCCACGCTGCGAGGTGGATTATTTCAGCTCCCCGCCAAGAGGAGGCATTGGAGGGGACAGTTTGAGCGGCTGGCTGGGTGGGGCTGAAACTGAGGAGTCAGCCTGCACCTCTGGAGGACGATTCCTGCCCCGCCTCCCCGGGCACTGGGCAGTGAGGGCACGAGGCTGCAGCCCTGAGCAGGTGGCCCTGGGCGGGTGGGCTGTCAGCCAGGGCAGGGCCACACTTCTCAGCACTTCCCTGCATTTATCTGACAGTGATTGAGCCGCTCGTCTGTGTTGAAAAGTGCTCAGCTCTGGGGTTAAGGGCCAGCCTGGTGGACATACTCCTGCTTTCGTGGAACTTGGCCTCAGTCCGGTGTAAAATAAACGTCACAGAGCAGGGGTGACCCCGGCCGCGATGGGGAAACACGTGTCCCGTCGCTGGGCCACCTAGAGCGTTTGGGAGCATCCGGGGGATGCTTTCTGCAGGAATTATTAGAGAAGCTGAGATGTGGAAGATGATGGCCAAGGGGTCCGTGGGGCTGAGGGTTCGGGAAGTTTCTCCCCACAACAGCAGGTGGCGCTCAGAGGGGCCGGCAGCTGCCCCCGGCTGGGCTGCAGGGGGCTGGGAGGGCAAGCACCCTGGCATGAGGGCCAGGGCTGGGTCGGAGCTGCCTGCAGCCCAGGCAAGGGTTCTGCACCATATTCTGAGGCTTTGGGGGCCTTTAAGGGTTTTACGTTGGGGGATAAGACAGCAGGTTTCTCTGTTTAGAAGGGTCAGGGTCAGGCTGGGAGGAAGGGAAGTGGTGCTGGGAGGCTGTTCCGAGGCACAATAGACGAGGCATGAAACGAGGACTGAGTGTCAGGAAAGTCACCATGGGGAGGGGACAGGTTTGAGAAATACTTGGAGGGGGAGTCCACAGGGCACAGTGGGGGAAGGTAGGAGTCCAGACAACACTCAGACTCCCGGGTTGAACAGGGGGTAGGGCCCTGAGGTCAGCAGGCTGCGGGGACGGGTGAGGAGGTCGGCTTTGGAAACGATGTGCTTTGGGCACGAGTGGGACATGCGCAGAGCTGACAAGGAGCGGCACAGGACCAGCGCTTGGAGGAGATGGGCCGGCCGCGCAGCGCGGATTGTCAGGACTGCGTTAGAAGAGTGATGGGAGCCTCTGGGGGACTGAGCCAGCGGGAAGCAAGGCTGCAGGACACAGAACACTGAGGACGCCCCTCCCCGGAGAGGTGGCTGGCCTGGGGACAGGTGACAGGGAGGCTGCAGGAGGGAGATGGGAAAGGGGAGGTAACTCGGGAGAGCCCAGGCCACCGGCCTTGCAGGAAGGAGGGAGAGGTGACAGCACCTCACGAGGGCTAGAAACTGGGTAAGCTCGGACTCCCAGGGTCTCAGAGCAGGGGTGGGGCCGAAGGCGGGCGCCTGGCACCAGGCGAGCGCAGGGGAGGGGAGCTGGCCCAGGTGAGAGGCGTGGTCCTCAGGAATGAACTAACCAGGTGACAGGGGAGAGACAGGTAGACAGGTGAGAGAGGGCAGGTAGACAGCAGGTAGCTGGACGGCAGGGGGACGGCCAGGATGGACATGCAGGTGGAGGAGGGCAGTGAGGAGGGGCGGACGGTGGCTGGGCTGGCCGAGGGTCGGCTGCAGGAGAGTGGGGTCGGCTGCAGGAGAGTGGGCTCCCGCTGGGTCGGGGGGCCGGGCGGGGAGCGAGGGGCACAGCGGGCAGGCTGGTGACAGGAGCTGTGGGAGGGATCTTCTGGGGGCATCTCTGTGCAGGAGGGAACAAAGCCTTGCTGAGGGTGGAGTGGGGGCGGGTCCCTGATGCTGAGGTTTGAGGAGGAGACGAGTGGAAATGGCTCCTCTGACGGGGACCCCGGGTCTGCAGGGCACTGGGGGCGTCATCCCCCTGCCCCGTGCGGCTCCCAGTCTGGGCGGCGGGGTTGCCAGGAGGTGCACGGGAGGCCAGTGGGAGAGCTGATGGCGGGGGGAGCGTCTGCCCGGGGAAGAGGGGAGGGCCCTGGTTGGACCCCAGTGCTAACTCTGCCCCTGGCTGGCTGTGTGACACAGGCACGCGAGCCACCTCTCTGGGCCTCCAGTGTGGCATCTTCAACATGGCCTCTCCCGCTGCTGGAGAACGAGCGGGTACCGTGTGTGACGGTGCTCTGGGGCTAGGATGTGTCTGCAGCTGGCACGCAGGAGGGAGTGGGGGCCACAGCCCGTGCTTCATCCTGTTACACACTGCTCCTCGGTGGGTGCGGGAGGGGAGGGGGGGCACTGCGGGCCCCGCTCCCCCAGGCGGAGAGCAGGGCCCCCCCGAGGCTCTGGGGCCGGGCGGGCCGTGGACTCTGGCCAGGACAGTGGGGAAGAGTGGCTGCAGGGGACCTGCCCGGGGGTCTGCCCAGCGACGTCCAGGAGCACCGCCTGCTCCACGGTGGCCCCTCTGCTCCTGCAGGAGGATGATGCAGAGGGGCCTCCGTGGAACGGCGGGGGTGTGTGTGCGGAGGGTGTAGAAGGGCCCCCAAAGGAGACGAGCAGAGACAGGTGCCCTGTTGCAGGCCTGGAGATTTTAATGTCCTGCTGGCACTGACCAGGCCTCTTTGAATGACCCCAGAAGCTCCATCCCATCACGCCTCTTGCTGGTGAGGAGAAGGGCCTGTCCATCTACCTCCTGACCTTGTGGGTGGTTCCTGTCTGTTTGTCCATCTAGCTGCTGAGATGGGGGGCTGCCGTGCTGGGCCAACCCTCCCGCGCCAGCCCCCCACCCTTGGCCATGCCGGCTCTAAGCCCAGGCTGACACCCGTGGCCTTCACAGCCTGCGGGGAATGAGGGTCTCCTGGGAGCCCTGATGCTGGTCGAGGCTTCCCAGGGAGGACCCGAGGCTCCAACGCCCCCGGGCACTGGCCACACCCTCCAGGGTCTCTCGTCCCTTCAGAAGCTCGGCGGCTGCCACCTCCACTTCCTGCAGTTCCATCTGGCAGGCTTCCACCAGGGTGTGGCCCGTTGCCATGACGAACTGAGCATCGGCCGCCAAGGTGCCCAGGCCCCCTCGAATCAGAGCCTGCAGGCGCAAGAGGTGGCCGGGTGGGTCTTCCCGCGGAGCCTCAGCCCCTCTCCACCCCAGGCCATTGCAGGGCCACCCCGGGATGCAGTCCAGTGCCTTCCTAGTCCCCCTCACCTCTCGGATCAGCAGGGCCATGGCTGGGGCCGGGCACCCGGGGGTACCATCCTTGGGGGGCGCTTCCTCGGGCAGGGACCCTGGGGTGGGGCTCCTCTCCTCGGGCACCAGAGACTGTGTCCCCACAAGCTGTTCCAGGTGCACAGAAGCAAAGACCCATCAGGAATGCTGGAGCCCACTGGGATCAGGAAGCCCTGGCTCTTCAGAGGGAGCCCCAGCCAAGACCCCCAGGAAGCGGGGGACTTCTTCCTGGGGGTCTTTGCTTCTGCTGTTGAATTACCACTGCAAGCTCCCCGGCCTGTGGCCCATTACCTGGCAGGGGTTGGCAGGTGCCTGAGCTCCGCGTATCGCCCTCCGGGGCAGCTGTCCCTGCAGCCTCTCCCCATGGGACTTGCTGTGGGGTCCTGTGGGCACGGTGGGCCGAGGGCCAGAGGGGCTGCTGACTCCTGTTGGGAGCCCTGGGTGGACAGAGCTCCCCTTGGCCAGTCAGCCCCGCCCTGAGATCCTCTGGGTCCTAGAGGGTGACACATGCCGAGGCCCAGCCCACCCCAGGCCTGGCGGAACTCCCCACTGCCCATCCCCCCAACTCTACGTGCCCTGGGCCCTGTCCCTGTGGGTTTGGGAGGGGATCAGGGCCAGAGCCTGACCAGCTTTGGCCCAGCTGATCTTGTGCTTGTGTGCGTGTGACTGTGCATGTGTGTGTGCGCGTGTGCGTCTGTGTTGGGGAACACAGCAAGCACCCTGGTCTCCTGTGAACTCCAGCCTCCTCGGGCCCCTACTGCCACACACAGCGGTCCAGGACCCACTGAGAGGCTGCCCGGTCATCTGCTGGAGGTGTCAGTGTGTCCAGGGCTGTCTTCAGCCGGGGTGGAGGGGTCCAAGCTTCCTGGTGTGCCAGGGAGGGCCCTTTCACAGTGTACCACCCACCCCCGGCTCCCTCAGTCACCTGGGTGGCCCCCTTCCTCTGCCTGGTGAGGAGCTGGTTCCCATCGCCACAGGCTCCCAGCCCTCCCGGCCACAGGCTCCCCAACTGGATGGAAGAGCAGCTCCCCAGGCCTTCCTGGGAGAAAGTCAGCCCCTCGGGAGCACAGGAGAGACTGACCCAGGGTCCCCTGGGGCTGGCCGGAGGCTCCTCCTCTGGTGGCAGGCGTCTCTGTCTCCCCTGGGAGCTCCCCTTCAGAGTGGACGCTGAAATGGAAGCACGGCTGATGGGGCTACGGGCTCCCCCATCCCTGCCCTCTGTGGTCCCCACACCCTTTCCCTCAGGGTCTAGGCCCATCGCTCTGGAGTGGCCAGCCTCCTCTCCTCCCATCTGCACCCCTTTGCTCTTGGGCCCCTCCCACACCTGCCCAGCTCGGGCCTCACACCCCTGAGGACACTGCGTCTCAACCTCGGGTGCACGTGGATCACCCGGGAGCCCTCACATTTGGTCGCAGGGTGTCCCGCCTAGAGCCCACAGTTCTGGAAGCTTCCTCCATGCCCCTAACCAGTTAGGTTCTGGGCCCTCGGCCTGCTCAGGACCTACTCTTTGACATCGTTTGGTCACAGTCGGATCACATGGCACGTTCTCCCGACAAGACTGCAATCCTCTGGGGGCTGGGCCGGGTCTGCACGTCCACAGCACCCAGCACCGCGGTGACCCCACGTGCAGGCGCCCTCCAAGACTTGTGGGCTGAGTTTGAGGGGTCTCAGGCCAGAAGGGGGTGCAGGCAGCCCCAGCCTGGGAAGTAGTGGTTCCCCGGGACTCTGCCCTGTCCCGCCCATTCCTGAGGCAGAGGAACCCAGCCTCTCCAGGCCAAGGAGACGCCCAGTCCCTGGGCCCGCTGTCTAGAATAGAAGCTCTGCTTGGAGCCCAGCCCATAGGCCATGATGGCCGAGACCCTCTCTGCTCATCCTGCTGTTTTTCCTGACACTCATGTAATCACAGATTATATTCAGCCCTGGGTTGGCGACATGGGAACCACCTGGAACCCAAATCCAAGGGCTGAATCTTAATTCTTCAGGTTTCGTAGGATGCGCCCTCCCCTTCTAACCTAACGTGTGCCTTTCCCGGGTGAAAAGCCAAGACCACGGAAGAAAAGCACCGCTGGGCACTGACCGACACCGACCCGAGGCTGCCCCCTGCTGGCTACACACGTCTCTGCCGTCCAGGCCCGGCCTCCTGCGCAGCAAGGCGTGGGCTGGACCCCAAAGGGCGCAAGGCAAGCAAAGCACACCCTCCACATTTCGGGGTGCCCCCAAAGGCCCGGAGCCCACTAACCATGTCTGCCCAGTCTCAGCCCAGCCCCTACATGCCGGGCTGACGGTTGCCGCCACTACCTGAAAAATGCCGGGCTGTTGCCATGGTTGCTGTTGCCACCGGCAACGTTGGCGTTGGCATTGTTGGTGTTGGCACGGGCAAGGGGGTTGGTACTTGGATGCTGAGGGAAGTCCTCCAAGAAGACGGGTGACTCCAGCTCCTGCATCTCTATTTCAGTAAACTGGAGGGGTCTCTGGTTGGCCATGTGTGGAGGCAGGGAGTTGGTCCTTTCCAGGAAGCTGTCCACCTGGCCAAACAGGCCTCCGGTCCTCTGGGGGCGAGGAGGACAGGGGAGGGACTGAGACCAGGCACCAGGGATGGATGTGCGGGGGCTGCCACCCTGGACGACAGACGGCACCGGGAACAAGGCCAGAGGAGAACAGGGCGGGCTGTGAGGCCGGAGAAGAGACCATCGCCCTCGGGGCGTTCTCAGTTTGATGGGGTACGCGGGACACCCGTAAGAACTGTACGGGGACCAGACACCGGGACGGGAAATGCAGGGTGTCGGGGAGCCCGGAACCCGGCAGTCTGGAGGACGGGTTCTAGTCCAACCTCCGAAAGTAACTTGCTGAGCGGTACTGGACTCAGACGGTCTTTCTGGGCCACCATTTCCTCATGAATAACCCAGAAGGTTCAGCTGGGTGGTCGTGAGGGACCCTCCAGCTCTAGGAGGGAGGACAGTGAGACAGAAAGCAGCTGGGGCACCTGATAACGGGGGCTTCCGATGGATGGACGTTGCCTCAGGCTTGTGGGGAGGGGAGGCCGGGGAGGCTGGGCAGAGGAAGGTGGGAAGGACGTGACACCTCAGGTAGGTGGGTCATTGGTTCAGAGTCCTGGGAGGTGTGGGCGGCGGGTATCCTCAGCCCCCCCACCCCGTTCTGCGCGGTGGGGCTCCTGGCCTCCTTTCCGCTCCCTGGCCTGGAACGCGCCTGCGCTGGCGTGGCCGGGGCCTCACTCACCCGGAATATCCCTTCCTCCATCGCGGCCTCCACCATGGCTCTCTCCAGCTCTTCCTCGGCCGTCAGGTCTCCCGAGATGGTGCGGCGGATCTCAGGGGCTGCCTCTTCCTCAAGGGTCCGCAGTCCGGCCTGGGGGCACAGAGGGACTCAGCGGCCCCCCGAGGCCAGGAGGGGAGGACGAACTGCTTCTCACGGCCTCCCCCTGTCTAATTCGGGCAACCAGGGCTTCCCTGAAGGCCCAGCTCCGCCCCACCCTCTCCCGCCCATTCGATCCCCCTGGGCTCCTGCTCTGCCGCTGGGATAATCCAAACCCTGATGGCTCCCAAGGCATCTTCTCTAGGCCTCACAGGGGGTTTCATGCCCCGCCCAGGCCTCCAGGCCGGGAAATCCTCTCATCAGTACAGTCTTTTAGACAAATGATCTCTTCCCATGGCACGTGCCATTTATACCATTTTTTGAGCTGATCAAAGTTCATATCACCAGCAACGGGACAAAGCAAGATTGGTGTCACCTGACAGTTTGCAGTGACAACGCAGCATCACTTCTGGGACATTGCTGTCCAAGATGCAAGCCCTCAATCTGTCACGAGGCAACACTGCACAAACCCAGACCGAGGGAATCGCTGGCTGGGAATCTTCAAAGTGTCAAGGTCATTTCAAGGAAAGACTGAGGGACTACAGACTAAAGAGATATGACAACTAAACGCACTGTGTGATTCTGGATCCGATCCTTTTGCCATAAAGGACATTATTGGGACCACTGGCACAACTTGCACGGGGCCTGAGGATTCCATGGGACTCATGCATCAGCTTCCTGATTTTGGTGGCCGCATCGTGGTTATGTAGGAGGGTTATGGAGGAGAATGCCCTTGTTGGCAGGAAATACACACTGACCTGTTCTGGGTTGATAGGAATAACCCTCAAACGGTTCAAAAAGAAAAATTTTTTTTGTATCATACGTGCAACTTTTTAAATTGTGAGATTGTTTCAAAGTAAAAATTGAGATACATTTGTGAACGCACAGCCCGAATACGTGAATATTTTTTTAATGTATGCTTTATGTGCGATATACTTAACATAAAAAACTGAAATTAAAAACAGGCAAGATAGCCCAAAGTTCTAGGTTTCTTTGCGTACCCAATGGGTCATCTCAAGCACCTCCCCTCCCCCGGGAAACCTGTTCTCTTTGGAGACCACTGCTCTCATCTAACCCAAATCTCTCCGTTGTGTTCAGGGGATAGGACCATGGTTTAGGGTCGTATCATGCAGGGCTGGAAGGGCTCCTGGTTCTTCCCTTGAGGTCAAAGCATCTTCCATCCAGAGCTGTCATCTCTGCCCCTACTCATCCTGGCTCCATCCTGCCCTGTCTGCCTCCACCGCTGCCCCCAAGGACACAGAGAGGGAGCTGGAGTCTCGAGAGCATCTCAGCAGTGGAGCTCCCTGGTGCTCGGGATGGGCTTACCTGGATCTGCACGGTGTCCTTCTTGGGCCGGTACCCGTAATATTCCTCCTGGCGCCTCATGAACTTCCGGAAGTGCTCCTGGATGAGAAATGTGGCGTAGAACTTCCCCACCGTCACCTCGTCATCTGCAGGGGGCGCAACAGGGGCCAGTGGGCATCTGAGGCTGGGGTCAGCGTAGCCGGGTCCAGGTGCCCCTCGCGTCCCCCTCCTCTGCTTGCCGATGTGACCCCGATGGCTGCCACAGGGTCCACCCAAGGCATTCACGGAGGGCCAGGCTGCTCTCCGACTCCCGTGGGGCTCCCTGGAAGCGACCTTCTCCCCTGTCCTCGGCCGCCTCTGCTCTCTGGTCTCCCAAAGCGGCGCCCACCTCCTATGGGAGGGATGACCTGGTCCAGGAGCTTCATGCTGGTCCTCTTCCAGATCTTCTTGATGATGGCCCGCAGCTCCTCGTTGGCCTGTTCGAAGTTACCTGGGGGCAAGGGACAGGCCAAGCCAACCGCACTTGACAAAGCCACCTAGCGCTCCCCGAACTTCTCGCTCAGCAAATGTTGGCTGGGTTTTCCCTTGTGGCGGCTGTTTTGTGGGGAGGGCAACGCTGTTCCCCCGGGGCAGCCCGACCCTCAGGTCACATACGCACTCCCCACAGGCCTCGGCTTCCAGCACCTGGAGTGGCTGATTGGAGAGGCTGTCGCCCCCCATCCTCCCCTCCGCCCGCCCGCGCAGCAGCCTTCCATCCCCCACACCCCGTGGTCTGTCCCGCCTCCTCCAGGCAGCCGTCCTGCTCCTCTGCTTCATGCCTGCGAAGGCCCTGCTCACCTGGGCGGTAGCTCTGATGCCACTGGGTCCCTGCGTGAGGGACACCCCCATCTCCTCCCAACTCCCATCCCATCTGTCCTCCCGGCAGGGGGGCCTGCAGGTTCAGTGGGGCCCTGTGCACACCCAGCAGCGGTCCAGCGGACCCCGGGGGGCCCCACCCCCGTGCTCACCCCGCCATTCCCTGGCCCACCCGCATCAGACCCGGCTGTGTGGGAACAGAGCCTTGGTGACCTTTGCCCTGCAGAATTTGGGGGCTCCCGCTGTGCCCTGAGGGGCATGAGAACGTTGTGGCCACGGCCTGGGTCCTCCCTCTGCTTCTCCCCGTGACTCTTGATTCCGACCTTTAGCTCAGATTCTGGTAGAATCCGCTAGAAAACTCAGCCCCTGAGAGGAGGGGACTGCCCGCACCTTCCGTCTTGATCTTGAGTGCCGTGCGGACCAGGGCGAAGAGAGTGGCGTTGAAGGTGACCGTGCCGTCGCTGTTCAGGGGCATGTTCATGCCCACCAGCCGCTGTGCAGAGAGGGGGCTCACTGCCAGGCCAGGACCACTGAGCCGGGGGTTCATCCTCACCCGGGCTGGGGGCCGGCAGGGGAGGGGACCGGGCGCTACGCCCTCCGTGACGGAGGGAAGGATGAATTGGAGACACTGTTGAGAGTTTAGGTCCCAGGCGTGTGGGGACCCAGGAGACGACTGCTCTGAAATGACTCACCCAGTCGGGCCCTCGCCAGTGTCCCTGCCCCAGGGCCAGGTGGGGGACACCCCTCGCTGGCAGCTCTGGTTACCTTACATGCTACCCGGTGTGGGCAGAACTTCCCAAAGCCCAGAGGGGGCTGGATCCTTCTCAGCAGGGTCACCACGTCCAGGTGTTTGATTCTGCCCCTGCGGTAGGACACCAGACCTGTGTACCTGGCAGCCCCACCCAGACCTCCCTTCCGGCTCAGAGAATGGCCGAGGGCGGGGGAGCCAGGAGACAGGGGGATGCTTCCTGATTTCCAACCGTGCTTAGGGAGTGGAAGCTGAGTGTCCATTTTAAAGAAGAAACGATGTTTGAATTCACTGTTGCCCACCACCAGGAATGGGCTCTTTTTTGGGGGGGTGGTAAGAGGCCAGAATCCCCTCAGATATGGGATCTCCGGGCTGGAATCTGGACCTCACTTCTCCCATGGTGGAGCCTTCGCTGGGTTTTAGTCAAGCTGCCTGGGGGCTCTTGGGATGTATTAACAGAAGTAGAGGGTATGGATCAAGGGAGGTGGAAGCTCACTTCCAGGGGCTGGTAGGGAGCTGGAGACCGTGTCATAGGCTGGGAGATTAAGTGAGATAATACACGTCGTGGTTGGCACAGCACCTGACACCTGGGAAACAGTCATCGAATGTGAGCTTATTACCTTCTTCGAAGGAAGGTAAGGCAGCTGTGCTTCCCAGCGCTAAAGTGCACCCGAACGCCCCGAGGGCCAGGTTAACGGCAATGCAGATTCTGATTCCGTCATTCTGGGGTGAGGCCGGGGAGGTGGCGGGGGGTGGGCTCTGCATCTTTATAGAGCTCAGCTTCTTGGTCAGTGGACCACACTCTGAGTAGCCGGGGCCTAAACTGCCTGGGGAGGTAGTGAGTTCCCTGCTCCTAGAAGCATCCAAGCGAAGCTGGATGACCATCTCCCAATAAAGGCGAGGGGGCTTCTGCCCTGGGAGGCTGTAGGATCCCTCCCAACCCTGAGGAACTCCAAGTCTCTGTTCCGGGCCCTCGGATAATAAAGGGAGGGGCAGCCCCCTCCTTGTCGTTAGACTGGAGAGTGACTCGCTGTCGGACTCCAGGACGGGGTCTAGACCAGAGGAGTGGATGGTTGAGGGAGGGCCCAGCACAGAGCCTGCAGGAGGGACTCACTTAGCCTCTGGGTCATACTCTGCCCAGATGGCCTTGAATTCGTCCAGGTGATGAGGGCCCAGGATGGACCAGTCCCGTGTGAGGTAGTCAAAGTTGTCCATGATGACAGCCACAAAGAGGTTGATGATCTGCAGGAGGAGAACCGTGGGTTCCCTGCTCGGAAAGGCAGGTGGCACAGGGGGCGGGGCGGGGGGAATGGGGGCTTCCACGGGGTCTGGGGTCCGTAGCTTCTCCTGCCTGGGCCCTGCCTCCGAGCCCTTCTGGTGACTACATCCCGCACACGAGCAGCCTGTGTCACTGCTCCGGCCCACGCGGTGTCCACTGCCGGGGCTCCTGGGGTTCATCCTTAAAAATCCCAACCTCAGCCTCTCGTCTGCCCCCCAGAGGGACGCTGGTCTCCCCCTGTGCCGCTCTTGTCTGTCCTGTATTGTTGGGCGTCCCTCTGAAATGCAAGGTGGCACTCAGTGAGTGCCTTCAGGGCTAAGGCTGTGTCCTGTTTGCCTTTCTGTCCCCTGCACCGAGCCCAGGGAACGTTAGACGCTCAAGCAAGCGCCTTAGTGAACATAGAAAAGAAAAAGAGTGAAGAGCGAGGGCCTGGGGCTGGGGGGCTCTTTGTCTCCCACGAGTGCAGATAGCAGCCCTGGAGCCTCAAAGCCACCTGTGCTCTGTTTCCGAGCCCACTGCTACCTCCTTCGGGACCTCGTTTCCAGAGTCTCAGCCTCCTCACTGGGGGGCAACTGCCTCTTCCAGGGAAGAGAGAGGGGCGAACGGCTTTACTCTGTTTTAGGGTAGAACCTCACTAAATTCTTTTGATTACCAATCGCTAACAACAACAGCAAAAAAGGGCCAAGCTCTTAGCAACTCCTCTGGAGCAGGCAAACGCACTCGGAAAACTCAGCCACGCCCAGGATGACCAGAACAGAGTCCCGTCTCCTGAGTCCCTGAGCTATAGGTCCCTGGAGAGACAGAGGCGACGGGAGGCGGGGGGTGGGGGGATCACCCTGCCTCAGCGCATCTCCCCGCAGCCCGGCCGCCCCGCCCTCGCGCCTCACCAGGAAGGCACAGAGCATGTAGAAGCTGATGAAGTAGTAGTAGGCGAAGTCGGTGCCACAGGTGCGCTCCTCCCCCGGGGCGTAGTCCGACTCGGGGTCGCATAGCTGGCCGTAGCTGCAGGCCAGCAGGATCTCCTGCCACGCCTCACCCGTGGCACACCTGGAAGGCAGGGCGCCGTGCGCCTCTCACTCTGGGCAGCGGCGGAGAGCAGGGCGTCGGGGGGAGCAGGCCGGGCGCCCCTGAGGACCCCGGGTTCACGTTCTGCCCAGTGTGAGCCAGGCCCCACTGCCCCTCTGTGCTGCGCGTGGTCCCCCCCAACTCTACCCCTCGTGGGGCACCACAGGCAGGAACTGAACAAAGAAAGGGGGCTTCTCGGACAGAGGGGCAAAATCAATCCAGGATTCAAGTCACCGCTGGGGCAGCAAGAGAGCAAGAGAGCTGACCCGGGGTCGGCGAGGCCTCCCCGTCCCCCCAAGGGACATTCGAGCTCCATCGCCCGCCTCAGTGCAATGAGGGTGGGGCGATCTGCGGGACCCCACTCAGGACCGGCTGTCTCCTTTTCGACCCCCAGGGCACAGTGAAGACGAGGGCCACTCGCGCAAAAACGATTTAAACAGCGGCTCCGGCTGTATGGGGTGAGCATCTGAAAAGGACAGCAGAGCCTTGGCGCTTCGGCGCGATGGGTCCACACACACGAAGCCAGCCTGCCCCGCGGACTAGGGGAGGGGTGGGGACAGCTGGGGCCTCTTGCCTGAACAGCAGAAGCACGGCCTGGGGGAAGGTCTGGAAGTTGTTGTTCCGGTTGATCTGGGTCCCGTCCACCAGGGCGACCTTCCCGAGCAGCTGCAGACCAGGAAGCACGGACGGTGGCACCCGCACAGGTCCCCCCCGGCCCGTCTCCCACTGCCCCCTACTTCCTCCAAACCCCCTCCACTTCAGGCCCCGTCAGACCTGAAGCCAGACGAACTGGGCTGCAGTTGGCCCTCGAGCCTTGCAGGGGTATAACTTTACAGTCAGCCCTTGGGCCCTCCGTATCTGGGGCTCTGCATCCATGGATTCAAACCACCACAAATCGTGGGGTACCACGGTACGTATTTACCCAAAAAATCGCATATACGTGGACATGCGCATTTGAAACCTGTGTTGTTCAAGGGTCACCTGTATTATCAAGGTTGGGTGAAGTTCTTCGCCTCAAGCCAAAGAAATCTGGGGGGGTGGGCCAGTTGCCCTAACCAAAAGCTAGTCAGGGACTCAATGTGGGGAGCAGGGTGCTCCAGGAGATCGTAGGCTGAGACCACCCGAACCTCTGACGGGGCCCTGGAGAGCAATCTGGCCCTTGTCCGTCTGCCCACAAAGCCTCCCCCGCCTCCATGCCCCGCGCTGCTTCTGCTTGACTGGTGCTGCGCCGTCTGGGGACCACCTCCTCCTCTGGTCCTGCAGCTGAGCCCAGGGCTGCCGGGAGGCCGGACGGGGGAAGGGTCCAGCCTGCACGCCGGCCAGAGGCTCCCCTCCCGCCCCTCACCTGCATGCCGATGACGGCGTAGATAAAGAAGAGCATGACGATGAGCAGAGCCACGTAGGGCAGGGCCTGTGGGCGATGACGGAGGCTCAGGGCGCAGGGCCCCGCCGCCCGCCCCGCAGCCCCGCCCTGCCGTCGTTCGCGTTCACCGCGCCCCCCCCCCCCCCCGCCCCGCCACGGCTGGGTGGGCGGGGCCGCACACCTGGAAGGACTTGATGAAGGTCCAGAGCAGCGTGCGCACGCCCTCCGCGCGGCTCAGCAGCTTGATCAGCCTCAGGACGCGGAACAGGCGGAAGAAGGCGCTGGAGATGCGGGCGCTCTCGTCGGGGTCCTGCGGGGCGCAGCCCCAGGATCAGTCTGGGGCCGGGTCAGGGGGTGAGAGCAGGCAGGCGGGGCGGGGCAGAGTGTGCGGTACGAGTCGTGCTGGGGGGACTCCCAGCCCGCCCCGCGGCCCCTGCTGAGCACTCGTGCTGGCCCTCGGGGGCCTGCAACGCTGGTGGTGACGCGGGCTGGGCACCAAGCAGTGCGCTGAGTGGACGGCGATTCTGCCCCCGGGGCAGCGGAGGAGGCGGCGGCCAGGCCCCGCGCCGGCTCTCCTGGGGCTCCTGCCTCATCCCACCTTCTCCCCGAGCTGCCACTCAGCCGAGGACCCTGGCAGCTCTCCCGCCCCTCCCCTAGTGTCCACCCAGTGCAAAGTCTCCCAGAAGCTCAGCTGCTCTGCGGCCATCAATTCAGTGGCCACACCCTGCCCCGCACAGGGCTGTCCCAAGCCGGGAGGCCTCTGCCCACGTGCCAGCCTTAGACACTGGATGACTCCGGCCAGGGAGAGCCCCCTGCCCGGCGTCCCGTGTCCCCACAGGCTTGGTGCTGGTGACCTGTCACTAAGGTTCTGTATCAGCCAGTTCTTTCTGGATGTTCCCATCAGCACAGAGGCCCTGTTTCCCAGGGCTCCGAGAAAGCCACTGCATCCATGCACATTCTAGTAGCACAGAGCTCGCCGCCCCCCACCCCGTCCCCACCCGGACCCTCTGGGGCCTGCTTGGGGCAGGGGGCCCTGAGTGCGTCTGCCCCATGCAGTCCAGCGGCCAGGCCCGAGCATGCATGCTGCAGGGCAGAGCTGGCGGGCGAGCCCTGCAGGCTCATGCAGCCTGGAATTACAACGTTCCCGCAGCTGCCACCCAGGCAATACAGTCCCCCGCTGGAGGCCAGGAAAGTCTGTGGAGAGAGAGAGGAGGGGGTGTGGGGAGGAGAGAGAGGAGGGACACGGTGGGAGGGCGGTGAGGAGAGGCGTCAGAGAGGACAGGCCACATAAGAGTTAAAGAGAGAACGAGGCAGAGAGGCAGGGGGTGAGAGGCCCCTAGTGGCTGCCGGCCAGGGTCGGGGGGGGGGGTGTTGAGGACGGAGCTGTGGGGACAGTGAGGCCACAGGCTGGGGGCAAGGGAGCCAGGAGAGGAGGGGAGACCAAAGACGGGCAGGTCCCTTCTCGCCCCCAAGATGCAACCTGTGTGTCTGGGGTCTGTGATGCTGGGGCCGTAGGGGGTCGGCACGTGGGAAAGTACCTGCGCTCATGGTCACAAGGGGAGTCACACGAGTCACACCCCTGTCTCCTGAGTCCAGGGGTGCTGGCCAGCTCCCTTGTGCTGCCGAGGCCCTTACTGGGGTCCCATCCTCTGTGGCAAAGGCCCTCTGGGGGAGTCTGAGATCCCCCAGCAGATGCATCTCTGCCCACCCCTCCCCAGCCCCCCACCTGGGAGCAGGACCTAGGCTTCCATCTCAGGGCCAGGCTCTTAAAGGGTGGGCACGGGGTGCGGGGAGCAGCCTTTGTTCCTGTTTACTCTGAGCTCCTCCCTTGGGCCACATTTCAGGAGAAACCCTGTTTCTGGAGTCCTGGGATGGGGAATCATTGCTTTATCTCCTAATGACTTGTGGGGGTCTGGTTCCCAGTATGCTATTTCCCCACCAAGCAGCATTCTCCAGGGCAACTTTCACCTGGGACACTGGTTCTCAGCCCAGGGTGGGCATCAGAATGCTGGGTCCCACCCCGGCCGAGTAAGTCAGCTCCTGGGGCCTGGGCCTGGCTTCCGGGTGTAAATGCACCCCAGGCGATTTCACACGCAGCCCGGGGTGACAAGCCACGTTCCAGGCCCGTGCGGCCAACGTGGTACCACCAGCCACATGTGGCTCTTTGGGTTACAGTGAAAACTACATAGACTTAGAAATTCATCTCCTCAGTTGCACTGGCCACGTTTCAAGTGACCAGTAGACACTTGCGGGTCGTGGCTACTGACTGGACAGAGCGGAACCGGGATTGCAGAGGGTGCCAACGGATGCTGCCGCCCTAGTCTGCTCCCTGGTTTATACGACAGGAATATAAATCCGTATTTTAATTCAAAGTCTTAACATGACTTCAAGCAAACAGTCCTGGTTAGGGGCATCTGCTGTCCCTGAAAACCAAAAGGTGACCAGCGACGCCCTCGGCCCTCCTGCACCAAAGAAACTGCTCTGATTTACCCCAGACTCCCCGGCACAGACCTCAAAACTCCAAGAAGTAATTTGTCATTTGAGCTGAGACTGCGCTGGTGAGAAGTGATGTTCTCAGACCCTGGGGCCTTTGGGGGCTATTTCCCAGCAGGTGCCCTGGTTTGCCCAGAAGGCAGCCTGCCCCCCTCAGCCCCGCCCCCTCCGGGCCTGCTTGGATATGGGATGCTCTTCCCCACGCCCCTCCTCCCGGCTGCCCCTGGCAGGCACTCTGGGGGAGCGGGGGAGAGGAATGCCTTGTGACTTCAACCTCTGGCTCCGGGATCTGCCCCTCCCTGTCCCCTGCTCCCGTCCTTCACCCGGCAGCCACCTCAGCTTCAGATCCTCAGCAAGGCCACCCTGGAGGGCTCCACCTCTGGGATCCTGCCCTCTGGCAGGAACCCCCGCCCACACCCTGCTGCTTTTCATCCCACCCCCAGGCCTCATCCCCTCCGTCTCTCCTGGGCCAGATCCTGGGCTCACATACTGGCTACTTGTACTGAGACCCAACGAGCCGGCCCTCAAGACCACAACGATCCTGGTATCTGACCCCTTGTTCCAGGCCTCAGGGCTGCCAAGCATGACTCCAGGGAGAAACTGGGCACTCGCCACCACCCCCATCCCCCCGCCCAGACTCAGACCCCTGCCTCCTGGCAGTGTGGCAGCCCCATCGGCTTCCTGCCGTGGGTTCATGACAGCAGCTGTCCCTCAGAGGCAAGTCACACTGTCACACCCACCGCCCTCCCTCCCCGAGGACTCTGCCCGCTCCTCAGATGCCCTGGAGGCACCCAGCGTGGACGCCGCCTGCCCGCCTCCCCCACACCCTGCCCCCTTTCACACCCTGCATTCCTCACGGCTTCTGTCTTACACTCATTTTTTCCCAGGGCTCTGAATCGCATCCTTTCTACCTCTTGTGAGACCGTCAGCGGTCTCTTCCCTCCTCCATGCTGGCTCCACCCACAGCCTCCATTTCCTCAAAATGAATGGGAGAAAATATTTGCAAACGAAGCGACTGACAAAGGATTAATCTCCAAAATATACAAGCAGCTCATGCAACTCAATAACAAAAAAGCAAACAACCCAATCCAAAAATGGGCAGAAGACCTAAATAGACATTTCTCCAAAGAAGATATACAGATTGCCAACAAACACATGAAAGGATGCTCAACGTCATTAATCATTAGAGAAATGCAAATCAAAACTACAATGAGATATCATCTCACACCAGTCAGAATGGCCATCATCAAAAAATCTAGAAACAATAAATGCTGGAGAGGATGTGGAGAAAAGGGAACCCTCTTGCACTGCTGGTGGGAATGTGAATTGGTACAGCCACTATGGAGGACGGTATGGAGGTTCCTTAAAAAACTAAAAATAGAATTACCATATGATCCAGCAATCCCACTGCTGGGCATATACCCTGAGAAAACCATAATTCAAAAAGAGTCATGTACCAAAATGTTCATTGCAGCTCTATTTACAATAGCCAGGACATGGAAGCAACCTAAGTGTCCACCAACAGATGAATGGATAAAGAAGATGTGGCACATATATACAATGGAATATTACTCAGCCATAAAAAGAAACGAAACTGAGTTATTTGTAGTGAGGTGGATGGACCTGGAGTCTGTCATACAGAGTGCAGTAAGTCAGAAAGAGAAAAAGAAATACCATATGCTAACACATATATATGGAACCTTAAAAAAAAAAAAAGGTTCTGAAGAACCTAGGGGCAGGACGGGAATAAAGACGCAGATGTAGAGAATGGACTTGAGGACACGGAGAGGGGGAAGTGTAAGCTGGGATGAAGTGAGAGAGTGGCATGGACATATACACACTACCAAACGTAAAACAGATAGCTAGTGGGAAGCAGCCGCACAGCACAGGGAGATCAGCTCGGTGCTTTGTGACCACCTAGAGGGGTGGGATAGGGAGGGTGGGGGGGAGACGCAGAGGGAGGGGATATGGGGATATATGTTTACGTATACCTGATTCACTTTGTTATAAAGCAGAAACTAACACCCCACTGTGAAGCAATTATACTCCAATAAAGATGTTAAAAAAGAAAACCACTGAAGGGGGTCTGCTGCCCTCTAGTAACCGCCTCCCCCCAGACTCCGGTGAAGCTGTTTCCTGAACTGGCCGCCATGATTTCCCGGCCCTGCAACCCCTGCTCCATCCTTGTAACTGGCTGCAGTCCCCCAGTCTGCCGTCTGTCACCCCGCAGCTCACGAATGGCTCTCTGGTCCCAAGCCCCGTGGCCTTACCAGCTGGAACCCTGTGGAGCCTCAACCCCCCAGGCTTCGGCCACCCGCTCCCTTCCTTGATGGGGCGGCTGCCACGTTCTGGAGTCAGTGACCCTCGGTTCCTGGCCTGCGTTTCCAATGACGCGCGGCTCGTCCGCACATGCACACCAGCACCCAAACCCCAGCACCAGAGCAGAATCATGGAGATGGCCCCCCATCCTTCTTCTCCTCGGGATACTGAGTCTCCTCGACGCCTCCTTCCCGGGGCCCTGGGCGGCACTCACCTCGCCCCGCTGCACCTCCCAGAGCCGCGAGCTTGTCCTTACGTCCACCCCGACTCTCACGGAACCCCTCGTGCTCGGGGGGCGAACTGCCGTCCCCAGAGTCAGCCCTCCCCGGGACACAGGGTCTCCTGCCCTCTCACCCAAGGGCTTAGCTCCTGCAGTCGCCCCTGTGCTGCCTGATCCTCCCACGAGCCCAGGATGTGCTCTCATTTCTCCCATTTTCAAGAAAACTCTCCTAGGCTGCACGCTCTCCTCCACCTTCTAAGCCATTTCTCTTCATAGCAAAAAGAGAGAACTGTCCAGGCTCACAGCCTGCCCTGCCTCTCCTCAGCCCACTCCAGCCAGGCATTCTTCCCCTAGAGTCCCGTGAGACTGTCGGGCCGGGCTCCCGGGAGGGACACCACCGGGCGCGGCCTCCGGACCTTCGCTCTCCAAATACCCTCTTCTCTCCGTGGCTGTTCTCACCCCCTCCCACGACTCTAAATGCCAGTTCCTCCAGTAGTCTCCGATTTAGATCTCCAGCCTGAGCAGCCTCTGCGCGCCAGGGTCATAAATCCAAGCCTGCTGCAGCGTCTCCATTCGGATGCCCTGCAAGCGTCCTGAGTTGTCACGCCCCAAGCGGGACTCTTGGTTTCTGCCCCACGCCTGCTCCTCTGGGAGTTGGCACATCACAGCAAATGGAAGCTCAGTTTCTTGGGCAAAACCCTTGTACTCACCGTGGATTCGTTTTCCTCTCACCCTGAATCAAGGTCATCAGCAAATGCTATCGGCTCAGTGCCCCAAGCAGCTCCAGTTGCTGGCTACCTCCCCTCTCCTGACCGCCCCCCGGGCGGCCCTTAGTGTCCCCTACAGCGTGCTGTCAGCACAGCAGCCCAAGGGATCCTGAGAACTGAGGTCAGACCAGGTGTGCACGCCCCCGGGGCTCTCGTCTCCCCGCAGAACAGAACCCAGGATCAGAAGCATGGCTCTCCAGGGCCGACAGGATCCGGCCCCCGCCCTCTCTCTGAGCTCACCTCGCCGCTCACCCCTCACCCAGCCGCCAGGCCTCCCGCTGGTCCTCAGCCGGCCCACGTGCTCCCAGCTCCCTACCCAGGCCTGCGCACTCCCCACCTCACCCCCCCACCCCCCGCACGGCCCACCCTGTGCTCCATGCAGGGCTGTGCTCAGTACCACCGGACACTACCTCCCATTCCC
Source organism: Monodon monoceros (assembly GCF_005190385.1). NCBI lineage: Eukaryota > Metazoa > Chordata > Mammalia > Artiodactyla > Monodontidae > Monodon > Monodon monoceros. The sequence goes on along the minus strand of NW_021703774.1, from coordinate 1,526,580 downwards.
TTCTGTCGAAGGCTCCACCTGCTTGATTTTTCTTCATCACACGCACTGGCCACACCGGCCATGCGACAGATTCACTTGCACTGTCCGTTCACCCCCCCACCCCGCCCCGGTGCTCTGGTTCTTTGCTGTCCCTCTAGCCCGTGGGAGGCGCTCAGTATTTGAGGAGTAGATGAACCACTGCCTCCCAAACTGTGCCCCCTGCTTGCAGCCGCTCTCACCTCCTGCCCTTCGCCTCCAGGGTTAACGCTTTAGAAGCGTAGCTTTCATCCTTCCACGGCCCTGTTCAGAGACCTCCAGCGGTGCCCACACTGCCGGCTACACAAGGTCTACACGCTCGTGTGCTTCTACCAACCGGACCTCTCCGCGCGCCCCGAACCTTCTGTTTATTCGTCTCTCTCCGGCGCCCTTCCGGCAGCAGCCCTGCCTGCGCTGCTTGCTCCCACCTCCCTTTCCTTCAGGAACCCCTTCAGACGGCGCCACCTCCACGAAGCCTTCCCTGACCATGCCACCCAGGGACGACCTCTCTCTTCCACCGTGGCGCTTGCTGTGGGCCGCCTGGCACACTCATTGTGCCTGGAATCTGAGGTGTCTGTCTGCTCTACAGGATTTGTAACCTGGGGTGACGGGCTGCACACGCAGCAGGTACCCCGCGAGGGTCTGTGGCCTCTGCCCCACCCCAGCAATGGCTGTGTCCACCCGGTACTCACATCAATCTCACTGAGGATGACGTCGATGATGCTGCCGATGACAATCAGGAAGTCAAACACATTCCAGGGGTCCCCAAAATAGCCCTGGGGGAGGGGCCAGGGGTGAGCTGTGGAGGGGAGGGGCTGGGGTCCCAAAAATAGCCCTGGGGGAGGGGCCCGGGGTGAGCTGTGGAGGGGAGGGGCTGGGGTCCCCAAAATAGCCCTGGGGGCAGGGGTCCGTGGTGAGCTCTGGAGGGGAGGGGCTGGGGTCCCCAAAATAGCCCTGGGGGAGCCGCCCGGGGTGAGCTGTGGAGGGGAGGGGCTGGGGTCCCCAAAATAGCCCTGGGGGGAGGGGCCCGGGGTGAGCTGTGGAGGGGAGGGGCTCAGAGGCCAGCAGAGTGCAGTGGTCCCTGTCGGGGGGATGCAGAACTGCAGGGCCAGGCAGGGCTGCACCAAGATGCCACTTCCCACGGGTGTTCCAGGGCCCCACCCACTCCCGCTCCCCTCCCCTTGCCTCCCCTCCCTCCATAGCATAAAGTGGTCCAAGGGGAGGGCGGTGTGCCTGGGAACTCAGGATTTGGGGTCCTGGTCCGCACGGGGAAGTCCTTCGTCCCCCGCTTGAAGCCCAGTCCAGTCTGGCCTCGCAGGCAGACCTGACACGGGGGTCGCGGGTGGGGAGTGGACGTGGAACCCAGGACACAGCAGGACGCTCCCTGGCCCGGGGGCTGCTCTTCAGAGGCTTAAGGGAGACGGGGCCACGAGACAGGCTCAAGGAAGGGGCGGGGCAGGGGCAGCCGCATCTAGTCCTGCCGGCCCCGGGCTGAGCAGGCTGGGAGCAGAAATGCCGGAGGTAGGGCGTCCTGTAGGACGGGGTGAGAGGGCTCCATGGGAAGGCCTCATCCTGCCGCGGGACTCACCTTGGCCTTGAAGGCCATGAGCTTGAGGACCATCTCCACCGTGAAGATGGTGGTGAAGGCCACGTTGAGGATGTCTGAGATGTGGTCCATCTGCTCCGACTGGTTGTAGTGCTGTGGAGGCACAGGGAGGGGCTGGGGGCCGGCTCCGCCCCTCAGGGAGACACCCCCAGAGCCCTGCTTTCTTCCTCGGGGCCCCTGCCCACCTTCCTTTAACCTCAGAAAACTAGAGCCCACTCTGGCAACGTGCAGAATCCTACCAGGTCCACGGCCACGCCCTCTCCCCTCGAAGGAACATGAGGGGAGGCGGAGGGGGCCGACCCTGGTCTTGTGAGCAGGGTTATCCACACACGTCTGTTCCTGGAGGCCAGGAGGGAGGCCCCCCAGCAGGGCTCTGTGAGCGGCTCCCCCGAGCCGTTTGGGTACAGGACCAGGAGGGAAGACCCCTGGTTCGAGGCTGGGACCGCCCCCACCTGCAGGTGGCACCTGAGATCACCAGCCTCCCATGCCTGCAAGCTACCCCGGGACCCCGAGGCAGCCCCGAGCAACGCCCTCAGTCGCCTTGAGCCTCCCCTGTGACCCTCCTGAAATCGATGTCCTTGTAACATTTCCCAGGAATCTCTCACCCTTCTTAAAATAGAGTTGACACGACCCCACTTCCTCCACAAAACCTTCCCAGGTAGTAGAAGGATCTGGCGTCTCCCCTGCCCCACCCCATCTTGGCAAGGCTTCCTGATTCTGCTGCCCAGCTCAGGCCTCCACGTGAGCCATGGCTCGTGAACCCCTGTTCGCACTGGGCCCTCTGGCTCCGTGACTCCCTCCCCAGACCCTCCCCACCAGCAACGTGTGGTCGTGTCGTTGCCAGTGGCTGGGGCTGCGGGGCCAGGGAGCCTTGCTGTGTGATCCCATTTATGCGGGGCGTTAGGGATCAGATGCTTGATTAAGGCTTGAGAAGGACGCTGCGGATATGACTCGTCTGTAAAGTGTGCTCATCTCCTCGGAGGCACCTGTTCTGTGAATATTACATCCCCTTTTCTCGGGACTGGAGCTGACATTGCAGCCTTCTCCCCCATCAGGGCAACAGCAGAAGGAGAACAGAGGAGGCGCTCTGTGCTTCCCACACAGCCCCACCCTCCTGCGCAGCCGCCTCCTGGCCCCAGAGCAGCCACAGCCGCGTGTGCGCTTGAATCACGGCCCTGATGAACCGCTGAGGGCCTGGCCCCCGGGCCGGCGTCCAGTCCACCTCCCTGCCCCACGTGGCACCTCAGCACGGTGCCTGGCGCAGAGCAGGTGCCAGGAAGAGTCTACTGGGGGTAGTCAGCCCGGCGTCCAGTCCCCCTGCCCTGCCCAGGCCCTGGCCCGCTGGGCGCTGATCTCGGGGGACCTGGTCCCCGGGGGCCTTACCTGCATGCCCAGGCAGATGGTGTTGAGCATGATGAGGGCGAACATTAGGTACTCGAAGTAGGAGGAGGTGACGATGTACCACACCTGGTACTGGCACGGGTTTTTGGGGATGTAGCACTTCAGGGGGCGGGCCTTCAGGGCGTACTGCACGCACTGGCGCTGAGACGGGACGCGATGGGCAGGTCAGTGCCCGGGGCCACCTCCCCCCCTTCCACGTCCACGCCCACAGGCTGGAGGGGCCCTGAATTCAGCAGGCCAAGGGCAGCTGTGGCCAAGGGCCTCTGCTGGGCTGTCGAGGGGAAGAGTTCCGCTGGGCCGGATTCCCCTGGAACCATCACAGCCCATTTGCAGCACGGCTCTCACCCAGCCCAGGGGCTCTGGGCATCACGGCGGGTCCACAGGAGACCCCACCCGACCACCGTGTGCTGCTTCACGTGGGAGATGGGTCGGAGGTGGGGCTGGGCACCCAATGGAGGCTCTGGGATCACCCCCTGCCCAAGGGCCCTTTTCCCTGGCCTGAGCCTCGGCCCGGTGGGCGGGAGGCCTGGAGCAGGCGGCCCAGCACCTGGTTCTTGTCCAGCTCGCAGTTCTTGTACTCGGTCTCCCCCTGCTCCTGGAAGGTGACGATGACGAAGCCCACGAAGATGTTCATCATGAAGAAGGCGATGAGGATGATGTAGGCGATGAAGAAGACGGCCATCTCCGGGTGCTCGTTGTACACGGGGCCCTTGTCCTCCTTGTGAGAGTCAATGGCTCTGTACAGCAGCCTGGGGTGGGCAGAGGACGCAGGGGTGCTGGGCGGGGCGGGATGCGCTGGCTTCCCCCAGTCACCGGGGCAGAGAGGCCCACACCGTGCCACCCCTGGTCGGGCTGTCTCTGGAGTGAGCGGTCGGCACCCCAGTCCCGCGCGCACCCCGCGAGAGCCAGGGTGGCTGCCGAGCCCCCGCGGCGCCCGGCGTGCTGCAGGGGCACGGGTAGCTCCCAGGCCCTCCCCAGCCTCTGGCCGCGTGGCTGGGTCCCGCCCTCACTCACTCAGGCCACCCCTCGAAGGTGGACACCGTGAAGAGTGACATCATGGCCGAGAGCACGTTGTCGAAGTGGAAGTTGTTGTGCGTCCACTGGCGGGGACGCAGCTCCATCTGCGTGGGGTCCCCATCCTTGTACACATAGTAGTAGCCCCTGAGGCGGGGAGACGCGGTCACTGCACTGTGCTCGCGGGTCCCCCTCCGCGTCCTCTGGGCCCCCGGGCGGTGAGTGTGGGGGAGGAGGGCAGGTCTGGACCCGGGACCCCTCCCGAGGTCACTCGAGGAAGGGGCTTCCGTGAGCCTGAGGGGCTCAGCTTCCCAGTCGCCCCTGCAGAAGGGCCACCCTGCCCCCCCCCCCCCCCCCCGCACACCTGCACTCCTCCTCTGTCATCTTGGACAAGTCATTGCAGCTGAAGAATTTCCCCTGCATCCAGGAGGGAGGGAGGGAGACAGGTTGTCATGGAGACAGGATGGAAAGATGGGGTGGAAGGGAGGAGGGAAGGCAGGGCCTGAGGGCAGCCTAACCGTGGGGGCAGGGCCCCAGGATAGTCTGCATCAGGTCACTGTTCCCTCAGCCACCCGCGGGCTCCCCGCCAGGCGGACAGCTGTGAGACTGGGAGCCAGCTCCTCAGACCATGAGCTTTGCTGAGTGCCCCAGGCTGGGCCTGAAGAAGGGAAGTACGGAGCCAGCTTGGCCTCTGCTTCCCGCTCAGGAGCCCCTGCCCCTGCCCGCACTGCTGGGGCTGCCCCACAGGCCCCTTCCTTCTCAGGCCCTGGGGCGGTGCAGGGATGGAGCCCAGCTGGGCCCAGATGACACATCTTCTCTCAAAATTGAGCAGGGGTCCCGGCACGCCCGCTCCCCCCAGGCTGAGTAGGGGAGCTCTGTGATCCCCTCTGCTGACTGCAGCCCAAGCAGTTTCTCCTTTGATTTACGTCGCATATTAGGCGCCCACGGAAGATTTTGTTTCAACAAAAGGAGTTGATTGCTAGGTCTGACTGTGGCTAAATTGTTTGAATCCATAGATGCTGGTCCGGGGCCCTCAAAGGTCGGGAGAGGGAAATGCCTTGGCCAGGGACACAGGAGCAGCTGAAGACACGGCCACCCCGTCACTGCAGGCTCTTGCCGTCCCTACCACCTCCCCCTAATGTCACGGAGCAGAGGGTGAAGGTGAGGCAGGGGACGTTGGGGCAGGAGCCGCCAGAGAACGCTGCTGCCACTGGGCAGGTTTTTGGGCACTTGAAACCAAACACCCAATCTAGTACAGAAAGCAAATATAGTACGGATACATGTGACCGGTGCATTACAAATGTGATGTAAATGCCACCTGTACCTGGCGTTTGACTATGATCTGGGCGGGAACTGGGGGTCTGTCGATAAGAGACTAACACACACAGGGGGTTGGGGGTGGGGGAGCAGCTGCTCTCTCATTCTTTCGGGGACCGTGTCTTGGGGGCCCAGATGGGTGCCAGGGTGAGGATGAGTCCTGCAGAGACTCTGCCCTGAGGGGGTCCCAAGGGCCCCCAGGCTGCAGAGGCAGAGGCTGGGGATGGGGCGGGGGGCGCCCCTGGCTGGAGCTGTGGGATAGGGCCGAGTGCAGGCCACTGTAAGCACCTGGTTTGGCGGCTAAGCTGTCTCCGTCCAGACACCCCTCCCGCCCCTCCAGGACAGAGACCAACAGGACCCGGTCCCCTATAGGTCCTCTGGGAGCCCCACCCTGATGGCCCTCCCCAAAACCTGCCCCTGCCCATGGAGGGGGCCTTGTGGGGTTCGCTCCATGGCCCCCTCAAGCCCTAGCAGAGGCCCGGGCCCAGAGGAAATGCTCCATAAATATTTGTTGAATGAATGAGTGATTATAAGATGATGCCATCGTATGTCTAAGAATGACTGAGGTTACGTAATCGGGATGGTGCTTTGTGGGTGGGAGCAGAAGGTCATGGAAGGAAGGGTCATGAATGTGGGTGGTGCCCTCAGGTGTCCGTGTCTGTGTCCTGCAGGTGATCTAAGAGCCAGAGGCATCCAGAGGTTGGCCGCACAGGAGAAGATGGCCTGTCGGGCTGATTGCCATGGGGGGACGAATAGTGGAGTTCTCCCAGGAAAGTAAGCACAGAAGCGGGGTGGCTCCCACATGTGAAACGACGGACCCCCACCCGCGGAAGCTTGCGGGAGACACACCTGCTGGCTCAGGGGGTGCGGAGGCTGGGGCGGGCGTGTCCTGGAGGGGGTGGAGAGCATGACAGTGGGCTGGGTGCTGGCAGGCCCGGCAGGTGGGGCGAGCCAGTAAGACAGCAGGTGGCCCGCAGAGCCCCGGGGGCCAGGTGGGTCGTCACCTAGGAACCAAACTCAGGCTCTCGATGGCTTAGCCTTACCCCTATGCGTTTAGGACATCTGCCTTCACGGTCTGGGGCTCCCCTCGTTTAGAGGGAAACAGACCGGCTCTTGCCTCGGCCCAAAAGCTGGCACCGGAGCTGGGGGAGTGAGGGCAGGAGGGGCTCACCTTGAAGAGCTGGACGCCGATGCAGGCGAACATGAACTGCAGGAGGGTGGTGACCAGGACGATGTTCCCGATGGTGCGGATGGCCACGAACACGCACTGCACCACGTGCTGGGGAGGGAGACCCGGTCGGCACCTCTCCCCCTCCCCTTGCCGGCCCTGTGCCAGCCAAGGGGCCCCCAGGGCACAAGCCTAGTCGCCTCCCGGCTTGTTGGGGGCAGAGAGGGGCCCATGGGGGCACGGCTTCCCAGCCACACCACACCCCCATTGGGCAGAGGGGATGGGATGGGCCCGGCAATGGCCAGGCTGACTGTCTGAGTGAGGCCTGGCAGCCCTGTTCTCCCCCCAGGGTCCCGCCGGCCCCTCTCACCTTCAGCCCTTTGGCTCTGTTGATGGCCCGGAGCGGTCGGAGTACCCTCAGCACCCTCAGGATTTTCACCACGGAGATGGTGCTAGACCTGGGGGGCAGCCTGCTCAGCCCTCTGCCTGCCACCAGCTCTCCGCACCCACGCCTGCCTCCCCCAACTCCCCTTAAGCTCCGCCCCAGGACAGAGGCGCCTCCCGGCCCCTGGGCTGGTTTCCTCCAGGGCTGCCCACAGACCCTGTCTCTCCCATCAGACTGGAGCGCCCTGGGCACCGGGGCTGTGCTCCCCGTGGGGCTGTGGAGGGGACTCCCTGCTCCTGTCCACATCCCCCCTGGTCTCCAGCACACGCTCTGCCCACCTAGCCTTGTCACTCAGTCCAGTTGGTGACAACCCAAGGGACCCCCCCACCCTGGCCAGTGGTCCCGAGAGACTGTCCCCTTGTGGCTCAGTGCCCACCAACCAACAGCGGCTGGGCTGCCACTCTGGGGCCCCGGCTGCCCCGCTCACTCGAGTCCCACGGAGATGAGGGACACGGCCACCACCACCAGGTCCAGGATGTTGAAGTAGTTGCGGCAGAAGGAGCCCTTGTGCAGGAAGGCCCCATAGGTGGTCATCTGGGGAGAGAGGTGGCATCCTGGGTGGGGAGGACCCTGGGGACACTCCTTGCTGGGTCCTTAGGGCATTGCCCTGTTCTCTGCACCCGCCTCTGGGAGCACTGACACCTCTCATGGGCAGCGAGGCCAAGGGAGCCCTGGGTCTCCTTCCTTACCCAGCCACAGGGGGATGCCCTGCCCTCTGCTCTGCAAATTGATACAATTCTTCCTCTCCCTCCTCCCTCGAAAGCATCCTAGGCATGGTTGGGTCAGGCTGAACAGCCCGTCGAGGACTGAAGACCTTGCCCAGGCACCCACCCCTGCACGCGTGCTATATCTCAGCCCAGAGGGGCCACTTTCTCCTCTCTGAGCACATCCCAAACATTGCTGTACAACGCGTTTGCATTGTTTTGTCCTCCTTGACTGCCCCTGCTCTCTCTCTAATGAAGTCCTGTCCAATTTCAAGGCCTAACTCTAAAGTCACAACCTCCAGGAAGTCCTCCTGGACCTCAGGGAAGCCACCATCTCCCTCTGATCAATTTCTTTAATAATCGGGGCCCTGAAAGAAAGGACTGTCCTCACTTCATACTGCAGCCAGCTCTGGGCCTGCTCTCCCTTCACGGCTCCCCTCTCCCCTCCTGGTTAATGGAGGTGAAGGCTGGGGTTATGGGTTCTAGTCACAGATGGGAAGTCTCTGCCCCCAGACCCCATCCCCCACCAATGATGCTGTGACCCCAGTGTGTCCACCCTGAGAACGGGAGGGCAGTGGTGTGCTATGGACAAGGGGTGGGAGGGCCGTGAGAGGGCGGAGCTGCCAGAAACCCACCCAGGGTGACAGCCGCTTCTCTGGGATCCTAGGGGAGGCCTTTCAGTCGCTGGTAACAAAGGTCTGGGAACAGATCACTGCTCCTGGGTCCACGCTTAGGCTAGTTGCGCCTTGACTGTGGAAGAACGTGCCCAAGGCTTCAGAGACACGCAGGCCGCGGGTTGACTGTACCTCATGCCTCCACACCCCTCCTGCTTGCCCGCTCGCACCAACTCGTGAGCTGAGACCATCCGGGCTCCTGGGTCCTGGGAATCTTTCCCTGCTGCTCTCCACCACCTTCTTGCTTTTCCCTCCTCCATGCAACCCAGCCCCTGTACAGCCTGTGTAAGCTGGAGCCACAGCAGGTCTGGTCCCTGGCCTGGAGATGCCCTTCGCCCAGGCTGTCTGTCTCACAGCCTTCGCTCACCTTGAGGACAATCTCCACAGTGAAGACAGAGGTGAACACGATGTCAAAATACCCAAGGATCTGGTGACAGGGCAGAGGTCAGTGAGAGGAGGGGCAGAGCAGTGATAGCATCACCATCCCCACCACCATCCCCACCACCATCCCCACCACCATCCCCATCCCCACCACCATCCCCACCACCATCCCCACCACCATCACCACCACCATCACCACCACCATCCCCATCACCCCCATCCCCACCACCATCCCCACCACCATCACCATCACCACCACCATCCCCACCACCATCCCCATCACCACCACCATCCCCACCACCA
>NW_021703774.1:1392668-1512552 GCF_005190385.1 Monodon monoceros | reverse complement strand
CCACCATCACCACCATCACCACCATCACCATCACCACCACAATCCCCACCACCAACACCACCATCACCACCATCCCCACCATCCCCGCCACCATCACTGCTAACATCCAGCAACAAGAGCCCGTGTAGGACGAGCGCTGTGATAACACCGTTCAGGTCGGGCAGTCTTGGCCCTCCAGGGATTTAAACTCTAAGCCACTCTGATGCCTGTAGCCACACAGAGGAGACAGTGAGCTCTGGGCATCAGGGTGAGGTGTGCGGTGACGGAGGCTGGGTGGGGATGGGTGCCGAGCTGGCTGCCGTCACCTGGTTCCTCACGGACTCAGTCCGGATGGGGTCCTCAGCAGCCAGCGCGGCGCTGCTCAGCAGGATGAAGAGCAGGATGAAGTTGGTGAACCAGGTGGCGTTGACGATGCGATGGCACAGGACGCGGATCCTGCGGGGGCGGGGTAGGGGCGGGAGGCTGTGACCGGCCTCCGTCGCTGGACCCCTCCCTCCCGGTCAGTGGAGAAGGCCAGCCGGCAACCGGGTGGTCTCTGGCTGGCCTCGCAGGGCCCTGTCCCACCTTCTGTTCCTGCAGCCCCAGTCCCATCCCGCACAAGCCCTCCCCCAACACTCCACCCCATGCCACGGCATCCCCACCAAAACATCGGGGCAGGCCCGTCTCCATCCCTGAGGCCGACGGCTGAAACTCCATGGGGACTACAGTCTGTATTTTAAAGGTGTAAAATTGTGAAGCCAGTGAGAACTACAGCTTATCCCCTTGTCCTGCTCTTGGAAAGGAACCCAGAGATGTGATCCCTCTTAGGAGTAAGTAACTGGTAAGGCTTAAAGCATTACGTCTCCCAGAGATTCCGGCACTTTCAACTGGGCACAAGGTCTTAAGCTAAAGGAATGACTTTCTCACGGTGTAATTGTAGGCCCAGGGAGTCAGGAGAAGGGGGCCTTCTCAGAGCAGGAAGCAGCCCTCTCTGAGAGCCCCACCAACCACCCTGCCCCGCCACCGAGGGGCCACCCACTTATTGGTGGGGCTGAAGATAAAGAAGGCGCTGGCTTCTGGAATGGGCACCGCCTTCTCCTTCAGCTGCAGCTCAGCCAGCGGGCGGGGTCGTGGGCTTATCGGGATCTCGGGTTCGTCTTCCTCATCATCTCCTGTGGGGGAGGGGAGAGAGAGGTCGGGGTGTCTTTCCACGTTTCACTGCTCCCCTGGCTCCTGTGCTCTGACCCCAACCGTGAACCCCCAGCAGCCAGCAAGCAACACGGGGCACGAGGGCGCCAGCAGAGTCCAGCCAGGCACCTCCCTTCCTTGCGGCACATGGGGCTGAACTGTCCAGACAACGGTCAGGCTCAGAACCTCCCAGACGTCGGGCCGGGAGCAAAGGTCTGGGAGCCTTGCCGTTGCACCTCCTGTCTCGGGGCTGGACGCACCACCACGAATGCTCGCAAGCTGGGGGTGCCGGGGAGGGGCCCTGCTTGGCACGAGGCCAGAGTGCTGGGCCCGGCTCTGCCCCTGACTCTCAGGCCAGGCGGGCTTCTGTCCCTCCTGAGTGTGAGACCCTCAGCTCGCGACATTGACAAGGGGCAGGAGGCCTGTTGAGATAAATGGACTTGGAGCTTCTCTCCTGGGGCCGGGTTCCAAAAACCATCATTCAGGGAGGAGCTGCCAGCATGAAAAGAAACCAGGATTCTTTCCTTCCGGGGCAGGTGTGGGGTGGGAGGGGCTGGGAGGGGGAGGGGGCCCCTCGGGCTCGTTTGCTGAGTCTCAGGGCCTTGTGAGAGGGAGCTGTCTCCCCAAGTCCTCAGCCGCAGACTGGGGGCACTGTGGGAAGTTGGGGTGCCCTTTCCTTTGTCCCCTCGCCTACAGCTGTCTCCTGCCAGCCCCTGGCAAGGTTCTCCCGCTCTCTCTACCACGGCGGCCCCTGCAGGGTCTCCTCCCGAGACCCCACTTCTTCCTGCCAAAGAGCATCCTCACGGGACATTTCCTGCCTCGCCTGGGACCAAGGGCCCCAGAGACACATGTTATGCTTAATCGCAGAGACCGCTAATTCTTAGAACTCGCGTATTTGCTTTCTTTTCCCGCCTTAATTCTGATTTTCTCCGCCCGCGCCCACTGTGTTAACTTCGTTGTGCATATCTTTCGTTGGCAGCCATTTCAGATTCTTTTTGGAAAGAAGCAAGATAAACACATTCAGCCCCCTTGGTAAGAACGCCCCTCCGCAGCCCACCCCACAGCCCCTCCCCCACCCTCCGCCTTCTCCCCAGCCCCGGCCCCTCCCCCACCTCAGGTTTCCTGGCTCAGCCTCTCCCACCTGCACAGCGGCCACTCCCATCTACTAGGAGATGGTTATTAGATGAAGCAGACGAAGTCGAATTATTCTAAAACCCAAATGTCCCTTCTGGCAGGTATCTGAAGAGTTATCATTAGTCTTATCTATTCCAGCTCCATCCTCCCTACATTTTACTTGGCAAAATCCTTGCATTTTTTCCTTTCTTTTTCTTCTCGGATTTCTATAAGGCTTTTTTTTCTCAGTTTTAATATTTTTTTATTAAAGTGTAGTTGATTTACAGTGTTGTGTTAATTTCTGCTGTACAGCAAAGTGATTCAGTTGTGCACATATAGACATTCTTTCTTTTTTATATTCTTCCATTATGGTTTATCACAGGGTATTGATGAATGGATAAAGAAGATGTGATACATACACACACACACACACACACACACACACACAATGGAATATTACTCAGCCACAGAAAAGAACACAATAATGCCATTTGCAGCAACATGGATACAACTAAAGATTATCATGCTCAGTGAAGTGAGTCAGACAGAGAAAGACAAACACCATAGGGTATCACTTATATGTGGAATCTGAAATATGCCACAAATGAACCTATCTGTGAAACAGAAAGAGGCTCACAGACACAGAGAACAGACTGGTGGTTGCCAAGGGGGAGGGGGTTGGGGGAGGGATGGAGTGGGAGTTTGAGGTTAGCAGATGTAAGCTTTTATATATAGAATGGATAAACAACAAGGTTCTACTGTATAGCACAGGGAACTATATTCAGTGTCCTACGATAACCCTTCATTCTATCTATTGATTGCCTATCTGGTGCCAGACACTGCTATTTGGAGCACAAAGGGTCCCGCTGGAGCTTAGAGTCACGGGCGCAAACAGATGCAAATAGGCATGAAATTGCACCAGTGACCCAGAGCTGGAAGGACCCAGGAGTGAGCTAAGAGACCTCGCCAGCTCTTGGGCACCAGCCTCTCCCAGGTGGCCTTTTAACCTTGGAGCTCCCTCCAAGTGTTCCCTCCTTGGCACCGACGACGAGGACTTCTGCTGCAGCCACAGGCTGTTTGCACCTACGAGGCGTGTGTAGTGCATTCGTGGCTGTGCGCTATGCATCCCCCTCCCCTCCACCCTGGTCTCCTCCATGTAGATCTTCTTCCTCGTCATCCCCTGCGGGGCACAGACGGTGAGCAGCCTGCCTATCTCCTGTACCACACGGCCCCCTTGTGAGCTATTCTGTGTGGCTGGAGGGGCTGGAACAGAAGCCGCGTGTGCCCATCTCCTGCACCACACGGGCGGCTACACCCCCCTTGTGAGCTATTCTGTGTGGCTGGAGGGGCTGGAACAGAAGCCATGTGTGCCCACGAGTCTCTGGGCTCCTTGAAAACCAGATCCTTAGCCCTGAAGCGCACAGCCAGTACTCAGTAAATACTGGCTGAATTAATTGAAAATAAAATGTGTACATTTTCCCACTGTGTGTATCGTAGGGAGAGGCAGGCTGGCAGACGGCTCATTTGCAATACGAGGTACACAAGGGATGTCTGAGTCCTGATCTCCTCGTGGATGGGTCCAGGTAGGGGACACACAGGAGAGATTTCGTCCCTGGGGAGAAGTCACCCCAGCACACCCGCCCCAGGTCCCAGGACTCTCACCTGGGAAGTCGGCTGACGGGTAGGGGTCCTTCACCTCATTGACATTGGATTCAAACTCATCGATTTTCAGCTGGAGGAAGGAACACGATGAAGGTGAAAACCCAAGCTGTGGTTCTCACCTAATGAACATTGACTGGAGGGCCGTGTAGGTGTCAGCTCACCTAAGCCTCCCTATGGCTCGGGGCGGGGTGAGGCAGTGGGTGCTATTATGGTCATCCCCGTCTTACAAAGGAGAAGCCAGGAGCAGAAAGGTCAGCCAGGCTGCCCAAGCTAGCAGGACCCCAGCCTGTCTGAGCCTGAGCCCCTCACCCCTGCTTAGTTCTTGAGAAGAGAGTGGACTGCCCCAGGCCACGACCCCTGCTCTGGGGGCCGGTTCCTGCCCCGCTGAGCTCTGCTTCCTCGGCTCCAGGAAGGCTGAGCAGGGCCAGGCTGACAGGCGGGGCAGGGCTAAAATCGGGGGGAGGCTGGTCTGGGCGGCTCTGAGGGGAGGGGGACACCCTGACTGGGGTGGAAAGCTGGGACTCAAAGGAAGCCTGGTTCCTGGATCGGGGCGTCTGTGTCCTCAGTACAAAGGATTCCGTGAGACAGAGCCGCCCTCACCTGGCTGGTGCCCTCACCTGGCTGTTACCCAGGCAGACAGCCCCTCTCCTGCCTCCCCCTGCCCCCCAGCGTCCTAAGGCACCAGGCGAACAGGGGACTTTCAGAGGCCCCTCCCCGTGCGACCCCTGAGAGCGCCCCCCATGACGGGCTCACCTTGGCCGTGGTGGGGATGCCCTCCCCCTTGGGTTTCTGCTCCAGCTTCTTGGCCACCGTCGACTTCTCCTCCTCTGACTTGTCTGGGAGCCCCCTGGGTCGGAAAACCAAGAAAGCCCAAAGTGGAGGACCAACTGGAGGGTTCTGGGGGATGCGCCCAGCCTGAGGACACTGCAGGCTGACCCCGTGCCCACGGGCCGGGAGCATCGCGTCCTCCCTCTGCAACGAGGGAACAGGACAGGCGTCCGCCCGCAGCCGGGCAAACCCAGGGGCCGTTGGCCGGTCCCAGGGGAGGGTCCCAGGCCGCAGAGGGTGAAACGGCAAACTCACAGGTGCCTGAGGCCCAGCAGAGGGAAGGGACGCCCTCCAGGAAGTGTGCCTGGCTCTGCCCTCGGCTCCCTCCCGCCTGCCGACTGGCCTGCAGTCCTGAGCGGCCGCAGTGGTTTGGCCTCTGCTCCCCAGGGAGCCCCTTGCCCGGAGCGGGCGGATCCCTGCAGGTCCCTCCCGCTGGGCGCGCCCCGCTCACCTGGACATCTTCCGGCGCCTCCGCTCCTCGGCCTTGGCCTTCTGGGCCGACGTCAGGCTCTCCGCCTCCGCCAGGTTGTCTACCGCGATGGCCAGGAAGACGTTGAGCAGTATGTCTGAGGCGGCCCGCTAAGGAGCTCGGGTGGCAGGGAGGGACGCCCGGGAGGCGGGACCTGCCTCCTCCCGTGCTCCAGGCTCCCCGTCTTTCTATGACTGATTCCTCCCACCTGTCACCAGTCACCCTGTGTTTCTCTAACGTCCTGCCGGAAGGAAGTGTCCTACAGCTACACCCGCACTGCCACCGGCTGTGTCCCACCTCCCCACCCCCAGGAGCTCCCCAGCAGCAGGCCTGGGCACCTTGACCCCGCTTTAACCCCAAGCCTCCTCCCCAGGCCCTTTTCTGTGCCCTGCGTCTGGGTGGATACAGTTGCCACAGACGAACAGGATGATGAAATAGATGCAGACGAGCACCCCGGGGTAGGTCGGGCCGCCGTAGGCCATGATCCCGTCGTACATCACGGAGTTCCAGTCCTCAGCTGTCAGCACCTGGCAGGGGAGGGAGGGTGGGTGACGCAGAGGGACTCGAGGGTCTTCTCTGGGGACTGCGCTGTCCAAAAGTCCCCTTCCAACCCTACCCCCAGACCGGTCCTCTCTCTTCATCCGGGGTGAAGTCCCTGCCCTCCTGAACCTCTCCCGGGGGTCGAAGACCTCATCGTTGGCTCTTCGGGGCCAAGGAGCTTGATTGTGGCGTCAAGGCTTCCACGAGCTCTGTTCCTAAGGCCCAGGCTTAGCTGTGCTGCCCACACTGGACCCCCTGCCTTTCCAGCCCCCAGAAAGAGTGTGAAATGTCAGGTGCCTTGAAAGACAGGATGCCCGACCAGCCGGTGGGGTGAATGGAAGAACGAGGTGACACCCTGTGTAGGGCCGGCCGGTTGTTACAACTGCCCTTCCCACTGGCAACACCGAGGTGGCGTCCCCTGAGTACTGGCCCGACAGAGAGGAGCGCGTGTCTGCTCTGCGCTCACGCAGCTCGTTCTGGAGGCTGGCCGTGGCTTTAGTGAGCGGTGGCTGAGCCATGTCCCCGCAGTGGGAAGTGGTTTGTGTTCCTCTGGGGCTTTTGCAGCCTTGCAGAGGGACAGCCCACCTTGTCTGACCTTGTGCTCAGAGATTCTAGTAGCACGTGGGAGAGAAAGCTCCCTGCCCACCCAACTCCTTCACTCATTAGCCACTGCCCTACTGTGGGCCGGGGCTCTGCTGGGCGAAGGGATGAAGACACACAGGACACACGGCACAGCGCCCAGCCTCCAGAGCGTGGAGGAGACAGACAGGCGACCGTGGCCTGGAGGGCATGCGGGGGCCCAGAGGGCAACGTCGGATCACGGAAGGCTTCCTGGAGGAGGTGATGCCCAATCTCCAGCGGCAGGCAGCGGGCTTTAGCCTACCTGGAAGACGGTGATGAGGGCCTGCGGGAAGTTGTCGAAGTTGCTGCGCCGCACCTCCGTGTCCTCAAAGTCGTACCTGCCCCCGAAGAGCTGCATGCCCAGGAGGGCGAAGATGACGACGAACAGGGACAGCAGCAGCAGCAGGGACGCGATGCAGTGGATGGAGTTCAGCAGCGAGGCCACCAGGTTGCTCAGGGACGTCCAGTGCCTGGAGGAGACGGGCAGCCCCCACCCCCGGCATCCCTGCAGTCGACGCAGCTTGGGGGAGGCTGGGGGCCGGTGGGATGCGGGGGGGTCGGGCAGGGCTGCCTGGATCCGGGCTGCACACCCAGCTTCCCTCCGCCAGAGTACAGATCTTGGTCTGTCATCTCATTCTGTTAGTAGGACGGCCGTTTAGCTGCTGGCGCCACCACTGGACTCTGAACCCCACGGGGGTGAGGACCACCCCTTCCTGTGCAGCCCCGGCCCCGGCGACCGTCCCACCACTGCCCCCTTCTCTGCTCCCCTTCCATCTTCCTTTCCCCCCTCCCGCTCCCAGGTGCTTCTTTTCCCCTTCCTTCCGTCTTTTCCACACCACAATGGTGAGAGGCAGGAAGACAGGAGCGCCGAGGCGGAAGGGGAAGGCGCTTTCTCCTGCAGAGACGCAGGATGGGGCAGTGCGCGCGGGCGGGCGCTCACTTGGTGATCTTGAAAATCCTGAGGAGGCGGATGCAGCGCAGCACGGAGATGCCGAGGGGTGTCATGGCCCCCGACTCCACCAGCAGGATCTCCAGGAGGCCGCTACACACCACGAAGCAGTCGAAGCGGTTGAAGATGGACATGAAGTACTGGCGCAGGCCCAGCCCATACATCTTCATCAACATCTCCACGGTGAACAGGGCCAGCAGCACCCGGTTGGCGCTGTCTGCAGGGTGGGCCACGCAGCTCCGTGTCACTCTCCTCCCTGCCCTGCCTGCCTTGGCCAAGCCCTCCACCCTGGACACCCTCCCTGCATTTTCAGGGCATCTTCCTTTCCCCGCCCTCCAGATCCAGGAAAACCTGGTGAATTTTCACCATTGAAGGAACGCAGTCTAGATTTCTAAGAAACTAAACGACACTGTGTTCGGCAGGTCCACCCTCCTCACTCCACCGATCAACCTGTGAGCATTTTAACCCCATTCCCCTGATGTCCCAGAAGCACTGACACTGTTGACCAACCTCTTGCTTTTTTTTTTTTTTTAAACTTGCGGGATCTCAGTTCCCTGACCAGGGATCGAACCCGTGCCCCCTGCAGTTGGAAGTGCAGAGTCCTAACCGCTGGACCACCAGGGAAGTCCCCTCTCGCTTTTTCAAACGTTCTCTTTCCTTGGCTTCCAGGACGCCACATCCTTCTGCATTTCTCCTGCTTCTTCTGTTTCTCCTGCACCCTCTCTGCAGATGCACCCCTACCTCAGCCCTGAGTGCTGGACTTGAGCTGTGCACATGAGTACCATCCTCTGGGGATCTGGTGATGTCTTCTAAGACCACAGCTTCGATTGCCATGCCTGCCAATGACTCCGGATTTAGACTCTTCAACCCAGACTTCTCCACGGAGTCCCAGACCTACTTTCCATCTGTCTCCTCAACATCTCACTGGGATGTCTCAGAGGCACCTCAAACTCAACATGCTCAAGTCTAAGCTGATAGGTACTGCCCGTCCTCCCCCATCCCCCCAAAATACCTGGTCACTGACTGTCTTCCCCATCTCAGCAAGTGGCACTACCATCCATCTATCTGCATGGGCCAGGAACCTCAAATTCATCTCTGACTCCTCTCGGCGGGCACCGTTCACATCTTGTCCACATTTGGTCATTGACAGTGCTTGGCACATTCAAGGGGCTCTCAGGAAGACTGGTTGCAAGGAATAAATGGATGCATGGATGGATGGATGCAGGAATGGTTGCGTGGATGGATAGATGGATGAATGGGTGGATGGATGCATGCATGAATGAAGGAATGGATGCCTGGATGGATAGATGCATGCCTGGATGGGTAGATGAATGGATGGATGGATGAATAGATGGATAGATGGATGGGTGGATGCATGCATGCATGAAGGAAGGAATGGATGCATGGATGGATAGATGTATGCCTGGATGGGTAGATGGATGGATAGATGGATGCATGGGTGGATGGATGCATGCATGCATGAATGCATCTGATCTGTAGCATTGTTTCCTATCTCCTTTCCATAGAAGAAGACAATCTTCTTTTCTATTTTCCTTCTTTTATCTCTTTCATTATTTTATTTTAGGCCACACTGCGTTGCTTGAGGGATCTTAGTTCCCTGACCAGGGACTGAACCCAGGCTACAGCAGTGAAAGCGCCGAGTCCTAAACACTGGACCGCCAGGGAATTCCCTCTTGCATCATTTTAAACATAGTGTCTTCCTACTATCCAACCTCCCCTCCTCTGTAATCCTCCTCTTGTTACCTTGTATTTACCTCCACTGTTGCCCTCCCTATACTGACCTGACGTCACTTATCAATATCTCTCTTTTCCTCTGGCTCAGGAAGCTCCTTGGCGTCAAGAGAGGTACATTCCTTGTGTGTGCCCTGCATTCTTTACTGGACCTGACCCAGGGTACGTGTGTAATACATAGTTGGTGAAAGATTGCTGTTTCTGGAGTAGAACTTGAACTTGGATGCATGAAGTGCTCAATTACTGGTCATCTGTACGTCCAGTGTCTGTGATAATTTGCCCAGACATCTGGCGAGCACCTGGAGTGTCCCCAACTTGTTGCTGTTATGGCCCCTGGTAATGCCACGAGGAAAAGAGTACCACTGCCTAGAAGTTCTAGAAAACAATGTCGACATCTAACGACTTCTTCTGCAAAACCTGAGGTGCCATTGGCCAGCACTGGCCATCAGCCGCGTGTCTCACCTTGCAGGTGGGTCAACCAGAGAGGCTGGTGGTGGTGTTCCGAGGCGATCGACAGGGTGTTGAGGGCGACGATCAGGATGACCAGCCAGTAGAAGACCCTGGACTTCACCGCGTCGTGGCACTTCCAGCGGAAGACGCGGTTCCACCGCCTCCAGTGTCGGCTGAGAAGGCAGGGGGCGGGGCCGAGGCTGAGCTACTCCAGCTCCTCCCCAAGGCCGCCACACTTAAGTCTCACCACCCACTCCCTCCTCCAGCCACATGAGAGGGCCAAGGACCTGAACTGCAGAGGCAGATTGCAAATCTTGCCTCTTACAGCAAATGTCTTCATCTTTCAAAGGAGAATAGTGATGATGCCGACCTCGGACGGAATGAGAGACAAGGCCCGGCACAGAGTAGGGCTCCGTGCGTTTCCAACTTAATTAAAGCAACCCTGGCATGCCCCGTTTTGCCCGTCATAAAGGCAATTCTTTAACAAATTGGTCGTATCTGGTGTAGGGGAGGGCGCGCAGAAAGGCACCTCCACTGTCAGATCGACCTCTGTGCAGCATTTACCAAGGTTAGAACCTGTGCTCCCTTTGACCCAGCAAGCCTGTTTCTAGGGATCTGCCTGGCAGAAATGTTCACCCTTATGCACAACGGTTCCCTGTGGCACTGTGTGTATTGTCCCAAACTGGACAGCTTACGTAAACAGACTACAACATATGTGCACTGTGGAACATTTTACATTCAAAGATACATCAAAAGACAGTGTGTGAGCTATCACACCTTGCGGAGATGTGGAGGGACCTGAAATGCACGTCACTAAGTAAGAAAAGCTGATCTGAGAAGACCACACACTGTGTGAGTCCAATTAAACGACATCCTGAGAAAGGCAACACTATGGAGACAGGAAGATCAGTGGTTGGTTGCCAGGGGTGGGAGGTGGGGTGTGAACAGGCAGAAACAGAGCATTTTTAGGGCAGCGAAAATACTCTATATGATACTATAACGGTGGGTACGTGTAATTATACGTTTGCCCAAACCCACAGAACGTCCAACACCAAGAGTGCACCCCAACGTAAACTATACACTTGGACGATGCAAGTTCATCAGTTGTAACAAACGGACCATCTGCTGGGGATGTCGATGGTGGGGGGCGTTGGGCGTGGCTGGGGGAGGGGCAGGCGGGGAATCTCAGCACCTTTGGCTCAATTTTGCTGTGAATCTGAAACTGCTCCGAAAAAAGAAAGTCTTAGAAAAAAAAAAAAAAGAAGGTTTGTGTCTGTATAAAGTTGCCCTCAATAGAAAATTCTAAATTTAAAATGTCAGTTACCAGTTTATGTGTGGATTGTATTCATTTATCCAACGAGCCCTCCCGCGTGCTGGACACCGTGTTTGGTTCTGAGGTGACAGTGGTTAATATGAGAAACCTCATCGTGTAAAAAGTGAAAACAAAACCAAAAAAAACTGGGGTGTGTGTGCGTGCGCGTGTGCGTGTAAGAGAAATGAAAGCGTGCAAGAGGCTTCAGAGGGATACAAATCTAACTGTTACCATGGTTACCTCTTTGAAGGGCAGAGAAGGCCATCTTTTCTTTGGTGTATTTCTCTATTGTTGGATCTTTCAAAATCACAGTCACGTATGAATTTGGAAAAGGAAGCAGCCAAACAGAACACACGGTCCTCTCCAGCTTCCTGCCTCCAGCCCCCCACCCGCGACACTCATGGTGGTCATAGGCTAACTCCCCGTCTGGAGCAGAGGTTTCTGGGACTAATTATCCCACCGGCTCCCAGTTTCTTCCTTACGTGGTGAGTAAATAGGTCATCTGCCCAGTGCCCTCCAACTGCGCTAAGGGAAAGACACCCAAAGGCCACCTAGGGAGGTGACCGGGGTCTAACTACATGTCTCAGGGAGCTGCGGGCTGGGAGGACCCGCAGCTGGACAGATACTCACATAAACTGGATGACTTTGTTCAAGCCTGCGATTTCATACAGGCTCTCTGTGTCAGAGCCACCTTCATCCAAAGCCAGCTTCCCTGGGGACAGACAGGTCCAGTTGGCCAGGATTCCGGGCCCCTCTGGGCTGGACACACCTGGAAAGGGCCCGCTGCCTGGGGACACCTGTGACAGCGACCCTGGGTGGGCCTGGACCCCTCCCTCTGCGCTTTCCTGAGCCCTAGAGAGCCCGCATCGGAGGGGAGGGCGGGTCCCCAAGGGACGGTGCAGCACTTTGGGACCTTGTGCTCCGGGAGGGCCCAGGGCACACCAGGCCGCCTCCACCGCAAGGTGCCAGGCTAGGCCTCTAGGGGCCGGGTTTTCTTATCTGCAAAGTGGTGATGCCGTTCCTGCCCGATGGGCCCCCTGGGGCTGCAGTGGGGCGGGTGTGGAGGTGCCCCTGTGGGAGCTGACCGCGAGGGCAGCTCTGGGGGGGCTGCCGACCTCAGCTCGTGGCTCCAACCTTCTCTCAAGTCGTCCACATCCATGACCTCGCCCTGCGTGATCCAGCTCAAGTAGCCCCGGAGGTCCTCATCCAGCTGCTGCTTCTCCCGCAGCTTCTGGAAGGTTCCCCTGGACTTGGCCTTCTCCCGCTCCTTGGTGAATTCCCTGCAGTGGGGGGGGGGGGAGGCGGAGGAAAAACGCAGCTTCCTGGGGCGAGGGAGCCCGTTCTGCGGCTGGACGTACCCCCCCACCCCCGGCCCAGTGTTGCCTGGGGTCCGGGGCCCTTTAGGGAGGCTGAGGGGCGGCCCTCTCCCCCTCACCAGCCCCGCCCTCCAGGGCCCCCCCCCCCGCCCCATTCCTTCTTTTCCTCCCATCTCATTTCTCCCGCCTTGTCTTGGGTGACCTTGGACATAGGGGTTAATGACATGACCGTGCATTGCCCTAACAGAATTGCCATGGACCCTCCGATTTTCCGTGCTGCCCCGACCCTTTAGGCTGCCCGAGGAATTTAGCTCTGCCTACAGACTTAAGGCCCTGGGGGACATGCTCCTGGGCCTGGAAGAAACCAGACAGCAGCAATGGAAGGAAAGGACCCGAGGGTCAGCGAGGGCTCAGAGCAGCAGGGGGAGCCCTGGGCCCCCACGCAGGGTGAGGAGGGGAATCCAGCCCGGTCCGCCCTCACTGGGCTCCGAGGGGCGGGCGGGGGGCAGCAGGGTCGGCTCTCACCGCCTGCACCCTCAGTGCTGCCCAGGGCAGGGTCCAGGAGGGGCTCTTGACCACTTTGAGCCCTGGCCCCTTTGGGGGTCCCACGAACCTATGGGTCGCTCCTCAGAACAGCGCTGTAAAATGCTCCAAATGAAACTATAGCTCGACAAAGGAACCGAGGAGTTAAAGCATAGTTGTTGAACTATAAAGTGGTGATGAAGTAACATATATGCTTCTTTATTGAATCATTAACCAGCAAGATCAGGCGCGGTCTAATAACTGTCATAATTTTGAAGTAGTGATATTTGCAACACCTGTGATATGACAAGGGATTGCTGTTGGGACAAGTCATGGGCAGAGCTGGTACCACGTCATGGAAGGAAGCGCTGCATTTCAGTTAGACTCAAAGAAATAAAGGCAAGTTCTTCCTACCCTAGTCCATGGACCCCCTGAATTCTATGTCCAGGGTGCCTGGAGGGAAGCTCTTGCGGTGGGCACAATGGGGCCGATGGCCACTTCCAGGCTGCCCACCGCCGTAGCTGGGTGGAGCCGTCACAGAGAAATAATGACCATGAGTACTTAGCACTTCTGATGTGCTGGCCTCCATTCTAAGTACTTTACAGGTATTAACTCATTTAATCCTCCCCACAGCCCTGTGAAACAGGCACTGAAATTATTCCTATGTGGCAGATGTGGCTCATGAGGCACAGAGAGGTTAGGTAATTAGTCAAAGGTCACACAGCCACCAAACAGTAGTGCAAGGGTTTAAACTTGGGCCTCTTGCTCCAGAGTCTGTGTGCTTAGCCCGAAGGCCATGCTCAGTGCCGAGCTTCAGCCCAAGCACCTCCAGGGACAGAGGTGGACCTTCACGTGGACAGAAGGAAGCAAGAATGGGATAAGGCTTGAGGAGAAGGGAGAAAGGTGAAGACTGGAGGGGCTCCTGCCTGCATCTGTTCTCTTCCTGGCTAACAGGGAGCATGCTACTGGCTAAAGGGGAGCCAGGGATGAGCGGGGGTCCTAAGCCACATCTCCCTGCCCACTGCCTCCCCTCCTTCCCCCGCCCCTCCTTCTTCCTCCCCTCTCTCCCAGCTGTCTTTGAGCCCCTTACCCGCTCAGGACGCCCAGCACCAAGTTGAGGATGAAGAAGGAGCCCAGCAGGATCAGGGTGACAAAGTAGATCCAGGGCCACTCGTTCCCAATGGCATCGTTGACCTGGTCCAGACGCAGGTGTGAGCCCCATCCCCGACGTGAGGGCTTAGGGCCCCTTGTCAAGCTGGCCCACGCACTGCATCCGACGGCGGGGGCAAGGAAAGAGGCCATATGGGTCCAGAGAGGAAGCCTCTTCTAGCCTGAGGACCTGGGACTGGGCCTTGCTGATGGCTACCGGCCGGTGAGACTGAGCCCTGCCTCCCTCCGGTCCCCGGGCTCCCTGCCTGACCCTGTCATGCCGGCCACCTCCAGTTGGCCTCTTTGCAACCGAGATTCCTCACAGTGGAAGAAGCACTAAAAAGCCTTGGCCTGCGCTTGGCCGGCTTCTTCGGGAAGCACGCCTGTGACCCTGGATGAGGCGCCAGCATCTCTGAGCATCGTTCCATTTGCCTCCTGAGCTGATGATCTGAGCTCGCTCCTCACAGGCTGGTCACGGGTGAAACAACACGCGTGACTGTCCTTTGAAACGTTTAATAATTGGCTCCAATAATCTGAGTCGACGAGAGCTACTCACACTAATCCTTTATGTTTGCAAAGCATTTGATGGGTTTACAAGCACCCGCCATAGGCAGTGTCAACACGCGGCTGAGCTCCGGGCTTGGAGCCGGATGGTTAGAGGTCAGCTCTTGGCCGTGTCGCTCACTAGTCCAACAGCGGCCAAGTTACCGAATGTCCCTGAGCCTCGGTTTCCTTATCCGGAAAATGGGATCAATGCCTCCCACTGTTGGAGGATCAAAAAAGAAATGCAGCCTAACTCTTGTATCACCAAACAAGTAACCTTCTCCAGCAAGAGAACTTGCACGGCACTAGGTACCCGCACTGCGGTAATTCAGTTAGTGCCCCCACTAACCATCGTAACTACCCCGAGATGGAGTTATAGCATTTTTATTTTATAGACGAGGAACCTGATATCCAATCATATTTTTATGGGAAAGCAATCTTGCCCAGCAGCAAGAAGAGAGACTCAAAGGGCCCTTCCTTCCTCACGAAATCTGAGATTCCACGCCATTGGCACCAAGTCACTCACAGCCAGGCTTAGGGACAAGTTAGGACGTGAGATCAGAACCCACCGAGCTCCGGGTTTCTGTCCCTCACCTGCTCTTGGGACTGCGGACACAGGTGGTACCTCGGCCTCCCCCAAGGGTGCTGGGACACACACCTGAGGCCCAGAAGGGCTCCCCGGGGAGGGGCGAGGAGAAGCGGCAAGACCCTCAGCCCGGGACTGGCAGGCCCCACCCGCTCCCGGCGAGCCTGTGCTGGGGAGACAGCCGGTGGGCTCGGGCCCAGACCCACCCAGTAGAGGACGTCGGTCCAGCCCTCCATGGTGATGCACTGGTACACGGTGAGCATGGAGAAGCCGAAGCTGTCGAAGTGAGTGATGCCATGGTTGGGGCCTGGCCAGCCGCCCCGGCACTCGCTACCGTTCATGGTGCAGCGGCGCCCTGACCCCGTCCGGGCGCAGGGTGACGGCTTCTCGTTCTCCACTGTGGCCACGATGTCTGTGGGCGGGCGGGGGGGTAAGCACCGGCGCAGGGGCAATAAGAGGGGCAGCAGGGTGCGGGTCTCAACGTCAGATTAAAGTCGGGGAGGTGGCCTTGCTGGGAGAGTGTGGTGCAGACCATGGGGGGCTGGGCCGGGGGCACGGATACGGATACGGATACATGGATACGGACAGGGACACAGGCGTCTGCAGGCAGGAGCTCGGGCCCAGGGCCTCGCTGGAGGCGCAGCTTCTATGGACTACAACCGATGAAGCAGATGTGATGTATCATTTGTACCCACAGAGCTTTGTAAAAGGAGGCAGCAGCCCGGCGGGGGCGGAGGTGTGGGCCGGGCCTCACGCTCCGGCTTGAGAGCTCTCTCTGGGATACAGAAGTGGGGATGCGCCCCGATGCTGGGATGCGCTGGACTGGGGGTGGGTCTGCTCCTAGCGGGGGGTCCCCAGCAGGCCTTAGCATCCAGGGAGCCCCTGAATGGTGCTCTTATTGTCTCTAAAGCCTGAAATTTGGGTGATGTCTCGGTAGGTTTGGTCTCCTCTTGTGTTCAGAGGGGTCAGACCGTGAGAGATTGAGTGGCCTTCCTTAACCTTGTTACCAGGGGGCTCAATCCTCAGGAATGGGACGGGGGGCACAGATGGTCCTGAGCTTGGCGTGTGGTCCCCAGCCCCTCGCAGCTGGGTAGCCCCCATCCCAGAGGGGCTTGGGAGCGCTACTGGTCAGCACTGGGCAAGACCTCGTGTGAACACCAGGCGAGACCCTCGAATTTCGTTTGAAGGTTGTGCTAGAAAGCCCCCTCCTCTCTGCCCTGATAATGCCGATGAGAGGCCAGAGATAGGCATGGGGACAGGAGGAGGCTGAGACAGAGCAGGTTAGGAACAAGCCCAGCGAAAACGCCGTGAGAGCTGTCGTTGGAGCTGGGCTGCCATCCCCTTAGGCGAGCGCAGGGAAGTGGGGAGGGTCCCCCAAGACTCTGCAGGTCTCCGCCACCGAGTTAGGGGCTCGTCCTAACAGAGGTCATTGTGTCCTCTGTCTTGTGCTGGGTCCTGTTCCTGCACCCCCAGTGTCAGCGGCACTTGGCCCAGGGAAGCTGAGGACCAGCAAACCACTGCTACCTGACAGCGGGGACCCGGGAGTGCGGTCCATCCTTTCATCAAAATGCCCAGGGGCTTCCCAGGTGGCGCAGCGGTTGGGAGTCCGCCTGCCGATGCAGGGGATGCGGGTTCGTGCCCCGGTCCGGGAAGCTCCCACATGCGCGGAGCGGCTGGGCCCGTGAGCCATGGCCGCTGAGCCTGCACGTCCGGAGCCTGTGCTCCACAGCGGGAGAGGCCACAACAGTGAGAGGCCCGCGTACCGCAAAAAAAAAAAATGCCCAGACTCTATGTGCCCCCTCGTTTCTCGTTCTTTGAACAGGTGTAGGGGCGGAGTTTTCCAGATCCATGTGACATGTGATGTCGCAACAGACCGAATGCAGCGATGGGAGAACTCGGCCGACATCCACTAAGCCAGGTCAGTAAAGAGGTCCAGAGAACATGTAAAACGGTACCACTCTTGTCGCCAAACATTTTTGGTTTGGTTTGGGAAAATAAAATTATTTTTCAGTAATTTTTTTCAACTTTGAAAAAGTATATTATTTATGTTAGTATGTAAGTGGTCTATTACTGTTCTTTTTAAAACGAGTTAATAAATTAATACTATGACATTTTTCTCGGTTTTCATTCCCAACACCATACACATCAACAGACAAAATCTATATAAACAAAAACTCTTTGGGACCCTCAATAATTTTGAAGAGTGCAAAGGGGTCTTTTTTTTTTTTTTAATTAAAAATTTTTTTTTTGGCCACACGGCACGCAGGATCTTAGTTCCCTGACCTGGGATTGAACCCACGCCCTCGGCAGTAAAAATGTGGGGTCTTAACCACTGGACCACCAGGGAAATCCCCCGAAGGGGTCCTGAGAGCAGGCAGTTTGAGAGATGCTGGTTTAGAAGGTGTAGCTCAAGTTCATCCAGGCCCCAAGGTAGCTCATCTCTGACCAGGGGCCATTCGGCCGTTGGGTGCTTCCTGAGTCCCATTCAGACCCCACCCTGTGGGCCCTTAAAAGCTAAGACTCCAGCTACAAGGCAAGTACAGACAGAAATTCGGGCTGATCCTGAGCCTACATGTCAATCCACAAGTGGCCAGAAAGCCCAAGGGCACCAGCCTTATGTGGGGCAGGGGTGCTCAGAGGAAGAACCTGACCGTTCACCCCCCTTGCCCCCTGACCCCAGCAGAGCTGTTTCCCGCCCAATCTCCCTTGTCCAGGAGAAACCCATCCCCAAGGTCAGTGGATGGGGGAAGCAACGACCTAGTCCTGGGGCTTCTCCACGGCTGGGTGAATCCCCCTCTCGAGATGTCCCCAGACCTTCCCGACACCCCGGCCCGGAAGCTCACCCGTCCCGATGAAGTAGCAGGTCTTGTGCATCTTGCCCTTGAAGAGCTCCAGCCCGATGATGGCGTAGATGATGGCCATGAAGAGTACAAGCAGGGCGATGTGGAACAGGGGCTGCATGGCCTTGAAGACGGAGTTGAGGACCACCTGCAGGCCTGGGGGGCGTGAGGGCAGGGGGAGAAGGACGACTTAGCCCCCCTCTTGGTCTCCTGGCCCTCCCTCGGAGCCTCCTCCACACCAGGGTAGGAGGGGGCCCAGGACTGGGGCGAGGGGGAGGGGCTCTGCCACCCACTGGGCACCCCGGACACCAGCCGGAGCGGTCTGAGCACGCGGAAGGCCCTCAGAGCCTTGACATCCAAGCCGGCGCCTTTGCTGCTCATCGGGGCTGTGTTGGTCTGGATGACGTTGACCTGCTCCAGAATCACGGTGAAGACCCTGAGGAGGACGAGAGGGAAGGAAGGCGGCCCAGCGGTCAGCTAAGCCTCTGGCCCGGGGGTCAGGGGCCCCGTGTCCCATCCATGCTCAAGGTACCGGTGGAAAGATGGGGGGCAGGCGGCAAGGTACAGTTCATTAGCCGCTAGCACCTCTGCTTTGGTGACGCCCATCTGGGGAATTTTAGAAAGAATCCTGAGGCCACGTTCAGGCTCAGTAAGAAGAGTGTCGGGTCCATTTGTGATGGCCACTCTGGGTCCTGGAGGGGGCTGAGATACTGGTGCCACGGGCAGCTACAGTCAGGCCGGGGGCTGAGCACACCCCGTGGTGGGTGGAGGGTTCCAGCAGCCCACACTCGCGCTTGGAGGAAGGGGGAACGCGGAGGAGAGAGCCCGGAGCTGGTTCTCCGTCGAGCTCTCCTTCACTGCATTTCTGACAAAGCCCCTTTATGGTCCTTCCTGCTCTCAGTGTACTCAGATTGCCATTATCCTTTGAGGTCCATCTCAAGTCCTTCTTTAGGAATCCTTCCATTGACATCTGAACCCCCTGGGCTGCACCACGTGTGAAACAACGGTGCGCTGTGTGGCCTTGTTCTGCACAGACTCGTGGCCTCCAGCCAGGCAGTCCATCAAGGGCAGAAGCTGATTCACAGAATTCTCTTTGCCCTGTTGTGCCTAAAGCAGCACTCGGCAATTAGTAGATAAGGAATATAATTTTTATTGAGTGGAAGGGCAGCCTAGTGGTTAAGGGCAGGCTCTGGAGCAAGAGTGCCTTGGTTTAAATCCTGGCACTGCCACTGGCTGGCTGTGTGACTTTGGGTGGGTTGCTTGACTTCTCTGCGCCTTACCTTCCTTAAATGGAGAAAATAAGAGGATTGTTGGGAGAATCAAATGAGATGGTACATGTAAAGCACATAGTAAGTGTATGATAAACGCTGCTGTTACAATTAGGTCGTGGCTACCAAATCTTACGTTATGGGCTCAACCACGCTCCCCCCCACTCCAAATTCATACGTTGAAGCCCTAACTTTTGGGGCCTCAGAATGTGGCAGTATTTGGAGATAGGACCTTTAAAGCGGTGATTTAGTGAAAACGAAGCTGTTCAGGCAGGCCCTAATTCAATCTGACTGGTGTCCTTGGAAGAAGAGGGAACTTGGGCGCACACCAAGGGTGTGTGTGGATGGAGGAAAGACCACGTGGGGACACAGCGAGAAGGCGGCCATCAGCAAGCCAAGGAGGGAGGCCTCAGGAGAATCCAGACCTGGCCACACCTTGATCTTGGACTTCCAGACTCCAGAACATACATTCTGGAGAAAATACATTTTTCTGGTCTCAGCCCCCAGTCTGTGGCATCTTGTTACGGCAGCCCAAGCAGGCTCATATGGGTTATTAAACGTCTTTTCTCATGGACCCAAATAACAGGTGCTCAACACAGGTCCATGGAATAAATGAATAGATGATAATAAAGCATGAGAAGTTTATGAACGTCCAGAAACTGCTGGGCACTGGAGCCACTCACACATTTCCAGTTTTGTGTGAAGAGAATAAGGAGGGAATTCCCTGGTGGTGCAGCGGTTAAGAATCCGCCTGCCGATGCAGGGCACACGGGTTCGAGCCCTGGTCCTGGAAGATCCCACATGCTGCGGAGCACCTAAGCCCATGTGCCACAACTACTGAGCCTGTGCTCTAGAGCCCGCGAGCCACAACTACTGAGCCCACGTGCCACAACTACTGAAGCCTGTGCGCCTAGAGTCCGTGCTCCACAACAAGAGAAGCCACCGCGATGAGAAGCCTCTGCACCTCAACAAAGAGCAGCCCCTGCTCGCCGCAACTAGAGAAAGCCCGCGCGCAGCAACAGAGACCCAACGCAGCCAAAAATAAATAAATAAATAAATTTATTTTTTAAAAAAAGAGAGAGAGAGAGAATAAGGATACTGGCAGTGCCTGGCTGGGGAGGGTGTGAGCCGTGGGCGCCGCCCCCCCCGTCCCCGGCCCACACCCCTGCACTGCTGCACCTGCCTCTGGGCCCTCGGGCAGCCCGCTGAGCTCAACCGCACCCCCGGGCCTCACTCACCCCAGGAATACGATGATAAAGTCCAGCACGTTCCAGCCGCTGCGCAGGTAGGCGTCCTGGTGGAACAGGAAGCCGTAGGCAATGATCTTCATGGCGGCCTCAATGGAGAAGACGATGAGGAAGAAGTACTCCAGCTTCTCCTGCGGGGCGAGGCAGTCACACCGCGGCTCCCCTACCTCCGCACCCTGCTCCACCGCTCTGCGGCCAGTCTTTGGCATCCCGCACCGCCAGCTCCCTCCCTCCCTCCCTCCCCCGCCCCCCGTGGGTGGTCCCTCCCCAGGGGGCCTCTGCTATGTTGTGTTCCTCCTCCCACTTTGTCTTCTTAGCTGATCCCTAGCTGGAAATGCCACATATGTCTGGTTCATTTCCTATCTTACGCACTACAGTATAAACTTCATGAGGTGTGGGGGTTTTTGTTATTTTTTTTTAATGACTTCACTTCTCAGGCTTAGAACTGGACGAATGAATGAACGGTCAGGGCAGCCCCCAGAGTGAAGGCACCCAGATGGCTCTTGTTTGGGTGGCTTTCTCCTCCCTCATCCCGACGACTCACAGTAGGAGGTGGGGGACAGTCCTCAGCCCTCCTGGCTGGTCAAGGTCTTACCTCTCATGTACTTTTCTGTAACCCCTGGCCCACCCCAGCTGCCCACACGCGCTGCGGCCTGCAGGCAGCCACTTAAAGGGCACAAGCACCGACAAGCCGGGCGGGTGTCGGGGGTCACTGTGCCTGGACGAGGCCCCACAGCTTGGAGGCCAAGGGCTTCTGCTTAGTGCCCCCTGCAGAGGCTTTGCCCACTCCCCCAGGCCCTCCCCTGTAGGCCGGCTCTCTCAGCCTCCCATCCTGGCCCGGTCACCCTGCCCCATCCTCTGGGCCCAGGAGAGAGCTATTTCCGGAGAAGCAGGTCACTCTGTCAGAGCTCCAGGCTGACGCCGCTGTCCTTGCAGCCATCCCAGCCAGGCTGGTGGCTTCTGAGAGCTCTGCACACGCGCCCCCACCAGCAAGCCGCCCCCCCAAGCCTGCCCCGCCCCGGACCGGGCTGCAGCCCTGCAGGACCACAGGAGCACGTAGAGAGAACTGGACCACCGTCCTCTGGACCTCACAACCCAAGCCCATGTCACCGTCAGTCACCCACACCCACCCCAGAAAGCCCGCCACCACCGGGCCAGCGCACCACAGAGCCATCACTGTATTGGGGCCACCCCGCTCGTGACCTGGAAGAGAATTTACTTTAACTTCCGAGTGGGTAGATGTGGAAAGCAAGGGAAGAGGTCGCCAACGGCTCGTTACTGTGGATCTGGTCCCAGAACCCTCCCAACTTGGTATTCAGAGCATTTTCCTGAAAGCAAGCTCTCCCTTTGTATGTCGAGGGGGAAACTGAGGCATATATGGGCTAGGCCTGCTTTCCTTAACCTGGACCCTAATCCCTTCCACCAATTTGTAATTCCAAAGCTTTCTCCTTCCTCCAGAAAACAGTAAGGTAGGGTTAGAATGCAAAGCAGCACCGATCCATTCAAGGGCCTGTGTAGGGCCACCGGTGGGAATTGGGGCAGTCGCTCCACGGAGAGGCCCTACCAAGGGCGTCCGGGCGGCCCCGGCCAGGGGGTGGGTGCAGCACGGCCACGGCAGGGCTGAGGGGGGCGGGGGTCCATTCCCCCACAGGGCAGGCTGCCCGGGAGGCAGACACAGCATCAGGAGAGAGGCAGGAGGCGCAGAGTGAAGTGGAGTCAGTGTGTGAACGCCCAAGTGGCTGCCACCCAGGGGCAGGGCAGAAGTGGGCTTGAGGGGAGGGAAAGCAGGGCCGAAAATAGCTGCTGTGCTCACAGGCCGGGCGGCCGGCCACGTACCCGGAGGGCCACCTGCACCTGCCCCTGCCTGTCCGGCTGCCGCCTGGCTCCCCGCAGGTTCCGCGGCCCGACCCTGGAGCACCTGGAATTAGAGCACACTGCGTGGGAGCCCTGTGGGTGCACACCCACGCCCCCGCCCTAGGAGAGGCAGGGGGACGTGTTCCTTCCTGTGTCACAGAAACTGTGCCACCGATGTCACCTTGGGTGGCCCCAGAGCCCCTCCGGCCTGGGCTCTTTCCCTGGCTGCCGCGGTGCGGCGCTGGCTGTCTGTCCGAGATCCACGTCATCAGCCTTCCCAACCCCCCATCTCCCATCCCCGCTTCCTTAGGCTCCCCACTCCAGCGGGCAGAGAGAAGCAGGGGGTTTCGGGCATAGCGGTTCTCTCGGCAGCTCTGTTTCCCTGGGTGAGTTCCTAAGCCTCTGTGAACCTCAGTTTCCTCGTCTGTAAAACAGAGACGACGATTGCTCCCTGCCTGAATCAGCGGAGGACAGGAGACCGTCGTGTGGGAGCGTCCGCCTCGCCGGGCCCCTCCCGCCGCTCAGGGGGTGACAGCCTTTCCGCACCGCGTGCTCTGGTTCTCGCGGAGCTGTGGTCCGAGGTCTTGTCTGGGGGCGGCTCACGGGCCTGGGCTCCGTCCAGCGCACCTCTAACCCAACCAGACACTCCCTGCCCCAGAGCCTGCTCCTCCGAGGGGTCTCTGTCTTGGCCAATGGCACTGAGTTGCCCAGTGGGGACACTCGGGGTCTTTCCGGACCCCTCCCGTTGCTCTGCCCTGGGTACCTCTACCCACCCAGCCCAGGCTTTTCTGCACCCTAACATTTGCTGGATCCACCTGCACTCCGCACCGGCCGGCCTGTCCCCCAAACTCGCACAGCCTGTGTCCCCACGCCTCCCCGCCTGCACGACCCCCTGACAGCCCCCGTGTGATGTCCAGGCCCCGGCTCTCCCGCTGCCCCGGTCCCGGCACCCCTGCCCACAGCGGCCCCTCTGCCTGTGTCCCCAGGTCCGTCACCCAGCAGATGTGTCATCTGCCCAGATCCCTCTGAGCTCCCAGGGCGAGCTCCCCCTGTGTGGCCCGCAGTCCCCGTACCACTGTGCTGCTCTCCACCACCCTCCGCCAAACTGCAGCCCCCCGAGACCACGAGCGGGGGCCCCAAGAGCGGGGGTACCCCTGGTTTCTCTGCCACAGGACGGAAGAGGTGACATTCCCCCAACGGCAATGGGAGCTGGGCGGGGGCCAGGGGCACCCGCGGGCAGCTTCCCTGAGTCTCTGTTGGTGGTGGCTAAGGCGGGGCTGGTGGCGGGACTCCCCCAGCCCACCAGGCAATGATGCTTATCCTGGGCACGGCTCCCCTCCCACCCCCAAAGACCTCTGGGGCTCAGGGCTTTCGCCCTTGCCATTCCCTCTGCCTGGAAGGTCCTTCCCAGACAGCCCCACGGCTGCTGTCTTCTTTCTTTAGGACCCCAACCCCAAAGTTGCCAGAGGCCCTCCGGACCCCTCCTCCCCTCCCCCAGCTGTCTTCTTCCCCTGCTTGGGTTCTTTGTCAGCAGCTGTCACTGCTTGCCGTGCTCTGTTTCTCTCCTTCCTTTGACTGTCCCCCCCGACCTGAATGTACAGTCTAGAGCCTTTGCTGTGTCACCAGCGTCTAGAACCATGCCGGCCACGTGGGTGTCTGATGTGTCAGTGTCCCTGGCGCTGACCCACTGTCGTCACCCTGGGATGAGCGACATAGAGGCTCTGAGAAGCAGCATTTGGGAGCCATCAGAGCGACGTGCCACACCCTCCAAACACGTGGGTGGGTCACAGACCAACGTGGGCTGTGAGTCCCACACGGCACAGGCTGTGACACAGTCCCGTGTGGGAGGACAGCTGGTCAGCCCACGGCTGGATGAGATTTAACAGCAACAAAGTGGTCTTTCCTCACAGATTGTCTGCAGAGCTCTGCTATGGGGCACACCGTACTGCCTGGCGCACAGTAGGTGCTCCAGAAGTGTTTGTTGAATGAATACACAACGGAAAATTTAACCTCTGCCACCACATACCTCGAAAGCAGGTGTGGCCTCACGATCTCTATTCCCGAGAAGGGATGCTAGACCCCAGGCTCTGGTTCCAGAGCAGGGAAGACGTGCCTGACCCGGCCCCCCCGGCCCCCCGACCTCGAGGGAAGACCACAAACCTGTCTGTCTCTGAGGCGAGGGCTCCGATACCAGCTCCCTAGAAGGAAGGACCTTAACTACCAAACGTCCCTCCACAGACAGGCCTCTCACTGGGACCCTGGGGCCACGCTTGGCCAGAGGTGGGCCTGGAACGTGACCCTGACCCACAGGCCTTGCACCTGCTTCTGGGGGCGCTGGAGCCAGACCCTCCCAAAGTCCTGGGCTGGAAACAGCAGGGCTCAGGCTGCATCCGCCCCGCTCACTGCCTCTATTTTCGGGCTGAGTCCTCTCTCTCCAAGGGTCAGCCATCCTGGCCCGACTGCTCACCTGCCCTGGCAGGCCCCGGGCTCTGTGGGGAGGGGGTGGCAGTGGGCTGGGCTCCCTCCAGGGGGCCCGCTCGGCCTCAGTCTCCCTGTCCGACTGCAGAGGGGCCGCACTCCTGCCCTGGGCACTGGGGCTTGCCCGACAGCTGGCCTGGGCCCCAGCCTCCCAGCCCCCCGCAGCCCCTTGGAGGGCTCTGGGATCTGCAGGGTCCACAGAAAGACCTTAACAGGCTGGTCGGGGCAGGGCTGCAGAGAAGCCACAGGCAGCTGTGGTCACAGGTCCTGGGAAGGCGGCCGGCCCATCCCAGGGCTGAGGCTCCTTCCTTAGGGTCAAGGCACTGTGACCTGTTAGGACACAAATCTTACTGGGGGGCGAGGGGAGTGGCATTCCACTCTATTTGTTAACTCTTTAAGGCACGTCTGCTTCAATGAGCCAAAGTGGGTTTGTTTGAGGGTCGGGGAGCTGGTGCCTGTAGGTGGGTGGCCTGTGGTGGTCCCCAGAGCCAGCGCTCGGAGCAGGCTGGCGGGCACTGCTGCCGTGAGATGCTTTTACAAGTCAGGGGCTGCTTCCCTCCTGGAGTCATCCCCTGTCTCGCCCCTTAAGCAAATGCTGGGCCCTGTGCCTCGGGAGAGGTTTGGAGGCAGGTCCCAGATGGTGGTTTCCGAGGCCCGACCCTGGTGTGGGAGGCATGGTGGAGGCGTCTCCCCAGCGAAACAGAGACTCACCCCAGGGTTTGGAGGTTCAAGGGTAGATCGACCTTGGGCCTGCTTCCTCATAGCACCCTGAAGATGTGGCTGGGTCTGGGAGCGGGGCCCTGAGGACCCCTGAGAAAGCAGGGTACGGGCTTGCCAAGGCCTCCTGCTTCCTGAACGTGGAGACGGCGGACGGTGGCCTGGGGAACCGCATGGCCAGAACAACATGGCCTCGGCCCGGCTGGGCGAGGCCCTACAGCCCCTGCTTCTTGGTGCTGCCTGAGACCCGGGGCTGGGGCAGCAGGATGACCAGAGAACAGCCCTGACTGAAGTTCTCCCCATCCCAGAGGCATGTGGGCTTAGGACCCAAACAAAGTTGGTTTCTAGGAATAAAGAGGGTACTTCTTGGGCACCCCAGTGGTGGGTTGAACTTCACCCCTGCTCTGCTGCTTTTCCTACGTGCAGCTGAGGGAGGTGGGGCTTGGAGGGGAGTGGGGCTCCAGCCCACCTGCCCCGACTCGGCCAACAGCGTCTCGGGGAAGCCGGCCTGGCGTCCTGTGACTGCACCGCCCACGGGTGTCCCGGGCCCTGGCATCTGTCTGCATGACCAGCTGAGCCTCCAGGTCTGGAAAATGACCTGTTGGAGTGAGGGAAGTGGCTATATTTATCCCGGTGAACTCTCACCCAAAAGGATGCGGTCTGAGTGGGCTTCTCCACCACCCTGCCTTCCCCCTGTCTTCCTGCATGGAGACCAGCTCCCATGGGTCCGGGAGGGTCAGGCGTGTGGGGCAGTCCAGAAGAGGGAGCCAGCAGAGCTGAGGGTCACAGAGGAGGAGCCTTTTCGCCTGGGGTGGGGTGGTGATGGCAGAGGAGGGAAAGCGGGGAGCCCACCTGGGAGAGGGTGGGAGATGGTACTGTCTTGCGTCATCGTGGTGACAACAGCTCTGGGTCATTAAGCTTGTGTGCCAGGCCCTGTTCTAGCCACACACACACAGCTCATCCTCACAGGGACCCTGAAGGGGGGCACTCTTACCCCCATTTAACAGATGAGGAAACTGAACCACAGAGAGGTTAAGTAATTTCTCCAGGATCGCTTCTGAGTGGCAGGGCCATAATGTGACTCCATGGTCCGTGGCCTCAACCACGCCGTGCTGGGAGGGGGAGAAAGGGCACCCAGGGACCCCTGGAGGGGCTCATCGGAGCCTGTCCCTCGCCCCCCAGGCCTGGGCTCGGAGGGGCTCGGCTGTGGGCTAGGAGTACTGTGAGGGCAGAGAGGGGACAGAACGGCCACCTACTCCACCATCCCCATGTGCCTGCCAGACGCTCGTCACCATGACGGTCCTGGGGGGACTCTGAGTCCCCTCGGTGGGAGAGGGCAGGCTCCGAGCGGGGCCTAAAAGCCAAGCTGTCCTGTCATTTTGCCAGAAGCTTGTCCGGTGGCCCCGGCTTGGACGCCTGTGCCCTGCAAGTCCAGGGTCTCTGACGGGCCAGGCCAGAACTGGGGTCCTTCCGAGGGGAGGTGGAGTGGGCTGTGGCCTCAGCAGGCACATTCCAGACCCTAAAAAAAGACAGCGCCCTGGATGCCAGAGGCTTAGCAGCGACCGGAGCCCCAGGAATGTGCGGGGGCTGCGGTCTGAGGGCAGGCGGGCTTGGGAGGGAGGGAGGGAGGGAGGCGCCGGAGGAGGGACAGGCCCATCCAGTGCCGCCGGCCTCCCCGCGCCTGCAGCACCAAGGCTAGCTTGACCCGTGCTACCAAAAATCATTTAGAACTCGGAAATCAGGCACCGCGTCCGTGTTGGAACCTTTGCTAACAGGTCTGGCCAAGGAGTCTTTCGTTGTCTAGGGTGGGTTTCTCAGACTCAGCACTCCCCGCATTTGAGGTGGACAGCTCTTTGTTGGCAGGCGCGGGGCTGTCCTGTGAGTTTCAGGGGGGGAGGTGTAGCAGCATTCCCGGCCTCTGCCCTCTAGACGCTAGCGGAGCTCAGGACACAGGCTCCTCCCCAAGTTCCAGGCACCGCCAAACGCCCCTCCCTGAAAACCACTGACCTGGGGGCTGTACCTTTGTTTGAGTCTCAGGATTCTGCCCAGGAGAAGCACAAATGATTTCTGCCTGATAGAAACCGTCATCCCATGGCCACACTTCCATTGCCCTGTAGCTAGCTCAGTGTGCCACCCGGCAGGCAATCCTAGCCTATCACTTTTTCTCCGAAAGCATGGATTCCTGTTTCTCAAATTCTCTTTGAGCCAACTCTACCCTCCTCCTTGTTCCGTTACCCGTTGAATTAACCTCTGACATGCGTTCCTTCTATATTTTAATCAGTTTTTACTTTTAGTTTGTGGGCGAAGTGATAGATCATTTCTAGCCTGTCTCCAGAACTGGTAACTCTGGTCACGGCTCTTGTTTTTCCACGTGGGTCCCCTCAGGCCGGCCCAGGCTGGAATGGAGACCCTCCCAAAGGTTTCCTTTAATTAATTCAGTCAGGGGGTCCCCCAGGAGCAGGGCTCCTTCTGGCCTCAGGGAGCAGGTAGCCCTTCGAGGGGGCAGAGCTGGACTTGCAGGGTCCTGGTCTGGGCTGGGGGCCAGCGCCCTGGGTGCTGGTCTCAGCCTTCACCTCCCTGCCCTTCGCTGGCCCTGGGGCAGCTCAGGGTCTATTCCATCCTCCTGCTTCCCTGACACACGGTGCCCCTTTGTGACCGGAGTCCCCAGCCTCCACTCGGCTGGCAGAACCCTGGGACAGCTGTGTTAGCCACTGGTCCTGCAGGCCTAAAGCAGCCTGCTCTCTGGGGCAAGTAGGGGTGGGTCTGGATCTCAGCGTCTGTCCTGACCTCCACAGTCGGGAGAAAGTGGGGTCTCACGCAGGGAGGGGCCAGGACCTGCTGTCCTGGGACCCGGCCCCCGCAGGCCACTCCCCAGGGAAGCAGGGACCACTCTCCTCCTGTATCCCCTTCTGATGCCCAGGGAGCCACACCCAATGCCCCACCGAGGGTACGGGTCCGCCCGCGGAGTCCACTGGGCGTGCGCTGTGCCTCAGTTTATACATCTGAGAAATACAATCGTGCTGCCTTGTGAGGCCGTGGTGGGCGTTCAGGGGGGGATGCACCGAGAGCCGTCAGAGCAGCGCCTGGCGTGGGGCAGGTGCCCGACAGCCAAGTTTGAAGATGACGATGGTGATGATTGGCTAGAGGATGGGGCCGGGGGCGGGGTCAGGAAAGCCTTTCAGATGACTTGGATGTCGGAAGGAGAGGAGAAGGGTTAAAGAGATTGGGGACAGGTGGTGGGGCGGGGGGTGAAGAAGAATTTTTTGTCTGAAATAATCCTTTGGTCATAGCTGCTAGGGGTTATACCCTTTGACTCTGGAACAACCTGGGGTCTCTGTGACCAGGGGCTTTGTGGCTGGGGAGCCCACGCTGAGGCACTGTGACCCCCGCATAATAAAGATTCCTTGTGTCGTTAGACAATGTGGCATAAGTTATAAGGGCTTGACTCATCCAGAACCTTCTCTGAACTTTACGGTGTTATCCCCATTTTACAAGTGAGGGAACTGAGGGCACAGAGAAGTTAAGTAACTTGCCCAAGATCACACAGCTCCAGCTCCAGAGCCCATTGTCTGAACCACCATCAGCTTCTCCAGCCAGGCTAATGCAGCTTTCAGCCTCAGTGAGAGCTGGGGCAGGGGGCGGGGGGAGAAGGAGGAAAAAGCTCCCGGAGGGGCCCCCTGCCTCCCAGGGGAGATTGTTCCCAGGACAGGTGTCGAGGCTCCCCTCCCATGAGCGAGGGTGCCAGCTGCCTCGAGTCTGCAGACCGGGCCCCTGTGGGAAGCCTTTCTTGCCCCCTGACCTTTCCCCCTTCACCCCAGCTAGTCTGCAGTCACCCAAGGTGAGGGAGCTTCTGTCGCCCAGTGCTCAGACCTGCAAGTCTCCGTGCTGGGTGGACGCAGGCCTCTGCACCTGCACCGTCTGGGGTTGACCTCGCCGTCCCCCTCCCCCAGTCCAGCCTGCTCCTCCCCCAGGAACGCCTGTCTCGAAAAGCGACACCACCATCTGCTCCGTCACCCCCTCTGAAACCCGAGTGTCACCCTCGCCTTCTTCCTCCCCTCCCCCACGCTCTGTCCCCACGTCCATCAGGCACCGAGTCCACAGATCCCCCGTCCTAAATCTCCCACTTCTCCGTCTTCACCGTCACCTGGGCCTCAGTTCCACTGGACACCACTTTCCCTGCTTCCGCTCCCCCCACCCCGTTCTACCTGATGGCCTGAGAGATGCTCCAAATCCCAGCCCATCTCTCTACCTCGTGCCCCCAGCCCTTTGCCCACATGGCCCCCTCACCCAGAGCCCTCCTCCTGCGGGGCTGCGACAGCCTCTCCTCCGTGCCCCACCCTCATCCGGGACCCGCTCCAGGACTGGCCGGCCCAGCGCAAGACGCAAGTGCACGGCGCTTGTTCACGACCTCTGCCATTAAAGGTGCGGAAATGCCTTCCTTCCACGCTCCCTTTGTCAGCCTATCATGGTGGGGTTTATGGCCTATTTGGTGTTTTGTGGAGGGTGCAGACCCTCCCAGGCACCTACCTTCTACCCTCAATGACCCAGCGCACATGCCGCCCCCAGCCATGCCCTGGCCCTTCACACGGGCCCAGTGCCTCCACCCAAGGTGGACAGGCCTCCCGCAAGGAGACACAGAGCACCGGGAGGGAGGTGGGCCGGAAGCCGGACCCTGCAGGGCCCCCTCTGAATGGGCCATGGTGCTGTCAGCCCAGGCTGGGGACAGCCACCTCCGTGGCTGTCCTGACACACCGAAGGGCACGTGTGCCAACACTGACGCTCCCAGGACCACGCCCAGGCTCTGCCAGGTGGCCTCCCAGGGGACTGAGCTGAGAGTCTGTCCTCAGAGACAGGGGAGGGGTGGGAAGTGACAGGGGCAGGACCACGAGTGAGCCATGGCCCTGTGCCCTGTCCCCGTTGAACTTCACTTACAAAACATGGACTCAAGGATGAAATTATCAGATGTTTTGATGCCACGACCCCAGAGCATCACCCCCTGAGCACAGGCCCCCCCCCCCGAGTGCAGGTCACACCCCGTGAAGCCGGCCCTGCCCTCCAGGCTCAGGTCAGACATGCCATCCGCTGGGGCCACCTTGACACCCCCGTCTCACTCAGGTTCTCCTCCAGGACAACGTCTAAGTGCACCAGACCTTGCATGTTTCCCATTTCATTTTAACTGCTTGTTTGGATAAATTAATCTCTGTCAAGATGGGAATTATGTCTGTTTGGTTCACAAGTAGGTCCCCTGTACGTGCCAGGGATGTAACAGGCACATGACAAATATCTGTTAAATAAGTAAGAAAGTTAGTGCAGAGCGGGTCCTTGGGCCTCCTTTCTCCCAACCATGGTTCTGTTGGATGACTGGGGGGGTCCCAGACCTTCCTCAGATTCCTACAAAGTGGCCAACAGGGCGACGAAGAGAGGAAGCCCCCACCTCCCTCCCTCCTGCTCTAACTGCCCTCCCTTCCCTCTTGCCGGCTTTTGTGGAGATCAGCATATAACTACAAGGAGAAGCGGGGAGGCCCCAGCTAGGAGCTGGCTGTGGGACCTTGAGTATCACCTGCCCTCTCTGGGCTTCAGAACAAAGGGTCCCTCACCGATGAGCAACGACCCACCCAGCTCTGACCTTTGACGTGATGGTCGTTACTTTGGGAAGGTTTCCGGTCCGGTTCTGCCAGGGAACTCATCACCCTGTCTCTACGAACCCTAGAACTTACCCAAGACTCCATCACTCAGCCCACAGGCCAAAGGCAAGCACACAGCACCGTGTGAACTTTTTAGGGTAGCCGTTTTGTTTCAAGATGGCAGGCGACATACCCACTAAAGTCTGATTCTACACCTTCAAGGAGGGTGGAGTTTCTTTCCAAAATAGTCAACTTCTTAAGGAGTTGAAATGGAACCGAGGCCCCCTGATATGAAGTCCTAAAGGGTGGAGTGGATGCAGGGCCCCCCTGGATTCCAGAGCAGAGACAAGGGACCGGCCTCATGGGGCCCAGCCTCCGAGGAGCACCGTCCCCGCCTGCCTCACCACAGGGCCTGCCTGCTCTGGCTCCCACTCTCCGATCTTTTCCGCTTATAGCCAAGCACACACTTAGAATCCCAGCTTCTCCCTCGCTCAAGATAGATTCCTATGGAAACCAGCGCAAAGCAGAGGCAGAAACAAATGCCATCCTTCCAGGCCCTGGACGCACGCGTGACAGTTCTCCTTCCGCCCACCCCGCAGAGTTAGTGCAGGAAAAGCGTGCTGAAAGGGCAGGTCCGTCGGCCTGTCCCCTCAGGGGCCTGGTAAATGCCCAACACCTCCAGGGGCTTTCCCAGGGACCCTTGTACCGTCACCACATTGGTGGCACAGCTATCCAGGCCGGGTCTGAAAGTCAGAGCCCCGCGTCTGAGACCCTGGGAGAAGACGCGTGCATGGGGGTGACCCCCTGAGCCTGTTTCCTTGTCTTGTAATGGGTCTAATAACGTTACTGACGTCATGGGGGCAGTTACAGGACGTGAAAAAGACAATAATGTAAATTATTTAGCACAGAACCTGGCATCTGATAAGCATTTAATAAACACCAGGCATTTTACTGTGATCTAGCTCTTGGGTAAGTCCGTCTTTTACCCCCCCAAGCCTCGGTTTTCTCATCCGTAAACAGAGTGAGCTGGGGAGGAGCCAGGACAGCCTGGTTCTGGAAAGTCCCTTCCAGCCGCGGCCTTTTCTGGCCTGTGGACTTGTTACCGGTGCCGGTGTGAGGAGAGTGTGGCTCTAACACATGTGCTCTCTCGCCGTCAGGCCATCCCGGAAAGGCAAGCTCCACAGAAGCACGATCCTTCCGGGTTACAACCAGGGAAGGGAACTCAGCATTCAGCCCCCATCGTTGGCCTTACAAAGCCTCAGTTTCCACATCTGTCAAATGGGCCTCGTTTAGGGGCCATGGGGAGGAGGACATGGCTTACTGGCGTAAGGAGCTCAGCACAGCGCCCCTGGCACAGCGGGTACTTGCCCAGTGCTGATATCATGGAACCCAGCCCGGCCAGGTTTCCCTGCAAAGCTCTGAGCCCCTCAGCCAGTCCTGCAGGTGGTGGGGACGTGGGGTCTGTATCCTTGGGGGCTGCAGCTCCAGTATCATCTACCAGCGCGCAGCCTGGGCAGCAGGCCGGCAGAAGGAAGGGAAGACCCCTCTTACCAGGCCGAGGTTCAGAGCGCTGCTGTCGTCCTCGGGCATGGGCAGGTACGCGGCCAGGGCCACACAGTTGGCAAAGATGGTGAGTAAGATGATGGTCTCGAAGGGTCTGGTGCAGGGTTAAGGAGAGCCCTCGAGTGAGGCGTGGGATTCGTGGGATTAAGGGGAAGAGCGCACTGGGGGTCTGTCTGGACTGACTACAAGGCCAGGCTGATGGGCCCACGTTGCCCTCCTGCAGGGCACAGACGGGGCCAGGCTCCTGTGGGGCACCCGCCTCCCTCTCCTCCAACAGGGAGCGTCCACTGAGACGCTCTGGGACCACGAGGCTCTGGCTCCTGGCTGGGGGCTACTCAGCCTCAAGGCCCGGGGAGTCTTAAGCCCCCGTCTCAGTACCGATCCCCCCAACCCCCAGCTCCACCAACCACTGCTCTCCCCGCTCCGCGGAGCCACGGCC
Organism: Monodon monoceros; assembly: GCF_005190385.1. Classification (NCBI taxonomy): domain Eukaryota; kingdom Metazoa; phylum Chordata; class Mammalia; order Artiodactyla; family Monodontidae; genus Monodon; species Monodon monoceros. The sequence goes on along the minus strand of NW_021703774.1, from coordinate 1,479,543 downwards.
AGACACGCCGTGGCATCCTCGCAGAGTCAGCAAGGGAGGCTGGGGCTGCTGCGGACTGGGCTAAGCACGCCCGGGAAGCGGGCCGGGAGGGATGGAACCTGGACTCTGCAGCCCAAGGAGGGGCCGTGCACCCGCCCACACAGGACCTGCCGGCCGTTTTCCGGAGGGCGCTCCCACCAGGCTCCCTGGATTTGCCGGTGAGTAGCACAGCCTCCGGGGAGGCTGACCGTTACAGGGCGGCTGTGGAGGGCACTGAGGGGGAGAAGCGGGGAGGCCCGAGCTCTTCGTGCGTGGTTGGGGGATGCCCTGTACAGATGGCTAGAGGGAGACCCCACGCCCTTCCCAGCCACCTTCCTCTGCGGTTTGAAGAGAGGCGGCCTCGGGGCAGAGGACTGGAGAGGGGACAGGATGCAGGCGAGAGACACGGGTGGGGAAGTCTGCCCCCGACCCCCAGACAGGAGGGCACGAGGCTCCTGGGTGCCGCGTAGGGGCAGGGCTGACTCCTACCCAGACCTTCCAGCTCTGCCTGGGTTTTCCTTGTCCCTGCGGCTCCCTTACTCTCCTTTCTTCTAGGGAACAGCTGGTGGGAGCCTGGTCTTCCAAAACCCTTCATAAGTATTTCAAATATGCCCGAGCAGCTCACTCAGCACCCACTTGACAATGGCCTCCCCCCTCTGCATCTCCTTCCTCTCTGCCCCAAATAAGCTGGAAATTTTCATCATTCTTCCTCGCAGAGCTAATGCCAACGTAGAAGGGGGCTCATGTCCCTGTGTCCACGTGGTGCCTCCCACCCAGGCCTGCTGTCGCAGCAGAGCTCGGTGCAGGCCCATCTCTCCTCCCCGCCCTGCCCGCTGTCGCCTCCCCCCACCCCAGTCCTGTCCCATAACCCAGGGAGGCTGAGAGGAGCCCTCGACGCTGGGGACTGGGGATTTGGGCACACCTTCCAGCACCTTCCAGAGACACTACAGAGGCACTCAGGCTGCCTCCAGGACCTGGGCCTCAGCCCCGGGGGCCCCTGCTCCTCGGTTGAGGGCTTCCTTCGCAAAGGCTCCCTGCTCCATCGCCAGGCCCCGGTCTCCGGCCCCCCAAGCCTGTGATCTGTGAGCCCCGCTCCTCGCCTCCCCTGACACACACACACACCCCGTGCAGCCCCTTGGCCCTGAAAGATACCTCCATTCCACGATGCTGATGCAGGCCCTCCTCACAGGGTTCTGGAGAGTCAAGCAGAACAAGGCCCGCGGCGGCCTGGGCAGGACCTCGGGAACCGGCTTCTTGGGCTGCTTCTTCCTCAGGCCCTCATCCTGGGGCGAGGACGGCTCCATGGCTCCCGGAGCCTCAGCCTCTCCTGCTCTCCACCCGCTGCCCTCTCTTCCCCGAGTCCCCAGTGCCCCTGCCTTGGGGACTGGGCAGCTGAGCCCCTGGGCGAGCCTGCCCTGCTGAGCCAGCCGGGGCGGGCCGGGGATCGCTCTCCCTGCTCCCAGCGAGTAAAATTAGCCTCCACGGGCTCTCTGCTGCCCAGCCGAGCTCCCGCAGCCAGGCAGCTGTCATTCCTCCCCAGTCCAGCCAGTGACAGCCCAGTATGTCCCCAAGGAGGCTGGGGGTGGGGCTGGGGGCTCACACATGGGTCTGGGCTGGGGCAGAGGGAGACAGGATGGAAGATTCAAGGCTGGGGCGACGGAGAGCTCTCGAAGTGCTATGGAGCCTCAGGCTTCAGACTAGCCCCTTGGTGTCAACGTTCAACCCACCCCTCCCCGCAGGCCCAGGACACTGTCCAGAAAGGGTGCTGGGTGGTCCAGCTCAGTAGGAGTCCACAGCCCTCCCTCACATCTCTACCTGCAGCCGTCAGGCCAAGATCCTCCACCCTCACCCCATGCCTACGCCCCGTGGGGGGGGCTCCTGACTGTGCCCACCTTTCTCCCCGTCCCCCACCCCAGCCTGCCCCTAGCTGTGCAAGGGGCGGTGTCTATCTCTGGGACTCTGTGCCCTCCCCACACTGCCCCTGGCATGTACTAAGCTCTCTGTAAATGTTAGTTGAATGCATGAGCTAACAGAACACCCCACACAAGTGCTTGAGTGGGAAGGAGACAGGGGCGCCAGGGAAGGGAAGGCGGACAACCACCCGGGAATCACAAAACCCAACGTCTTTATTTAGCCCCGTCGTGCAAACACAGCGCCGGTACACCCATGCGGTCCCCATGCCCACAGAGTACAGTCCGAGGGGGGAACACGCAGTCCTCACCCACCCCAGGGGCGGGGGGAGGTGGGAAGGAAAGGGCCACACTGGGGCGTGGGGTGGGTAAGGCCCTCCATTACGGAAGCCGGAGGGCACCACCAACGTACGCACTCGGCCGCCTCCTGGGCTGAGAGCACGCTGAATCTGGCCTGCGCCTCTCCCTCTGGGCTCCTCTGGGGGGCGGGGGTGGGGGAGGTGACAAGCAAGTCCTCGAAGCGGACGCTGGCGTCTGAGGCCATCTCGTGGAGAGCAGGGGCGTGGCGTGCGGACCAGAGCAGACTCGCCTCCTGGGCTGCGCCCGTGGCCACGGAGGGCGGAGCAGGACCTCCACGACCGGGGCACCTCCGACCTTCCCTGCGCGGGGCTGAGGCTCAGTCGGAGCCCGACCCCGGGGTGGCCGGCATGGACGGGGCGCGCGCCCTCGCCGCCCCCCGACAGCCGCTCTGGCCTCTCTCATGCCCCCGCTGGAAGGGACGGGGCCGTGGTGGCGCTGGCGGAGGGAGGGTGCCGCGGACGCTTGAGCACCCCGAGCCCGGGCGGCCCCAGCCCGGTCAGTGGCTGCAGTCCTCCGACTCGAAGAAGGGCGAGGAAGAGCAGCACGACGGCTCGGAAGAGTCGGGCGCCAGGGGGGCGCGGCCGCGGGGCTCGCGGGGCCCAGGGCCGTCGGGGGCGGCGCGCAGCAGTTCCTGCAGGTGCTTGATGTAGCGGATGGCGGCGCGCAGGGTCTCCACCTTGCTGAGCCGCTTCTCGGCCAGGGCGCTAGGCAGGTGGCCGCGGAGGCGCGCGTAGCCCTCGTTGACGCAGCGGACGCGCTGGCGCTCGCTCTCGTTGCGCTTCCGGAGGAAGGCGGGCTCGAAGGGGTAGTGGCAGGCGCCCAGGGCGCCCGGGAAGGGCGCGCCGGGGAACGCGGCCGCGTAGGCGTCGCAGTAGGGCGGCCGGGCGGCGCCCGGGTACAGCAGGAAGGGCACGGCGCCCAGAGGCTCGGCGCGGGCCGGGGTCGCCGGTCGGGGAGGGGGCCCGATGCCCAGCGGCAGGCAGCCGGGGGGCGCCGCGGGCCGGCGGGCCGCCAGCGCCCGGCAGAAGTCGTCGTTCATGGTGCCGCGCGGGGCCGGACCCGGAGCGTGCCCCGAATCGCCCCGACTCGGGGTCTGCGCGCCCTGCCCTGGGAGCGAGTCACATCGCCAGCCGCGGCTCCGGGCGGCCGGACTGGTCAGGGTTTCTTTTCGCTCTGGGAGCAGGCTCCGAGGTCCCCCTAAGGCGAGCCATCGCAGCGGACCATGAGGCCTCTGCAGAGGCTCCGCGGGCACGTCTCAGAGCAGCCGGCAGGGATGTGGGGTGGGCGCGGGCCTTCCCAGGGCGCAGCCCTGCGGCTCCAGCGGGCCCCGCGCCAGGGTCTTGGTCCTCGCGGCCCTCGGGGTCCCCGGGCTGTGCGCCGGGCAGGAGAGGGTCCCGGGTGCCGTCTCTAAAGAAGAGGGTGAACATATCAATTAGGAGAGGCCTTGTTGCATCGTGGGCTCCTTTGTGTCACCCCGCCCTCCAACGCGATGGTAAGCATCATGAGGGGAGGCAGTGGGCTGCAGAAGACATACGCGCAGAGCAGGGTTCAAATCCTGGTTCACCCCTTGATGCTTGGGTGCCCTCTCTGAGCCAGTTTCCAGTATGGAGATAATTAAAACATCCCTCCCAGGAGATGAATACTGAATGAGGATCAAATGAGAAAAAAATATACCCAAAGACGCCTCCTCCAGGGCCTGCCTTATAAAAGGTGCCCAGCGATGTCATTTCCTTTGAGGAACACGTCTGGTCACTCGCTCCTGGCAGGGCCTCACAGCTGGAGGCTCCGAGCCTGCTTACGAAGTTGGCAGTAGAAACCCCAGCGGCAGCCGTAATGCAAGTAAGGGTGGGACTCTATTGAAGGCAATGCATCTTTGGTTCAGAGGAGCCCGCATGTGGTCGGGACTTTCAAAGCCCTCCCGTGTGGAGTGGCACCACCAGAGCTCTCTGTGCCCCAGTCCCCGGAGTGGGGGGGCTGGGATGTGCCCCCTCAGCCCTCCTGGGTTTGTCCTTTCTGCCACTCAACACAAGTGCCTGTGATTTCAGCTCCATGTGGGCAATGCTTGTTGCCTAACTGAGAGGGAGGGTGAGACAGGAAGCTGGGCTGGTAGGGGGTGGGCCTAAGTCACACGCAGCCCCTTTCCCAGACTCCAGGATGCTCTTACTTCAGAAATAATTGGCCTGGTTTGCATTTAAGTCACCAACTCCTCTCACCCGCGGTTATCAGATTCCACTTCGTCGTCATGTCCTCTAGGCATTCTCTCTGACCCGCCCCCTCCCCCTGTGTCCAGTGTCCTGTCGATGCCATCCTGCACTTGTCACACTGCCCTCCACGGGAGATCTCAGGGTTCCCTGAATGTGCAAGTGAGCGGGTGCTGCAGCCCACGTAGACAGTGATGGGGCAGCGGGGCCTCAGATGCCGGGCCAAGGCTTCGACCTGACGGAAGGGCCAGCTCTGTCCCTGACAGGGGAAGGTCGCTGCCACACTCAGGCTCCTGAGAGTCCCCTGCACCTTCTCGCGTTTGTCCTTTATCCGGGTCCCAGTCTGTTCCCAGCTAGCTCTGCCCTCCTGAACGGAAACTGGGAAGATTCAACAGCGTTCAAAGCACTGGCCTCGAGAGACTGTGTGAGGCTGCAGTACAAAGTCACATGCCCCTCCCCCGCTCCGCAGCCTCCGAGGGCTCCCCTTGGAAGGGAAGTGTCCTTCAAGGGACGGTTCTAGAAAATCTCTTCCAAACACCCCTCGGCTCCGGATGCTCTGCTCATTCCTGGCCTCACCCTCGGCTGACACAGACCAGGCGGGCCATGGGGGCCTCTCTGCTGCCCCCGGCCCTGCCCGAGGCTGATTGCCTGAGTTCTCCAGCCCCGGACACAGACTCTCCAGGCTGTGCATTCTGGTCTTCAACCAGATAGTAAACCACCAGAAGGCAGGGCTTTCTCCCATTCTTAGGTGGTGCCCCTCAGTCCCTTGCCCAGTGCTGGGCATGTAACGAGTGCTCAGAATTACTTGCTATCAGTGCTTTTGTTTTATAAAACTATGGGATCCAGGGCTTCCCTGGTGGCGCAGTGGTTGAGAGTCCGCGTGCCGATGCAGGGGACACGGGTTCGTGCCCCGGTCCAGGAAGATCCCACGTGCCGCGGAGCGGCTGGGCCCGTGAGCCATGGCCGCTGAGCCTGCGCGTCCGGAGCCTGTGCTCCGCAACGGGAGAGGCCACAACAGTGAGAGGCCCGCGTACCGCAAAAAAAAAAAAAAATATATATATATATATATATATATATATATATATATGGGATCCAGACTTTCCTCTCCTGCATGATCCCTGTCTATTCATATTTGACTTAATTATTTAAATATAATTTGATTGAGGTCAGAAGCTCATTTACATCTAATGACAATTTTAATAAATACGACTTAATATCTATTTGTGTCGATTCAATATTCAATACCTGTTCATTTTCCTCACATGCTGTTTACATTTTTTATGACTCTTCAGAAAAGTCACTCAAGCAAGAAACCTCACAGCTTGACCATGTATTTCTTGAACTAGTTCTCTTTTTACTGTTAGGAAAGGACCGATAACCTGGCAGCGAGCTCAGGTGAGGGCACAGCTGCAGGCGAAGTGTGATCTGCATTTTCCTCCGCGGAATGCTCTACCCTGGCGAGGAGCGGAAGGACACCGGGTATAGTAGGTTATCCTCAAGCGGCCTGAGAGCACGTACTTACCGAGAGCATCTGTGTGTGGGACTGCCCTAGGCTCTGGGATGGAGCGGTGGACAAAACCCATTGTGAAATAATAATAATAATAAAATAATAATGATAATAATAACGATCGTTTATTACTCTTGCTGTGCAAGACTTCGTGCCAAGTGCTTTACGTGAAACATCGCACTTAATTCCTACATAATTCTTGTGAGGTAGGTGCTAATTTCACCCGGTTGTACAGGTGAGAAAACGGAGGCTTGTAAAGGTTAAGTTACTTGCCCAAGGTTCCACAGTTAGTGATCTCATGAACTAGTAAATGCTAGTCAGCCCTACCCTTCTCCCCCTCCCCCCGATTCTCTCGCTATTTCTCCTAGAGCTTCACATTTGAACCGGAAGTTCGGAGGGGCTTGTGCTGACCTAACACGAGTACCTTACTAAACTGTGACTCCTGTTGAAGGGGATGTTCCACTGCAGATTCTGATGATCACGCTGTTTGAGCTCCTGCCCTGGTAACACAGCTCACCTGGGTGGTCCTTGGGAAGGTAATGGCCCCTTGCAGATGCTCTTAGGAGGATGGCCACTGACTTCTGTCGTTGGGAGGGGAGGACCGAGTTTAACCAGAGTCAAGTACCGGGAGCCGTACCCCTGGGAACGTGGTGAGGAACCCCCTCGCCTGAGCTTAAAAACACGAATACTGGGATCTTCCTTAACCCGCAGTACCTGGACGGGATCTGACCAGCAACGGAGAACGAGCCCATGGGCTCAGCGCCCAGACTGGGCCGAACCAGTTGTCGACAGCGGCACCGTGTGGCCGTGAGGAGAAATGACAGTAGCAGGTTGCTGAAATTCCAGGTCCCGACTCCGTCATAACTACCCGCCACGGGGACTGAGTCCCCAGGTCTTTTGGAAAATTCGGGGTACTGGAGGACTCCCAAGAAGAGCCATGGGGTCTCCCGTTAACATCGACTACTTTCCTCCCTGAGTGGGTGGATCAGTTCACGTCACTTAAACGTTCACTATATACAAATACATAAAAGACGCATCATTAAACATATTTTGTTTTCTGCAGTTTGTTATTTGTAACAGTATGAAGCAGCTTACTAGCTAAAAGCCTGCTTCTGAAATAGCGCGTGGGGGGCTGGCCCCGCCCACGTGAGCGCGGAGGAGACTGCTGTCCTGGAGGGAGGGGTTGAAGCAACACTCTCCACCTTTCTAGGGCCCTAGTTCCTCCCGGGCGGGGCTCTCGCCCTCCGCGCCTCAGGTGTACTTTCCCGGGCCTGGGGGCAGATGTGCTCGGTGGGAGGAGCCTGATCGTCCACGAAGCTCACTGCCCGATGGAACTGTCCCCCCTGCCCTTTTATGACCAGGACGTGTTCACAGTCACGCCCCGCACGGTCATATATTGTACAAGGAACGTGGTGACACCCAGTCCAACTTGCATCAGAGAGAGTCAGGAAGCCCCAAGTGGGGTCTCCTGGGCCTCCTTCCCCAGTCCTTGCTGCTCCTAATTCTGCATCAGGTGGCATTTGCCCCGCAACAACTATTAGCTACTTGTGGTCACCTCGTGCCAGAGGCTCTCCCTACCACCCATGGCACATCATTACAACTTCTTGTTGACGGCTTCATGAGCACGGCCTGCCCACCCCAGGCCGTCCCTCTCCTAGGACTCCGGCGTCACCCGACCCTATCTCCCCCTTTCCCCAGCCCTACACTCTTCGTGGCCAGCCGGCAGACAGAGAACACTCTCCCCGGAGCCCTTCCTGACCCCATCTCCCGCCCCAAGTTGTAAACTCCAAGTGCAAGAACTCCTGTCTTGGGCTTCATCTTTGAAACACACAGTCCCTGTTGCATAAATGTTTGTTGATTGACACTGGGTATCCCTGGGGAGGGCTGAACCATCTTGATGGAGCAAAGGGGTCTGTGACCTCTGAGTGGGCTGGACCATCTACAGAGCAGGTAACATAATTCTCCCTTTCCAGGTTTTCTCACTGTCTTCACCGGGACCGGAGCCAGAGGTGGGGGACTGAGGCCAGAAATTGGCTGAAAATGTCACTTCAAACTCAGAACAGGGCTCGGGAAGTGGCTTTGGGAGAGGTGAGTTCACTGTCCTCTGTCTCTCCTTCCACTCAGGTGTTCCTACAGCGGATTGTGTGTGGTGGAGCTTATCGGCACCTTCATGAAGACATCTTCCAGAGCCTCTCCTACCCCTGCCATCCCAAACTGGGAGAATTTGTAAGGAAACCAAGGACTCGGAATGACAGCACGCATGGGCTTCACCCATCCCCTGCCTCCAGGCAAGGTAGCCGCTGAAACCTTTCCCCAAAGGACTCCACGAATACGTTGAGAAATGCAGCCCCTTTATTCAATCCCTGGAGATCCCCAGGGTGCATCCCAGAGAAAGCCCTGCAGTAAAGAAAGCTGCTTGCGTTTAACCCAGAAATCCCCAAGTGGACCTCAGAACAGTTTGTTGTTTTCTTTTCCTCAAGCCTCCTAACATCAAGTAGAATACATTTCAGGGAATTCTACCTTAAAATCTCCAGGATAAGCAAATGTTTTTTTCTTTTTAAAATAAGAAATGTCACCATCTCCCTTAGGAGTCTATCTTATAGCCTGTAATTACTTCTAGGAGGATAACCTCACCACTCCCTCCTTATATATCCAACACGCCCAACCAAACGATCATTTCAGAATCTCCTCGATACCACGCTGGATCTGACCAAGGAGAAGGGCAGCCAGGCCCGGCGACCAGGACCCCACAGAGGGCCCTTGAGGGCTAGAAACCAACGCCTCCTCTTCTGGGCAGCTGAAGGGCTTGGCCGGCTGGTCTCGGCCTCTGTGCCCCTCTGGTCCCGTGATGAACGAGGCAGTGCTATTCACGCACGGACCTCAGCCCAGAGCCCGCCTAGCCCCCCTCATGCCCTCCACGCTGTGTTCCCTGCCACGGGGTTTGCCCCAGGCCACTGCCTGCAGCCACTTCCCGAGAGGAGCCATGCAGAGCTCTGAGGCGGTGATGGAACCAGGTGCCCAAACACGGGGACGCTCGGCTGGGACTCTGGAAGGAGGGGAAAGGCGTGGGGAAGGAAGGCTGCCATGGATTAGGTGGCTTTCGATGCCTGGCCTTGCTGGGTGCCCTGCTCTCCTGTCTCCTGTGACCCTTAGCCTGTTTACAGAAGAGGAACTGGCTCAGAGAGGCTGGGACAGCTGCTCAGGGTCACACAGCTGGGGTGCAGCTCACCAGGGTCTGTTCAAGGTGATACACGAGAACCTTCTTAGCCAGGCAGGTGTGTCCAACTTTTTGGCAGGAGTCCTGATCTTTATAGGATTTCTTGGGGGCCAGAGTCGGGGGAGGGGCTCGTCCTCTTCCTAATTCCCTTGAATATACCCGGCATTTACGACGCTAGGGAGTCACAGGAAGGTGTTTTGGGAGGTGGCTGCCCCCCGTCTCCAGAAGAACATCGGGCTCCCCGGAGCACCTCACGGGCCCAGGAGCCCTGCGTGAGAGGCAGCCCCACAAGCAGAAAGCACGCTTTAGGCCAGACTCTCCTGGACTGAATCCCGGCTCTGCTTTCACTGGCAGAGGCGCTAATTCTACAGACCTCAGTTTCCTCACCTGTAGAATGGGGGCAGTGACACTTCAGAGGTTATTGTAAAGGTAAGAGGAAGCTACGTGGGTCACCTGGCACCTAATAGGAACTGAATCACTGGCAGCTGGTATTGCCAGCACGGCTGGGGCAACCCTGGAAAGAGCCCCTGAAGCTCTAAGATCCTGGGATGTGGCTCTGACAGGCCTGAGTCCGCAGATGCCACCCCCGACGCTGCAACTGGACACAGCACCAATGCCTGCGTCCAGCGGCTCCCCAAGCCACATCTGTCCTAGTAGACGTCCAGAGGGAAAATTCTGTACATGAGGCCCTGACCCTTTTCTCAAGTCTTTGAAGGACTAGGGTAACACAATTCTCTAAATAAGGTGAATGTATTCACTGTGCGTCCTACCGCCTACCTGCGGATTCACCCGCCAAACCTCTCCTGAGCCCCTTCCGGAACCCCATGGAGGGCGGGGTTCAGCAGAGGACCACCCAGACTGCTGTGCTCAGGTGGGTGGGCAAGGCAGGACTGCACCTCACACTTCCGCTCTGAGTGCACTCACTACAGCCCTGGGAGGTCATCGTCCCCATGTTCGAGACGAGGAGATGGGGGCACAGAGAGGTTAAGCAACGTGCCCAAGGTCACACAGCTGGTACAGGGCAGAGCTGGGATTCATACCCAGGCACTGGGGCTCCTGAGTAAGTGAGAGGTAGGAGCCAAAGGAGGTGAGGAGAAAGTGAAGACAGCAGCGTGATATTCTCCGTGTCAGGCACTTGTCTCAGTGACACCTGTGCGTGCACACGCTCACACATGCATGCACAGTCACTGAGTCCTCACTACAAGGTAGGGACTACCATCACCCTTGTTTTACAGATAGGAAAGCTGAGGCACAGAGAGGTAGAGGAACTTTCCCAGGGTCACACAGCTGATGAATTTTGAACTTGGCATTCGAGGCAAATTGGTGTACACCTTGGGACTGGCCAGGCATCCTCGTCCTGTCCAGGAACGAGTCTTTCTTAACAGCCCAAGAGAATGAATAAACCTGAGACTCGGAAGAAAGTCTGCTGCAGGCGGCATTCCTACAGCCTCACCCCCCCCCACCCTGCCCCCTGCTGTCAGTTACACCTCAAGGGGGAGGAAGGGGCTACAGCTTAGGTGCCAGGACATCTGAACTCTTGGCCCAAAGCCAGCAATAAGTGCTAATGTGACTCGGTGGACAAGCCTTACCAAGAAAAACGGCCTCTCACTGGACTTCAGAGAGGGTGTGTGTAGGAAGAGCTCAAAGGGGTCCAAAGCCTCGTGGGAGTGGCGCTGGGGGTGCAGGACGGGGGCTGGGGAAGGGAAGGCAAAGGCAGGACCCTGACCAAAATGTCCACGGGAGCCCAGCATCCAGCTCGCCTCCTGGCCAGAAGGATGCACACTGCTGTCGAGTGCACCTCCGGTGAGGCCCTTCCGGTCACTGCCTGCACACGCACGCCCTCCAGGGCAGTTCTGAGCCCTTGGGATTAGTCAGTGCTAACTTCAAGGGAAAAAAAGAGGAAGGGAAATCATTCCATGGGCGCTGAGAAGGCACCAGCAGCCTAGACCAGGTGATCCTGCTGAGGACAGCGGCTCTGACGGGAAATGGAGCTGTGCCTGAGGCTCCCTTGGTGATGACCGGTCCCCTGGGGCGGGGTTCACGGGGCGGAGGGGGCAGTGCGGAAGCGTCCGCCCCCTGCCGCGACCCCGCTGGGCCATCAGCGTGGCCATCTCCCCACCACCCCCGGGCCTGCTGCCAGCTGTAGCACCGACATCAGACAGAGAACCATGCTTGGGGCCCAGGTCATCGCTGACTCAAGGATGGAGGAAAGGGGCTCCCTTCGCCGCAAAAGGGAGCCTCCCTTCTAGGTGACTCGCGGGGGGGGAAAAAAACCCTGGGGCCACAGAATAAATGTTTGAGGTTTCCCGAGGGCCCTCCCGACCATCGATTTGGGGCGTTTATAGGTGGGAAGTGACCCTGGCTCCGGGGCTCCCGGAACGCAGTGACACCTCGGTCTGCAGGAGTGGGGAAGCTAACTCTCACTGCTCACACACAAGTCTCATTGGGTCGTCAGCGCGTCCTACAAGGAAGGGGTCTTCAGCCCCGTGTGGCTGGAGGAAGTGGCTGGCAGGGCCGGGGCAGGCGCCAGGTGGGCCCCCAGGTCCCTCTCCTGTGCATGCGGGATGCCCAGGACCCTCCCGGCTGTCTCATTCGTGCAGTTACCACGTTTTAGAGAGAATCGGAGCTCTCTGCATCTTGTGGAAAATGTGGCTTACGACAGGGGTTCTGGGGCCACTTCCCAGCCAGGACCTTGAGCAAGCCCATCCGTCCTCAGCGGGGCGGGGGACGATCGGCCCACCGGAAAGCATCCTCGCCAGCACCTGCCTGGCTCCCAGGGACAATCCATCGCTCCCTGGACCTGCACCCCTAGCTGGGTGCTGAGGGGCCTCAGCTCTCTGCGCCCCAAGCCCAGTCCTCAGAACCAACCCCCTTTCCTCTCGCGTCTCCCCTCCCCACCTGGGGCTGCTCCCCTCCTGGGGCGCCAGCCCCGCTTCCCAATGCCCATCCACGTCCTGCGCCTCCTTCCAGAACAGTCTGGGTCTCTTCTTGTCCACAGTACTCCCCGGCCTCTCCTGTTCTTTCTTTCTCTTTCTCCCCCGAATGCTCAGGCCTGTGCATTTGGGGATGTTCTACCGGGGGCCCCCGGCCTGCTGTTCCCCCCACCAACCTGTGTGCCTCGTGCTCCCTCAGAAGAAGGGCAGGCCTGTGCCTCCTGCATCCCAGCCTGAGGCAGGGTGGGCCCTGCTCCCGGCACCCAGGGGGTGCCCACGCGTGTGGTCACCTGCGAGTATCCCAAACTGATCGGAGAGCGTCACCGTGAAGCAGGTGCTCTCACGGGCCACATCTGGTATCTAATGTCTGCGTGGAGCATCTCTGCAGAGGTTCTGGGCCTGAAAATGTGTAACTTTTCTATCCAGATGCTTCCTTTGGGAGTGGGGTAAAAAGCACAGGCCCTAAATGGGGGAAACATGGGGTCTTAACAGGAACAGACCTCGGCTGACTTGACAAGGAGGCAGGGCACCCTTCCCTGGGCACCTGCCAGGTGCTCACAGCTAGTTAACCCCCTCGAGATGACTTTTCATCCCCCATTTTGCAGATGGGGAAACCAAGGCTTGGAGAGTTTAAGTGAGCTCATGTTTCCATAAATGGCAGGACAGAAAAAACAACAAAAATATTTCTCCAGCCCTTGCCCTGTGCTGGGCACTAGCGTGACCTCTTGGCTTATGTGACCCTCACAATGGTGTGACGAGGCAGGTACCATGTAACAGGTGGTGGCGGCGACCAGCCAAGCCGGTGGCCTGTGGTCACACAGCTGCTAAGGGACGGGGCTGGGATTTGACCCTGGCGGCCTGCTCCAGAGGCAGTGTCCCCAACCGCTGCCCTGCACACCCAGGCCCGCTCCCACGCCAGACACGGGACAGGCTCTCCCCTGCCCTCACCCCTCACATTCAGTTCCTCTCCAGGACGCCCCCCCGAGCTGATCCCCAACCAGAAAATCCACACTTTAGTCCCTGGATACTGGCAGGCGGCAGGCATCCAGCCCAACCCAGAAAGACGCCCCACTGGTGGCGATGCCCTGGGCAGCTCGGCTAACCTCCCCTGCTCCCCGCAGAGGTGGGTGCTGGCCCCCACCAGCAGGTGGCCGGCTGCTTTCTTTTCCAGGGCAGGTGACCGAGCCCTGCCTAGCTGTGCTCCAGGCCGGCGGCGGCATCACGATGCCCATTACCTCTGGGGCCGCTCCTCGTGCGGTGTGGCTCCACTCCGGGCCGGTGACCGGGGCCTCCCAGAGGACCAGCCAGGGTCCCGCCGTCGCCCGCGGCGTCCTCGGCTGCCTCTGGCCGGCTTCCCGCCCCGGCACAGGAACCAGGTACACTTTACCTGATTAAGCTTCAAACGGTGACACACCCAGAAGGGGAGGGGGAAGGGTGGGGTGGGGGCACCTGTGATCTGGGATCAGCTCCGAGGAGGAGAGAGGGCCACCCTAGCCTCCGCTGATTGGCTCCTGAGTCCCCCAGCAAGACGCACAAAGCTCCAGCCGGAGCCCAGGGCCGGTGGAGATGCTGTCCTCCAGGGCTGCCCGGCCCAGGGCCAAGGGAGGGCTGGCACACCCGGCCCGGGCGCGGGAAGCTCCAGAGCCTCTAAGCCAGGCGTCTGTGCAGCAGGAGGGCTTGAATCAGCGCTCGGGCAGTGCACGGGGTCCGCAGTGAGGAAATCCTAACGGTTGGGGGAAGACTGCCCCGTCTCCAGACTGGCTTTGATGATACCATTTGGGGTGTTGGGTGATCATTGCGCACCCCTGGGGCTGAACCGGGAGCTAGGACGCCAGCCTCTGCAGGGACGTGGCTCCAGGACTACCTGGCAGCTGAGCCAGAGGGGCCCTTGGAGTTCACCCAGGCCACCCTCCTCGGTGGTCAGCGGACGAAGCTGGCACCCAGAGCAGGCAGGGTTGGCCCAGGACGCACAGCCGGCTGGTGTGGCCTGTGGAGCGACAGCCCAGCTCTGTCTGGCAAAGCCTGCTGAACTGGGGGAGTCAGCAGGAAGGGGGCACCTGTGTCCTGGCCCCTGCCTTGTCACCCTGTCGTATGTTGAGTTCCGTGCTGCTTCCTCGTGGGCAGAAGGAGAGTGGGGAGTGGGCTGAGGGGCCCCCAGCACCCCTTGAGCAGCAGTGGGGAGACGCCCCTGCCACGCAGATACAAACCACACACAGCAGGTACTTACACATCACCCCGTGAGATGAGTTACTATTCCCGCTTTTCAGCTGAGGAAACAGACAGATTAACTTGCCCAAGGCCACACAGCTGGAAGGGTCAGCGCTGGGCCTGGACTCAGGCAGTCTGGCCAGTGTCGCCAATGCTTGGCTGCTACACGATGCATCCTTTCTGGTAAAGTCCAGGGTTTCCAGTCCGGGGTCTCTTTGGAGCCTGGTCTGAGCCGCCCTGCACCATCAGGCCAGCAGAGCCTTGTCAAGACCCCCTCTCAGTAGTCTGTCACCCTATTAGGCCAAGGGGGACACGGGAATCTTAAGTTGTCCACAGGTGTCAGAGCTGATGGTGGCCCAGAAACCAACTGGCCTCACCCAACCAGCACCATTGGCACGCGGCTCCTTCCAAAATTTCTCCCCCAATTCTGCCGTGTCTGCCATGTCTGAGGACCACTGGTACTCGGTGTCTTCCGGATAGTTTTCCTTACGTGTACCCACTTCCCTCCTTTCACTTGCCCTTCACATTGACATTCACAAAATCACGCAGTTCATGTGCTGGTTACATTTTGATCCAATGCACAGTAAGATAATCACATAACTACTAGAAGAAAAAGCACTCTTCCGGGCACCACCTGAAGTCACCTTGCACACGTGGGCCGCCCTTGGGGAAACACGGGCTGGCTTCAGGTCTTCCCTCTCCATCTGGAGAAGCTGAGGCTCGGACAGATCGTCTGCGCCCGGTCGCACGGCGACAGACAGCAGGGCCGGGGCAGGGCCAGGCTCCGGACGCCCGGTGGAGCCTTACCCTGCGTGTCCGCCCTGATGCAGGAGGCCGAAGAGGCCAGGGGCCTCGGGTCAGCCGGCCTCCGGCTGCTTGACCCACACCTGGGGACAGGGGGCCACGGGACTCATCGCCCCCCAGGAAGTTCGGGTCAGAACTTCCACAAGGTGGGATTTGGCTGAGGGCTCAGGGTTTCTGATGTCACAGTGCAGGAAGTCCCCCCGGCATCTACAGACCCTGGCTGGTGGCTGGGGGTTATGCTGTCACAGTGATGATGTGAGTCAGAAGACCCAGCACCCAGCAGGGTTGTTCTAAGCGTCTTAGACACAGTAACGATGTATTCCTTACACCCCCCACGAGGTGCCTGCGCCTCTGTAGTGAGAGGCAGAGCTGGGGTCTGCACCTGGCTGCTGGCCCAGAGCTCACGCTCTTAACGCCCCACCCGCTTTACTAGATGGAGGACCAGCCTTCTGGGGTTTTGGTCCCTGCCCCTCGTCTGACGAGCACTTACTACATACAGGCCAGGCCCTGGGCCGCAGTATCATTACGGAAAAGGAGACTGCCTCGGACAGGAGGGATTGGAAGGGCCGAGCGGGCTCAGGAAGACAGGTCCGTCCCGCTTCCAGGCCCGGGCATCCCCCGGGCACTCCTGGCCCGTGGGAGTTGCGTGGCACGGAATGCAGGTGCCCAGGGATGGACAGAGAAGCCGGGCCCGGGCATCCCTCTTCTGGCCCTCAGTCACCTCTTCAAGCTCTGCCCCCGCTTCAGCATGCCCAGGGCAGGGCTTGGGAGCGGAGGGACGCAGAGCCTCCTGGGCACCTATGGCTGGCACCCCCTCCACCCCAGGTGAGCATGTGTCTGGGGGGCCGTCAACGCCCCTCCAAGGGTCTCAGAGTCCCCACCAGTAACTTCCACCAATTTGTCTGGGGTTGATGATCAGAGGGGCTGGTGGACAATGGCCTCAGTAAAGCACTCAGGCCCTAGGGGAGCTCCCTGGTGGCCCAGTGGTTAGGATTCTGGGCTTTCGCTGCCGTGGCCCGGGTTCAATCCCTGGCTGGCGAACTGAGATCCCACAAGCCGCGAGGCGTGGCCAAAAACAAACAAAATAACCCCTCAGGCCATAGGCCATGGGGAGCCCTGGAGAATCTTGAAGAAGTGAAGTGACGTGATCAGAGTAATGCGAGCTCCCCGGTGCTCCCCATGAGAACCCCAAGAGAAATAATGAACTGGGCGGTGGTTGTCGGGCAGAGGGGAGGAAACATGCCCCAACTGCCAGGACTTCGTGAGTGACCGGAAGTGGGACCTGCAGCCCAGGGAGACTCAAGTCTCCAACGAGCCCCTGGTTTCCGGCTTGAGCACCTTGGCGACTGGTGGCACCACCGACGCAAATAAAGGAACTAAAAGCAGCCGATTTCCAGGCAAGGATGCGTTTATTTTTGGACGTGCTGATTTTGACAGGCTCTGTGGGCCCCAGCGGGGAGGGTCCGGCTGAGAGCCAGGTAGAAGGTCTGGAGCTGGGGGTCAGGTCTGGGCTAGAGTCAGAGATTCTAGAATTAACGTCAGGAAACCACCCGAGAGAAAAGCCTTGGAGAAAACTTCCACATTAAATTGTACATTGAGCTGAGCGGTCTGAGCAGGGAGGCCCGGGAAGCCGCATATCTGGGGAGAAGGATCCAGTGTCAGCGCAGCATAAGGGCTGGGAGGGCCCGAGCGGAGGACGCGCTCTGGGTCCAGCAGTTACACTCACCAGCACCTCCACCTGTGGAGGGCTCAGGGGAGGGACTGAGTGGGGACAGGGAAGGGACCCCCATAGCCAGAGCTGAACATGGAGCCCACAGATGGGCCTTTCAGGACGGGAGACTTGAGTGTGTTGACAGGCTGGTCGGCACCGGGCAACAGGACGAGCTTGGAGGTGATGGCGGTCCCAGGGAGAAGGGACAGGTGGGTTGGCCTGGAACAGGAAACAATCTCCAAGGTCAAAGCAGTCGAGATAAATAGGAAGGAAAATTGCAGGTGGAGTAAGGAAATTGTGAGATCACCCCTAACGGCCTTGCTTTTCCCCAAGCAGTGAGGCAAGATTTCCCACGTTAGGGAGAAGGGGACAGAAACACAGGAAGCTTGCCTAGGGTTAATGCCAAATGCAGGGGCGGGGGCAGCGGGAGGGCGCTGGTAACGGGACAGGCTGGGCTGGAGACCCGTGGTTGGGGATTCGCAGGGTTAAGAATGACGCAAGGAAGCCGGAGAATGAAGGAGCTGGTCCGGGTTAGGGGTGGAGGGGGGAGCCCAGGAGTGGGACGGCCCCTCGCTCCCCGTTCCCTGCACGTGTCGCTTGACCAATTCCAAGGCTCGGTCCCCAGGGCCAAACCCAACAAGTTCTTCCCAGGTGGGAACAAGCCCTTGCAGAACAGTATGGCTGTTTGATGGGAGACAAACAGGACTTCTGAACACAAGAACTTATTTCTCAGATGAGGCGGGGAACAGCTCCTTCTGGCCTCTGCTGAGCTGGCTGCAGGGACCCTGCTCCAAGGTCACTCATAGGAAGGCACCGAGGCACACCTGGGAGTAGTTGTCCGAAACCAGTGTGTGTGCGAAGTCAAAGCACATTGAGAGGCTGGGTTACTGGCTGAGTCCTTAAGACACTGAAGAATCATTCCTAACCTTTTACATTAATTTATTTTCACATACTGAGTTTATTTACAGATAACAACAGCTGCCTGCTACAGACCAAATCCTGAAGACTACCCGACAGGTCAGATCACCTGCAGGACTCAACCAAGACGCAGAGAAACAACAGTACTCGAGGTCTCCCCTGGGCAGTGTGGTTTAGAGGAGTACCTGGCAATTGGAGACACCAAGTTCTGGATTGGTGATTGATAAGCTGACACACCCATCTACCCACTGTTGGAAAGCATCCCCATCGTGGAAGAACTCGCGGCCCACCGAGGCCTCTGAAGCAGCGGGTGGCCTGGCCGGCACCAAGTATACGCTGGGCAAACTAGGGCGGAGGCGCAGCCGGCACTGTGTCCTCTGCGCGGCCACCTGCGGCCCACGTACCTCCCGCTAACCCACCGCAAGCCTCACGCTGGCCCAGGACCCGTCAACCCCACCCCTCCACTGTGTCCCTCGCTCACTTCCAATGCCAACCCCAAGTCTCTGCTCCTCCGGAGCCCCGTCTATACATCACCCCGCCCGTACCCTTCAGTACCTGTACATGGCTCTGAACTTGGGCACATCTTTGCAAACTGAAATGCCCACCCCACCAAGACCCTGGCTCAGGGCTCCACACGGAGCCTTCTCGACACGTTGACTTGGACAAACCCCGCGGGAAGAAATTCAATCAGATCCAGCTGGGCCGCCAAGCCTGTTTCTGCCTGGGTCCCGGACGCACCCCTGCCACACTTCCGGGACGGACGGATGGATGTGACTCAGCCCTGGCGGCCCCTGGAAGCTTCTCCTGGCAGCACCCTTTCCCTGGCTGCCCCCACCCCTGAGTACCTGCTGGTTTTCATTTGGGGAAACATACGGGCTTTTCAGTGAGCACCACGTACTGTATCTGTAAGATACTGCCATCAGACACTGTTCAGAGTTTCAGGGGGCTCTCCCACAAAGGTGAAACACAAATAAACTCAGGGTAGTTCCTAAGGGCCAGTTCACCCACTGCCCCCTGCAGGGAATGGAGCCTGAAAGGAGCAGCGACCCCGCCCAGGCCCCCTGTGGGCTCCATCCACCACAGCCACCTGGACTATGCGGGCCCTGCCTCTCTGCCTGGACCCCTCAAGGACAATGCTCCTGTCCCCTCTCTGGGTCCACTTGTGAAACACTCGTAGTCCTTGAAGTCTCTTGAGATCCACAAAGTGAGACAAGACAATTTCAGGAGGCTTCCTTGATTTACAAGTAACAGAAGGATGACATTCCTCTCCATGCACTGGTACAATGAAATTCAGGGCCAAGTGTCAATCTGAGGATAGGAGCCCAGGTGCTCAGAGCCACCGCTCGGCCTCGGGGTCCTGTGGTCCCACCAATGGCTCAGCAATTGCAGACTGGGGCAGGAGGTGCGGGGGGGGGGGGGCACTGCCTGGCTTCCGAAATGGGAGCGGGGGCCAGGAGGCAGAGCGAGCAGGGTCCTTGGTTCTGTCTGCATTGATGGGAGAAGAGGAAGAGGGAGAGAAGCCGGAACAGCGTCCAGGTGTGCCCTGAGGACAACGGCCGCGCTGTGGCATCAGCCTTCCCAGCAGAGCCGTCCCGAGGGCTGGAGTGAGGCCGGGCCAGGGCCGAGGAGTCGGGCCGGGAGGAAGCCGGCCGTGCCTTCCTGTCCCACACTCAGCTCCTGATGACCGAGCTCCCAAGGTCTGGAGCCGGAAGGGTGGCGAGGAGGGAGCAAGGTGACAGGGTCGCTCCAGTCCCGAGGCCCCCAGCCCTCCCCCCCGAAGACCACCTGCGCAGGCAAACCGAGACCATGGGCCCAGCGCTCTTCCTAGATCATGCAGCTGAGCACATGTCAGAACAGAGGGAGAAGGAAAAACGCCCCGGGCTTTAAGGGGGAGACCCGGAGGGCAGCACTGAGTGGGGAGAGTGGCCAGCTCCGTGCGGCCTCCGGCCCTGCCCTGACCGTGGCCCGGCGGCACTGCTGCCTAGCTGAGCATCTTGTGCCGATCGAAGACCGTCTTCCGCTGTTCCTGCACCTGCAGCTTCCACCGCTGCTGCGCTCCCTCCACGCGCTCCAGGACTGTGTTCGCCCGGGGCCCGGAGAAGGTGGCGGCCGCCACAGAGCGCGCGTCCTGTTGCGGGAAGAAGAAGAGGCTTGGCACCGCGAGCCGGGGGGTCTCAAACGTCTGACATGGAAAACAGTGCCAGGAGAGCGACCCCAAAGGCCTCCCCGAGGGCCCATCCAGCACAGGGCGCCCGCGGCTGCGGGATGGGCGGGGGCTGGGAAGCGGGGGCTCTGGTCAGGCCCGGCCGCGCCCCAGACTCACTCCTGACCCTCGAGAGGAGCGCAGAGGGTCAGCAGAGAGGACGCGATGACCCTGTCGTTCGAGGAGAGGCACCACGTGCCCCCACGGCTGGTAGCGGACTGCAGAACCCCTCGGCCCTGCCGGCCACGGCCAGGACAGCGGGGAGACCCCCAGGACCTGCTCTGCTGGGCCTGGGACCCCAGCTCACTCCCCGAAGGACAGTGTCTGCAGGGTGGAGCTGGGAGTTCGCCCTTCGTGCCCATTCCAGAGCCAGAGCCGCTCCGGCCGCCCTCCCCACTCTGCCCCATCCCGCCCCCGCCCCCCCGCCCTCAGAACTGCCGCTGTCGTCAAAGGCAGCATCTCCCCCTAATTACCACTTCTCTGCCTCTGAAGCTCCAGAGCCCATGCATTTCCTGCAGGACCCGAACCTGATCTCTGGGGGGAACTGGAGCCAAGGGCCAGGCCCACAGCCCAGGGGATTTCCTCCCCAGCTCTCCCTTGCCTCTCATCTCCTGCCACACACCTCTTAAGGGATTAGCACACCTCTCTAAGCCCAGGGCCGCCCAGCAACTGCAACTCTGCTTCTAATGCCCCGAGCTGGCACAGCTTCTGTCGCCATGCAGCTGCCAGGCTGGGGAGGTAGGGGCGGGGGATGGGGGTGGCGGGCGGTGAGGCTGGCAGGTCGTCACTGCCGCCCAGAGCTCTGCCCAGGGTGAGTTAGAGACGGACGCTGCCCCCAGGGAGCCCTCAGCCCGGGAGCCCGAGGAAGCCTGCTTTGCCAGGCTGGACGAGGACCATGGCAGCACCTCAGGGGCAGGTGCCGGAGCATCAGAGTCGAAGCCAGGACCCTGGGTTCTACAGCTGCCACCTTCTCCCGGCCTCAGCCACTTAGCGGCTGTGTGTCCCTGACAAGCCACTTGATTTCCCCAAGCTTCAACTCAGTAAACCCGGTCTTCTTAGGCTTTTCTAAACACACACACACAACACCCAGCGTGACGCCCCCTGACGCCCTCTACCCTGCTCCATCTCAGTTTTCAGTGCTGATCATGACTCAGGACCTCGTGGGTGGCGCCCCCCACCCTGACACACGGTTTATGACCAGGAGCGGGGTACGGCAAGGTTACATACAGTAACACGTGTAACGTCCTCAGCCCACTGCTGTCAAGCTGGAGCCCGCGGGGTGCTCAGTTTCCCTCCTCCCCAGCAGTTCACAGTGAGAAGATGACTGTGGAATCACACCCGGCTCTGCACCTGGGCTCTGACCTGGAGCACGGCCCTGGCTGACTGACACCCTGTCCTCTGAACCTGCTTCCCACCCACGGATGGAGCCTGCAGGAGCGTCTTCTCGGGGACGGTGGGCGCACAGCGTTCAGCGGTGCCTGGCAGATCACAGGCGCTCAATTCACAGCAACTGTCAGTGTGAGACCCACTCCCGGAGCCCCCAGGCAGGAGGGGGGACCTGCCCTTGAAAGGTCACCGGTGTCGCTACTTTTCAGATCGTCCCTTCCCGGTTCAGGACCAGCCCCTGCGTGGCCGTCTAGGTGAGGGGGCACTGGAGACCCCCGTGGGAGGCTGTTGGCCCCCCAGGACCGAGCTATCCCGGCTCCGGGGCTACAGGGGCTTCTCTCCCCACCGGCCTGCCCACACTCTCGTCCTCCTGGGAGCCTGGGGGCAGGCCTGGCGGGGCGGAAAAGCGCCCTTCCTGGCTCCGGCTGCTCTCCTGTCCCGTCGGGAGAGTGTCTGGAGGGAAAGCAGAGGAAGCCAAGAGCAGCGCGTTAAGGAACAGCTGAAATTCACCACACTTCCACAGGACCACTTGTTTTTCCTTCATGTAAAGTCTTGACAAACAGGTCCTAAGCCGGAAAAGCTGCGGCTGAGAGGCTCTGCACTTCCACCGCTAATAGTCTGATTAATGGGTATTAGAGACGCCACGTCTGTCCTAGAAACGCTCAGAGCGGGGCCTGGTCCTCACCCGCTCTGCCACAGGAGAGATGCTACCACTTCCAACCCTCTTAACCCCCAAGCTGGGCCTCTGGGCAGTGAGGGCAGGAGGGGGAGCCCTGCCGACCAGGAGGGAGGCGCCTGCTACCGGGGCTGGACAGGCCTGAGGATGAGCGTCCCTGGGCGCCGGGCGCTCTCCTGGTGCTGCACCTGGATTATTCCCAGGCTCACGAGACTGGCTCATGGGCTACGTGACTCTCATCTGTGGCTCTGCTGCCCAAGGTCACACAGGATTTGGACCCGTGTCTCCCGAGCCCCACATTCAAGCCCTCTGGGCTGGCTGAACCGTGCATGCCTGGCCTGGCCTCCCTGCCCCCGGCCTCTGGCCCTGCCATCCCTCAGCCTTCCTGCCTGCAGTGAGGGCGGCCCTTCAGGTCAGGGCCCCAGTGAAAGGTTTTGCTCTCAGGGCTGCACAAACACTTGTAAAGCCGCACACACGGCACCACAGCAACCACGCTGAGACAGGAGCTCAGACTTGGAAAACTAACCAAAGGGTTAAACACCAGGACAGCGAGTGCAGAGCTGGGACTCCGGCCCAGGATCACAATCCCGATGCCACGCTGCTAACGGCTGGGCCACGAGGTCCTGACAGCCGTTCTAGAGACGCCCGCCAGCCCTGCCCTTCCTCGTCCCCCTTCCTGCTCTGGGCTCAGGGGGACGAGGGCCCTGTCCCTCTTGGGCTCCTCACCACCCTGGGAAGGGAGGGTTCCCGGCTGCCATCACTCCTGCACACCCCTCTCTCCCCCACTCCCGCCCAGTGGGCTGTGGTCTCGGGGGACCCTGCAGAGCTCAGGCCCACAGACACCCACAGCCTTGTAGGAACCCTTCCTTCTCTCTCTTCAAAAGGGGCCAAACCTACACATCTAGCACAGCTCTGTTTGCCGTTTCTGCCCCAGCAAAAAGGCTGGCTTCCTCCTTTCAAAGGGCGTCTGAGCCGGGGGATTAGTCCTGATGCTGCTGCAATCAGGAAAGGCGGCGCCCCGCACCGGGGGCCCACCGGGCCGGCTGGCACCTTCAGAGGGAGCGGGGCTTTCATCTCCTCAGCGCGGTGGGCCAGGCCCCCTTCCTCTCTGTCCTCGAGCCCCAGGGCAGGAGCTCCCGGCTACAGGAATGGGGGGACGAAGCCAAAGGGCCCCCATTCTGGGATGCGATCGACCCCCCGACTCCTGGGGCGTGGAGGGGAGCCTTCTCAAGGTCACTGAGTTGCACAGGCCTAGAGCCTGACTTTCTTCCGCTTGGGGTGAAAGCTAAGTCCCCCGCCCCGGGGGGACCCCATCCCTCTGAAGGGAAATGCTCTTCAGAGCATTTCCAGAGATTCAGCTCAGCCAGGCAGGGCCTCCTCCTCTTGCCGGCCCCAGGCCCGGGCGCCACCGCGGTCTCCGCTCCACTCAGCTCCAGCGGCCCCAGCACTTAAGCGGCCCCGCCCCACCACGGAAGAGCCCCGCTGCCAGGAAGCCTTCCCACACTAACACCGAGGAAAAGTCAGCCCCAGCTTCCCCCGCCCCTCCCCTGACAGCCTTCTATCCCGCATCCCTGACCGGGGGGGCTCTGCCCGAGGGCGGGCCCGAGGTCTGTGCGTCTGTCTACACAGGCACCTGCAGGACCTGAGTACGTCAGGACGAAAAGAAACAGGGACGGGGCGAGCCGGGGTGCCCAGGGCGGGGCCCATAAAGAGCCGTGCGGCTTGCCCTCCCTTCGGGCTCCACAGCCAGGTGGCACGCATTCCGGGGAGGCCGCGGAGCCGTGTAATCATGGCCCATCTCTCAGGCGCTCCCCAGCCAGGACTGCAATTACCGCACGCATCCCCTAATCACGGGGTACTCACCCGCGCCGCTCTGCCCCCAGCAGAGCCGCTGTTACCGCGCGTTAATAACCAGGTAGGCGCGCGAGATTTCCTCCTGGGCAGAGAGACCACCCAACTGCCGGCTCCCCCACGCCCGCCTCCCAGCCCCAGCGCCACCGGCCGGGCGCGTGTCAGCCAGAGGCTGGGGGCACCCACCCCCGAGGGGCCATGGGGTCCAGGGACGGGCCAGGCCCCCCTCCCTCCCTGGCGGTGTGCACGCCTGCCCCATGCGGCCGGCCGGGCAGCTTCACGCTGAGGTCTTAGTCCCAGCCCCTCTTCTTGGCGGGAACCTGCCCTCCCCAGCTCCACCCGCTGCGTGAGATGCTCTCAAGGGCGACAGCCGCCCGGCGCTGCAGCCCAAGCCTGGTGCTCTAGTGACCACTCACCCCTTCACCTGGCTCACCTGTGTCTCTGCAGGAAGAGTCCCTCTCACACGTGTTAACCTCCCGGCTGCGGTCCTTCCACCCCGGCTTTACGTAAACCAGGGTGAGGCCGAGCTCTCCGCACCTGCGTGCAGCTGGTCCCCAGGGCAGGCAGCGTCCTGAGCCCCACCTGCCCGCAGATGCCACCCTCTGGGGCACCCCTCCTCCCTCACTGCTGTCTCGGGCACACGCCCGAGGGGGCGAGCTCGAGGGGCACAGGCCAGGAGCCCCTGGCACCGTCACAGCTCTGCACGGCACACATCACCTCTCACTCCCACAGAGCTGCCTGCGCCTCCTGTGTCCCACCCCGGGCTCCCCTGACTCCCTGGGTACACTCTCCAAGTCCACCGTCAGCCTGACACCAAGGTCTGAGCACCCACATGCGGCTGCCTGGGGGGCTCACTGGCCCTCTGCTAGGAATGCAGGGCGACAAGGAGGCTCCCCGACCCGTGCACTGAAGCCGCCTGATGCCAGATCAGGGAAAACTCAAGGCTGCCCCCGCTGAGGAGACACTGCGGTCCGGGTGACGCGTAGGACAACGAACGGGAGAGGAGCCACTGGAGCGCTGGGGGAGGGGAAGACCGCCCGCCGAGGCCCCAGGGACGCCGAGTGTGGGCGGGGGCCGCTACCTCGTTCTCCTCCTCGTTGTGCAGCCGCTCAGTGTAGGCGTCCGGCTTTCGAATCAGAGGGTCCACCAGCATCAGGAAGGCCATGTAGAGCAGGAGGGCGCCCACCACCGACAGGTAGATGACGATGATGACCTGCGAGCGAGCGGAAGGGACCCAGCTCGCCCTGCGGGATGCCGCTCCCCTCCCTTGCAGTCTGTCTTCACCGGGCAGCGTGGCCCCAAGTGCTGCCTGCAGACAGGCCAGGAGACCGCGGGCGCGGAGAACGACCCACCCCACCTTTGCTGACTGTGCCCTCGGAGGTCGGGACCCCACGAGCCACCAGTTCTCTGGCAGCACAAAGATGACAGATGAGGCGCCCCCAGGAGTGGAGAGCGAGGGGGGATCTGCCCGGCCAGACGGGGGCAGGGGGAGCGCCCGTCAGAGCGGGGAGAACCGAGCCCGACGGGGTGGGAGCTTCAGTCCCAAGGGGGCGAATCACCGTCAGGGGGCAGAGGGGACAGGCCGGCGGCCCCAGTCAGTCACAGCAGGAGGTGAGGCTGGGGCAGAATTACAGGCCTGGAGAGCCTCCCAAGCTGCAGTCACTTTTGTTTTACAGGAAAAACAGAGTCAAGGAAGCTAATGAGATGTTTCCCAGTGTGGGTACTCCGGGCACCTTAGGCAGGACTCCCCAGGACACTGCCCTCCATGGTCAGTAACACACCACAGTTACTGGGGCCACAGTCCATCTCCAAATGTCCCCCAGGGGCTGACACTCACCTGATGCAGAGCCCCCCAGGCCACGCCATCACCCTCAGTCCCAAGAATACCAAGTGGTGGATGTGCCTGGAACCCAGATTTGCTGTGACCGCAACTCCTAAGCCTCTTCTGCTCCCCAACTGCCATCTGTCGCTGGCGACCCTAGCCCCGTGTCTACGCTGTGACAGGAGCCGAGCTTAGTCCACAGCCAAGTCCAGCTGGACCATATGCCTCCCTGACTGGGCATCTTCAGCCAGGGTAAAGGATCAGAACTCTTGCCTGTACCCCAGGAAGGAGGGGGGATAGGGCTGACTCTCTAACAGGCTGAAGCTGGAGGGGGTTCTCTCTGGTCTCTTAGCAAAGACTAGAGGGAAACTGGGGGATAAGAATGTATCTGATGAGGTCCCCACGTCAGGAAGTCCCTTCCAATCTAAGGTCTTGGGGACCTGGTCCCCCAAGCATGGGGCCAGTGGATAAGCTCAGAGGGGAAGGGGTGATGATAGGGAGGGTGGACAGGCAACCGCCTCCACCTCAGAGGGGACAGGATGGGCACCATGGGCCAGGCAGGGAGGGCAGCGGTGAGGACCACTTCCCCTCCAAAAGAACCTCAAAAGGGAAGCCCGAGGGCAGGCTCAGGGCTGTTGCCAAACTCCTGCGGGTTCTTTCCTGATGCTATTTCCAGACCCTTCACCAGACACGCAGAAATAAGCTTAAGAGCTGGACCAGGAGAGGCTTACGGTGGAAATCGGCAAGCATGGCCAGGCTCGCCCTGGTTGGGGTGTGGTGGTGCTGGGGGATCGTCTGCCTGGAGGGGACCAGGGACCAGGCCTCTCCATGTCCTCACTGTGTGTTGGTGGCCACTCCACCACCTCCCCTGAATTCACTGATGCCCATGAGAATGGGGTTCAGGGGAAGCAAGGGGGGCGTCTGATGCCCATCCTGCCAGGCCCGCAGCTCTGGAAGCTTAACCAGACTGCAGGCTCTGGAGGGCGGGCTACCTCCGCTCCAGCATCCCTTACGGTGCTCGGGACACAGCAGGAGCCCCGGAAATGTCTACTGAACAAACGGAAGGCGAGAAGGGAGAGGAAGATGGGAAGCGTGGGGGAAGGGGTCTCAGCCCCCCTCCCAGGTCCCCCCCGCGAGTGTGATGGCGTCAGAGGGGAGAGCGGCCCCAAGGGGGGTGGGAAGGGGGTCCCTGGGTTGCGACCAGGCCGGCCTCGAGGCCAGCCCCCCAGCCCCGAGCAACGCTGCAGAAGGAAACAGGACAGGACGGAGGGCGGGGCGGGGCCACGCGAGCCCCCCAGGGAGAGGGGGCGGGGCGGGGCGGCCGCCGGGCACCTTGATGGTGGTGGTGCTGCGCTCCTCGTACTTGCACTCGCACAGCAGGCAGTAGGCCTCCACGTCATGGCCGGGCACCGGCATGGGCTCCACCACGTGCAGGCAGTTGCTGCAACAGACAGAGGGCTGTGGGGGCAGCCGGGGGGCTCCCCAGGAAGGGGAGGGTCTCTGAAGGGTCAGGCTGGCGGAACCCCTTTCCCAACCCACAGCCTCTCGAGGCCCTGGCCCTCCGCGACTCACCGGGTGAGTGTCCCAGCGACACAGACTCCACCCCCACCCCACCCCAGTCCCTCGGGTCCAGGGTCTGTCCCCGTGGCAGGCAGCGCCTCCGCCAGGCCTCCTCTGACCCACGGATCCACCACAAGCCAGTGACTCTGCCGTCTTCAACATCTCTGAACCCCACTTCCCTATCCCCTCCCACTGCTGTGTCTCAGCCGGGCCCTGCCACCAGGAGCCTGGTGCCCTGGGCCCGAGCCTCCTCTGGGAGCTGCAGGGGTGGCGCCGGATGACCCTCCAGGCCCTTCCAGCTCTGGCCCAGGCTGTCCCAGGGGCCCTCAGGCTCAGGCGGGGTTTCTGGCAGAGGCGCCAACAGTGTGGGCTGGCATGTCCTCCACAAGCTTCTGTTGCCCCTAAAAGTCCATATGTGGAGGGTGTGATTTTACCTGAACCTCTGATGACCCCACTTCCAGCGCTGGGCACGTGGCTCCCTGCTGTAACTCAGCCCCTGCCCTGGGAGGGGCCACCGGACAGGGCCAGGTTCACACCCAGCACTGGGTCAGCACTCCTGGGACCTCCCCTCTCTGGGGGCCTCTACCAGCCTCTGAGGCCCAGATTTCTCCCTGGGTGTGGAAGGTCACTCTGGTGCACCAGTGAGACGTGTGGGTTCCCCACAGGGATGTGTTCTCTCCCCAGAGAATCAGTGAAACCGTGACGTGTCCCTTTTTGGGGATCAGTGATAGCGCCGTAGGGGAGAGGGTTACCGGAGGGCAAGCTGGTTAAGTCTCCGCCTTCTGCAGGTGATGTGTGTAACTTCTCTGGGCCTCGGTGTCGTCATGGACACGTGAGGACATGTGTGTGTTTATCAGTGTCCTTCAAAATGTGCTCCCTGGGGCACCCCAGGGCCCTCTGTACGGAGGGTGGGAGGGAGGGGCCACAGACGCTCTGCTCAGCGGGGGCAGTCCTGACTTCTACACAATGTGTTTCCAAAACAGATTTGTTTGAAGCCTGTATTTTTAGAAGTGTGAGAGACACTGCACTAGCCAGCTCTGGGACCGTCTCTCTCGTGCACTCCTCGGGAGCTCCACCATCAGGGAGAAGGTGTCGGGGTTTCTGCCCCTCACAGGCACGAGGACCCCCAGCATGAGACGGCAGAGCGCCTGCAACACGGGAACGTGGCCTGTGCCGCTCAGACACCCTGGCTTCACACCCCTCCACCAGGGGAGGGCCCAGGTGTCCTCCTCGCAGTGGAGGGACCATGCGGAAGCGGCCTGAGGACACACCTGGTCTCCTCTGGCCCTGGCCTGAGGTCTAGGATCACAGGGTCAGGCCCCACCGCTCCCCTGCGGGGCTCCAGGCAGCCTGCGATACCTCCCCTCCCTGACAGGCCAGGGTCACTGGGTCCCAGAACCCTGGGGTCTTACATCCCAGCCTCAGGTTCCACCCACCAGCCTTCGTGGAACTGTTCCTCAGGCAGCCCCCTAATGCTGACTTCCCAGGGGAAGGAGATAAACCACAGCCTGAGAGGTCCAGGTAGGACTCCATCCTCCGTGGCATCCACGCTTGGCTTGGGGCCTTACTCTGGCCCCAGTGCAGAGACAGTGCTGGTACAACGTGGTGGTGCCTGAGGGATGTAGCTGGTGTCGGGCTGAGACAATCTAGCCGGTTTATTCCTGACGCTATTTGAGCTGTAACCACAAGATACAGAGAGGTCACAGGGGCTTCCCCAGGACTCCAGGTCCTGGGGCTTTGTAACTCCATCAGGACAGGCAAAGACAGAAGGAAACCTGGGCTTCCCTCTTGGGCTGTGGCGTATGTCGGCCTCTTCGTGGCCTCTAGGAGGGCATAACAATATACGTTACTAATGTGCGCGAGCCCCCCCCCCCCACACACACACACTCTTATTTAATACTCAAAACACTGCCACCGCTTTACAGATGAAGAAACTGAATACACTGGGGATTAAGTAACTTGTTTCACAATGAACAAGGAGCAAAGCTAGATTGAAAGGCAGGCAGGGTCGATCCAGAGTCTGCATCTAACCAGACGGGTTCTCAGAAAAATCACACACTCAGAGCTGGACAGGTTCAAAACCCCCAAATGCTGCTCTGGACCAACTGCTTCACAATCACGTTTCTGCCATGCCCCAACCCCCATATTCACTGAATCAAAATCTTGGGCGGGGGGTGGGGGTGGGGGTAGTATGTAACGTACAGCATGGTGACTATCGTTAACAATACGTTAACAATTATGTACGCTTGAAGTTGCTAAGAGAGTAGATCTTAAATGTTCTACCACACCCACACCTGCATGGTTACCCTGTGAGGCGATGGAGGTGTTGTCTAACCTTGTTCCACAATAGATACGTGTATCAAATCACGTAACCTTATACAATGCCACATGTCTGATTCATCTCAATAAAGCTGGGAAAAACAACAACAAAAAAGAACCAAAAATCATGGCGGATGGGGTGCTGGGACTCTGTATTTTCTCAAAGCCCACCTGGTGATCCTGACACCTGACCAAGTAGAGGCAACGCTGACCTGGGCTCCCCCGTGTGGCGTAACCGCTCCACGGGGACCAGATGCAGGTATCACCGCACCTGCGCTCAGAGCCCTCCGGGATGAGGCGCCCCTGCTCCTCAAACGGCCTGCACAGGAAACGCCCCCTCAACTCACCTCAATCTGGTTCCCTAGAGCTCTCCTCGCTGGCCCCAGTCCTACACCCAAACCACACGGTGCGCCTCAGAGCACGCCAGCCCCTCTCCTGCCCTCTCAGCTGCGTGTGTCCCCAAGTCCTCTCCTTCTCAGACTATAATTCCTTAAACCGTTCTTTCCAGGAGAGCATGTTGAAACTTGCCTTCAACAAGCTGGTGTCCTTTCTCTGAATGATTTTTTGATGACTTCTCTCTTTTTTAAAGTGAGGCATCCAGAAATGAATTCAAGACTCCAGGAGTATAATGTAA
Organism: Monodon monoceros; assembly: GCF_005190385.1. NCBI lineage: Eukaryota > Metazoa > Chordata > Mammalia > Artiodactyla > Monodontidae > Monodon > Monodon monoceros. The sequence goes on along the minus strand of NW_021703774.1, from coordinate 1,449,305 downwards.
ATTCTCTTTGGGCCTCAATCTTGGCAGCTATAAAATGGGAACACAACCCATCCCACTGCCTTACAAGGTGGTTAGACACTGGCATCAAATGACGCGTGTAACAGAGCTTCGCCAAGCGCACGCAAGTAGGCGAAAGATCCCCCGGTATGTGGCTCTAATGTTTACCTCTCCCGGCTTCTCTGTTACCATTTTGCAGATATGAACAAACACCCACATCAAAGCAAATCAAAATCCACTCCTCTGACCAGGAACCCCTCAGCTGGAATTAAAGACATGTGGACCCTATTTCTAATCGGTTGTGTGACCAGGGACAAAACATTCCTCTGTAAGGTTCTCCATAGAAATGGGAGAGCAAGCTTATCCTCCAGGGGTCCATGAACCCCACTCAACACCCACAACCGCAAGGGCCAGCCTGGGCAATGCCTTACCAGTCCTTCTGTGACACATTCTGGTTGTAAATGTGTCCACTGATGTTTCTATATGGTGGACAGATGCATTTGCACCGGATATCTTCAGAACTCTGCGAGAGAAAGCACATATCAGGTGGGCAGGGCCCCTGGGTTCAAGTTCTAGCAAGACTCTCCACTTTCAGTTCCCTGTTCCATAAGGTGACCATATGAATGCTCCTGACCTGCCCCCATGCCCAAGTTCAGCAGGAACGACTTCTGCAGGAAGGATGCTACATCACAGGGTCCTCGAGAAACTGTCTGGGGGCGCGAATGATATTCACGGAAGGCTACCCAGGGCTGCCACACCCAGGGCTGCCACTCCCAAGTAGGGGGCTTGGGGGAGGAGCAAGCAAGGTGGCAGGTCCTCTGCTCTGGGCCTCACACCTGTGTGTGTACCCGGGTCCAGCAGTCTTGGCGGCTGGCCTCTTCCCCCAACCCCACCTCCAACTTCCTAGGTTAGGATCAGGGAAGGAGAAGGCTGGGGTGAACCAGAAAAAGTGGACGCTTCCATGGAAACAATCAAGCAACCTCCAAGGAATGGGTCAGAGACAACAACACAAAATTTGCATTCGAATTAGCATTCCCAGGAGGAAGTGGAAACAAACCCTGAGACTCAGTCCGATTCAAAGCCTCAGTGACCTTCATAATCTCGAATTCCAGAGACCTACCCAAACCCAGCTCCGGGCCATTACCCCTAAGGAATGGAAGTTACCTCGAGTCCCAGCTCGGGGGTGGGTCCCCTCCACCCAGAAACCTGCATCTGTGCAGACTTCACACTCCTCACATTACGCCCACTCCCTGGGCTACTGGAAGCTCCGACTAGGACAGTAGGCACCCAAGAGCAAAGCAAGAAGGTACTGAGAACTTAGACAACTTCCCCAAACACAGAACCCTGACCGGAATTCTACCTCCGGCGTGCCAGATCGAGACGCGTGCCCCGCAGACGCCCCTTCTCCTGGAGGCCTGCAGCCTAGGGCCGAGAGAACATGCACCGGCACGGCCCGAAGGGGAGTGAGGAGCCGGGCTGGAGCAGTAGCCCCCCCGGGATGCCGGGGCGCAGGCAGGGTGGTCGCGCAGAGGAGCTGCACCTTGTTGGCTTGGGCTGGGAGCACCAGCAGACTTCCGACCACGGCCACCAAACACAGGAGCTTCATGCTTCTCAGACTTTCGGGGCCGGCAAGACCGCCCACCTGGAAGAGAAATACTGAGGCGGAGAAGGGGCGGGCGGCCACGCAGCACCCTCGGCCCCGGAGCGAACCGCCCTGCTCGGGCACGGGAAGTGGGTGGGAGCTGGGCCCGGGGTCCTGGGCCTTCCAAGCCTGGTCCGCGAAGGCGCTTCCCTCTCCCCCAGGCCTCGACTTCCACAGCCCACCTGGCGCGGGGGCCTTCTGGGCGGGGCCACGGGCCTCGGGTCCGCCGGACAAGGCCGGCCAGCGACTCCCATCTCGCGTTCCTCCGCCCTCCCTCATCACCGCCCGCAACTCCTCCCGCTCGGGCCGAGGAGAACCTGGGGCGCGGAGTCTGGGAGCCCCAACCCCACAGCCAGGCCGCAGGCCCCGTACCCCAGGGCCCTCGCGACCCCCGCGACCCCCACGACCCCAGCAGCCCTCCCCGAACGCACGCCTGCTAACCTGCGAACCCCGCCTCGGCAGCACGGGACTCGGCCGGTCCCGCCCCTCCAGCTTCTATTGGCTGCTGGGGATGTCGCCAAGGCAACAAGGACCGCCTCCGCATGGGCGCCGAGGCTCCGCGCAAGGGAGAGGGAGGCATTTCTCAACCCTACCAGACAGGAAAAGGGAGCGTCTGCAAGCGAACGAGAAGCTGGGAAGGTGTGGCCTCCTTGCGGCCGCAGAATTCCACCGCCGAGCTCCCTCCTCCCTGTATTCAAAACCCAGGGTTTCGGAGCGGGCCTAAGCTGTTCAGTCTTGCCGTTTTATAGAGAAAGCACTTGATAAACAATAAGCTAGTAACAACAATAACGATAAAAGCAGATCCAAGGGCTCTGTCCTCATCCACAACTTAGAGATGTTATCTGAGTCGCATCTTTGCTGCAGAGGGCGGCCCCACCTCTCCTCCCCCTCCCCGGCAGGAGGAGGAACCGGGGCGGCGAGGGGCGGGCTGGGCCCGTGAAGGGTGCGCCCCGCAGCTCCCAGCCTGGTCCCCTGGTGCTGGTTCTGGACCCGGCAGATGGGGGCGGGATGTGCGGGGGGCGGGGGAGGTCCGGGCCGCTGAGGGGCAGGGGTGAGCTCGGTCCAGCTGCAAAGGAAAGAGAGAGGAGTCGTCCGAGTCTAGGGCACCGACCCTGGTGAAGACACCTGGGCTTTGGTCCCGCTCTGCCACTAAGCAGTGGTGTTACCTGGAAGACACCTCCCCTCTCCCGCCTCTGCTTCCTTGTCTGAAAGGAGTTGCTTGGATGCAAAGACCCTTCAGTCGATATTTTGGGATTCCGTGGAGGGGGGGGGGCTTGACGTGGCCCGTTCCTCCCCGCAGGTACTGTGGATTGTGGTGGGCACTTCCTGTGGGGATCGTCGGGTTTGTGTTGGTCTCTCCTACTGATACGTGTCCCTCCCTGTATCCCCTCCACCTGCAGAGTCCCTGTTTGCTGAATTGGGTAGATTTAAAATCCGCCAGCTGGAGGACCAGCAGGAGGCACCACAGTGGCACACAGAGCTTGTGGGCTTTGGCCCTAGGCCAACCAGGGCACCAATCCTGGTTCCTCTCGTACTAGTTGTGAGAATTGGGGTGGTTGGCTTATCCTTTCGAGAGCCTCGATGTCCACATCCATAAAATGGGGATAATGTGACCTACTTTCAGGATATAACGAGTCTATATGTGTGCAAAGCACCTGGAACAGTGGGGCTCTGTCAATGGAGACCATAGCTTATTCTGGAGGTCAGAGTGGCTGCTTTGGGGAGCAGGCTGGGACAGAGAGAGGATGCCTGTCCCGTGGGGGCAGAATGGACAGTTCAGGCACTGGAAAAACACCCTCCCTCTGCCCCATACACCTCCTGTGTGGCGGTGGAGACCTTCTTGTGGACAAAAGCAGAGGGCCGAGTCGGTTACCTCCAGCGCATGGTCCTCTGACACCCGACACTAAAGGTACCCAGTGCTGGTCTCACCATCTTCACCACAAAATGGAAGTGAGGCCTCCCAGCTTCCTCTGTGCACCATCATCCTGCACTTCTCAGGAATGCAAAGATGTGTGCATCAAATGATCTTTGACTCTGTTCTCTCCTGTCTCCACCTCGAGTCTATGCCAGCGACCCTAAGGGACAGCCATCATTGCCCTGCTGGCATACTGCACTCTGTCCTCCTGCTTCCATCCTGTCTTCCATCCAATCCTGTTTTCAGCACCTCGCTCACTGCTCTGTAATCCCTGCGAGCACCCTATCGCATCAACTCAAGACCCCTCCACCTGGTGTCCGAGCCCTGGCCCTCCCATCTCAGCTCTGGTTACCCCGCACCAGCTGTCTCCCACACTTGGCTTTGCTCATACGAGCCCTCTTGGCAGGATGTCATCACCCCCTCAGCCTGCATCTCTTTCAGACCTCTGCCCCAAGTGCTTCTCTTCCAGAAACTTTTCCCAGGTAGCCCTACCTGACCCAGTGTGCCTCATTCCCACACATCCTCCGTGGGCCCTGCATTTAAGAGCTAGGCCATTGAGAGGAGGCTGAACCTCTTTATTCAATCCAATTCCACAAGCTTGTGCTGAATACTGTCCAGATGCCCCAGGGGACACAACAGAAAAGCCACATGTGAACCCTGCTTTCAAGATGTGTCTTGTAGAGAAGGCATGTAACCAGAAGGTAGTTTAATATAGTTAAATTCTATAGAAGAGTTTCTGCACTAAAATGTTTTTGGAACACTGCGCACCCGGCACTGTGCTAGTTGCTAGGATATATCAGTGGACAAGAGAGACCCTGTCCCTGCTGTCACGGTACTTGACATTTATTGCAGGAAAATGACAAATCAACAAGCTGTTACAATCCAGGGTGCTGGAAGCTGTGGAGAGGAAGATCTACAGAGGCCCATGGGCCAAGTCAGCCCGGAAGGTGGAGAGGATGCTTTGAAGGTCACGGGGGCTACCAGAGCTGGGCCAGTGTGGGGCAGAATAATGCCCCCCCCCCGATGTTCATATCCTAATTCTGGATCCTGTGAATATGTCACCTTACGTGGCAAAAAGGACTTTGCAGATGTGATTAGGTGAAGGCCCTTGGGATGGCGAGAGGACCCTGGATTATCGAGGTGCGCCCATCTAATCAGGTGAGTCTTTAAAAGAGGAGAAGCTTTTCTGGTTGTGGTCAGAGAAAGATGTGAGGTGTGAGGACAACAGTGGGGTCAAAGACATTGAAGGTGGAGGAAGGGGCCACGAGCCAAGGAATGTGGTGTCCTCTAGAAGCTGGAAAAGGCCAGGAAGCAGACTCTCCTCTGGAGGCCCTGCTGACACCCTGACTTGAGTTCGGTGACACCTGGGTAGGACTTCTGACCTACAGAAATGGGACGTCATAAGCGTGTTTTCCAGGGTGTTTTTGGCCATGCCGCGCGGCATGCAGGATCTTAGTTCCCCAATGAGGGATCAAACCCGTGCCCCCTGCAGTGGAAGCGCAGAGTCTTAACCACTGGACCGCCAGGGAAGTCCCAAGTACGTGCTGTTTTAAGCCACTAAATTCATGGTGATTAACAAATTTAGAAAACTAATCCAACCAGGAAGGGTAGGCCAGGTTTGGCCCAGAACACAGGAGCAGGGTGGTGAGGGGATGGCGTCCCGAGTGGAGAGAGGGTAGCGGAGCAGAGATGGGCTGGGAGGAGGCACGTAGCGGAGGAGCATGGGGTTCCATTTGGCTCAAGCCCAGGGCACGTGATGGGAAGGGAGGGCAGAGGGATGAGCTGGGGCCAGACCTTTGTGCCAGCAGAGCCTGGGGGAGCTGGGGAATGAGCGGGGCTGCGGCTCGGGCTCTGGGACTGGATTGAGACCAGGTAACCTCAGGAGCAGGCTCTGTCCAGCAGAGGAGGCCAATCCTGCTGCTTCCTTGTGGGGCTGTTACTCTTCATCCTGCCCCAGGTTTGGAGCCCTAGGGCTCGGGGCAGAACGCAGGCCCTGGTTTCCCTCTCCTGTACCTGCTTTTACCCGAACAACTCTGTGTCAGTTTGGCCTTAAAGGCATCGGAGCCAGAGCTGAGGGTCTAGTTTCCTCCCCACTCTCTGTACCCGTTCTGGGCACCCCCGGACAGAGACTGGGCTGCTGTCATCATCCCCAGATTGTGCCCACCCTCCTGGCATCCATGGCACGGCCCTGGTCTCCGTCTAGAACCCCGCAAGGCCTGTCTGTCCCGTGTCTCGTGGCCTCAGGCTCCTATGAGATGACTAAGTTCCTGATTTTTCCATTAGCAGCCACGACTCAGCCTTCCCAGGGGACAGCCGCCCCAAGCGGTCATCCGACCGGAACAGAAAACAAAGCCCAAGGGTAGAATTCAGGCACTGTGTGTGTTCTGGATCACAGAGGAGCCCTGACACACCCCTCGCAGATGGCAGGTCAGGGTCCCTGGAGGCCCTGCGAGGGCGTGAGTTTCCCTGAGGATGTCTCCCCTCTGCCCACGGCCGGATTCCCCAGCATCAGGGCGAGAGGGGCAGAGGGGACCCTGCTGACAAACACACGCCCCCAGCTGGGCGCTGGCCTGGACCCGGCCCTCCAAGCTCACCTCCTCACAGATGCGCAGCTCTCCCAACACTACCTAAGGCAATGCTTGATCAAAGAATAACTATATTTATTGATAATTGAGCAAAACTTTGAATCAAAGTGTTGTTCTATCTAAAGTTTAATACGGGACATCGATTCTGTCCAGTCTAATATATATACATACACACATGTACGTGTGTAATAACACACACACGCTCACACATATGTAAATGTAAACTGTGGACCCGCTTGCTGCCAGACGTTCTACCCGCAGTTATTCTCCAGGCTCGTCATGTGCGTGGCCTTGCCCTGCACCCCCCTCCCTCTGTTGCCCTGTCTGGGCTCAGCCCGCACCCCTGCGATGCTCAAGCATGAGGGTGCTGTGGAGCGTAGGGTAACAGTTCTCTCTTGGGTTTCCATTTTCTTCTCCACGTCAAATATCTTGGGTTTGGCTCATTGGTGTTCCACTCGCAGTGATGTGTTAGACAGGGTGGGGTTATAGTAAGACTCTGGACCAGAAATCATAAGGTCTGGGTTCAGTTTGAATGATGCACTCCTGTCCAAGCACCAGCCCCTTGGGGCTTCATTTTCCCCTGAAGGGATTTATTTAGAATAGCAGTTTTAAAACTTTTGGGTCTCGTGTCCTATGAAATAATAAGAAAAAAATTTATATATATATAGGTCTCTGCCCCAGTTCCTGACACAGGTCTCCTAAAATCTTTAATTTCCTGAATGATCGGAGGGTCTGACATCGAGCTCCCAAACCCGTGGAATTTCCAGGGTGATGGGAGCATCTTTTGTTCTAATGAGCCAACTCCTGGTGGCCTCCTGGGTGCGGGCTGCTCCCTAAGAACACCAAGCCATGATTAGAAGCTTGGAACTTTCAGCCCCACCGTCTGTCCTCCAGAGAGTTAATAATCGATCGTGCCTACGTGATGAAGCCTCCGTAAAAACCCCCGAAGCACAGGGTCCAGAGAGCTCCTGAGTTCCTGACATGTGGAGGTGCTGCGAGCATGACGCACCTGGAGGGGCTTGGAGTCCCCGGCGCCTCCCCCAGGGACTGTCCTACTGTCTCTTCCATGGCTGTTCCCGAGTTGTATCCCTGCGTAATGAGCTGGTGATCTAGTAAGGAAAGCAGTTCCCTGAGCTCTGGGAGCAATACCAACAAATCATTGAGCCCAAGGACAGGGTGCAGGAACCCTGATCTACACCCATCAGTCAGAAGCACAGGTGACGAGCAGGACTTGTCACTGGACCTGAAGTGGGGAGAGAGGGGTCAGCCTTATGGGAATAAGTCCTGAACCCATGAGTCTGCGCTAATTGCAGTTAGTGTCAGACAGTCAGCAGGCATCGAAGAATTGCTTGGTTTGTGGAAAACCCTCACATCTGGTGTCAGAAGTGTTGCTGCACACTTCTGAATACTGTAAGGGAAACAAGAGTGTTTTCCTGGGCTTCCCTGGTGGTGCAGTGGTTGAGAGTCCGCCTGCCGAGGCAGGGGACGCAGGTTCGTGCCCCGGTCCGGGAGGATCCCACATGCCGCGGAGCGGCTGGGCCCGTGAGCCATGGCCGCTGAGCCTGCGCGTCCGGAGCCTGTGCTCCGCAATGGGAGAAGCCACAGCGGAGAGAGACCCGCGTACCACACACACACACACACACACACACACACACACACACAAAAAAGTGTTTTCCCCATTTTCACAACCCCTTTACACTCTTAAAAATTATTGAGGACCCTCAAAGAGCTTTGTTTATGTCGTCATGTCTATCAATATTTACAGCATTAAAATTAAAACAGAAATTTCACATTCATTTACTTGTTTTAAAATAACAATAATAAACCCATGGCAGACATACACATCTTTTGATGGAAAAAAAAAACACCCCACTACATTTTCCAAAAGAAAACATTGAATGAGGGCTTCCCTGGTGGCGCAGTGATTGAGAATGCACCTGCCAGAGCAGGGGACACGGGTTCAAGCCCTGGTTTGGGAAGATCCCACATGCCGCGGAGCAACTAGGCCCGTGAGCCACAACTACTGAGCCTGCGCGTCTGGAGCCTGTGCTCCGCAACAAGGGAGGCCGCGACAGTGAGAGGCCCGCGCACCGCGATGAAGAGTGGCCCCCGCTCACCGCAACTAGACAAAGCCCTTGCACAGAAATGAAGACCCAACACAACACAGCCATAAATAAATAAAAATAAATAAATATTCTGTCTTCCTTTAAGCCTCTATTACATTAGAACAATTTAAAAAAGAAAAAAGAAAACATTGAATGAGAAGAGTGGCATTGTTCTACATTTTTTGGTAAATCTCCTTGACGTCTAGTTTAATAAGAGACAGCTGGGTTCTCACATCTGCTTCTCCACGCAGCCCCTTGTGATATCACATGTCACCTACCCTCTGGGAAACGCCACGGTATGCTTGCAGTGGAATGAGAGTGAAAAAGCCAAATCACATCTTAGAATTGCTAGGAAAATAGTTTCATCTCCTGATCTCCCCGAAAGAGCCTTACAAATCCACTGGGTCCTCAGGCCACACTTTGAGCACTGCTAGTTTACAGAACCCTGTCTCCTAACATTCTGTGGACTTGCTGACAATACTCTATGATAGTGTTTTTCAAAATACGCTTCTGGGAATAATTCATGGGATGCTACTGTGTTGGGGAGAAATGTGATTTCTATGAATAAATTAGTTTGGGAAGCCTTAGCTTAAAGCAAATTACATAGATGTATTTTACTGCAGGACTTTTTAGATGCTTCAGTGTGGTAATACACGTTGTGAATCCCTTTAAACAATACAATTGTGTATAATATTTCTCCATCATTTTGACAATAAACTCTTTTTTTGAGAAGCATCTTGAAAGACTCACGTACCGAGGGATATACTTTGGGAAATGCTGCTCCAGTAACTCCCGGATAATTTTCCTGAGTATTAGCAGGTCGGATTCTACCATTTGGAATCCATTTTTCTGTAAATTAAATTCTACATGCACACTTTTTGGTTCTTTAAATGTAGAGACTTTTTGGTAGTCATTTCTAGGACTCAGAGAACCTCGGATTCCTAAAATTTTGGCCTCTAGGTATATTGCATTTTCCTGCAAATTAAATAGAAAGAATATTAGCAGTAATGTTTATATATATTTGACGAATGACAATTTCATATGGTTCAACCTAAAACAAGAAGACTGTATTAGCTCACATACCTGGGAAGTTTACATGTGGATCAGGCTTCAGGCATGGTTGGATCCAGTAGATCAACTGGTATCCTCAGGGCTCTGTCCCTTTGTCCATCTCTGGTTATGCTTTCCTCTGTGACCTGGATCATTTCACACAGTTGGAAAGATGTTGCTAATAACCTCAGGCCTACAGCATCATGGTTTGTGGACACCAAAGAAAAAGTGATCTATCAGAGCACAGATGTGGCAAATCTCAGGGAAGACCCTAACTGGCTTTGCTTGGGTCACAAGTCGATCCATCAGCCAATCACTGTGGCCAGCATATGGTGAATAACTCTGATTGGCCAGCCTGGTTTGTGTGCCAACCTCCCTGGGGAGGCTGAGACCCTGTGATCAACTCCTATCAGGACCAATAGGACGCAGAGCAGGCAAAATGACAGATGTCTGCTCTCCTATCTAAATGAGGGCTGGATGGATGGATGGTAGATGACAGATAGATGATAGGTAGGTAGGTAGATCTAAGATAGAAAAAGAAATAACATTCATACAAATGTTTCTGTTCATTGCTTGTTTTTCATCGGGGCGGGTAAGGCAAGAACAGTGAACAACTGATTTTACTTGAAAAGTAAATTTTATTATTTAGAATTTTTTCTTTAATGAGCATGGGTCACGTTTTATCACTTTTTTGAGAGAAAATATATATATGTTCATTACTACCAGGGTGATATTCAGGAAAGTCCTAGTTGAGCTGAGATCTCCCAACAATTCTCAGAATACTCAACAGGCCTCTTTCATAAAGTTAAATTTGTACCTTAGAGATGGAGGAAGGGGTAGGCCTGCTGCCCGGGGCCAGGTGTGTAATGCTCAGGGCGGACACAGAAAGAGAGAGCAAGTCTTCAGACAGCGTTTTATGTCTGTAATTTCTGCCAAAGGGAATTCTTTTCACTTCGTGTTGGGGGGGGGGGCGGGGGGGGGGGGGCTCGATCGGCTAGGATGGCAGCCCAGGGTGGGTTCAGTGGTCGTAGCAGGTTGCTCTCGGCCAGTCTCCCCCAAATCACATGTCTGAGCTTCACGAGTTTCCCTGTGTCCACCTAATACTCGGCATTTTTCCTGACTGGATTCAAGTCAGCTAACTTTACGTTTTTGAGCTTCGCCTTGGGGTGTTAGTTGCCGTGACCCCTAATGGAGCTGCTGTAAGGAAGTCCTGTGAAACAGTCCAACAGAGGTCTACTCCCAAGGCGTGATTGATTTCTTACTTACGACCAGCATACCAGGGGCTTACTTGGCTGTTTAGACATCTGTAGGACAGTAACATGACTTGTAAAAGTACAATTTGTGTTGTCAGAAGAATGATAACTTTTAGGTTATTGTCTGCATAATGACTCGGACTTACTGTCTGAGTAAGGACCCTCTTTCCACCAGCAGCCAAAAGGGAGAGAAGAAACCCAGTCCTGCCACAGGCTGTTTTTTCTTTAACTTTTTTTTTTTATGGAGGCATAACAAATCTATAGTAAAGTGTATAAACCCCAAGTGTCTAGCTCGACGCATTTTTACGTTTGTAAAACTGAGGTCTCTGTACAACCTTGAGCAGGGCGTATGTCCCGTCTGAATTTCACTTTCCCCAAACATAAGGCAAGAGCACTAAACTAGATTGTTATTTCACCAAGTGTGGCGCGTGTGTGTGAAGTGAGATGATTCTGCGTGCATGTGGATGGGAGAACATTTTTTACTTGGATAGATATGTAGTTTTTTATTTTTTAAACTTTCGCATGAGTTGTAATTCACATACAATAAAGTGTACACACCTTTTTTTTTTTAATGGTTTATTTATTTAGGCTGTGCTGTGTGGCATGCAGGATCTTAGTTCCCCGACCAGGGATCAAACCCTCGCCCCCCGCAGTGGAAGCACGGAGTCTTAACCACTGGACTGCCAGGGAAGTCCCTAAAGTGTACAAATCTTAGTTGATGCAGGTGTATACTTGTGTAACTACAGGTATAAACCATCTCCAGGTCCCTAGAAAGCTACGTCCCCATCCCGGTCAGCAGGCATCCCCTCCCTCCCAAGGAAGCCAGTGTTCTGTCAACACCACCTGTTCCCGCCCGCCTTTGAACACCCTGTAATGAAACCATAGCGGATCTACTCTTCATCTGTGTCTGGCTGTTTGCGCCCATCGTCTGTTTGGGAGAATTACCTGTGTTGTTGCACAGAGCAGTAGTTCACGCATTTGCATTGCCAAATAACGTTCCATCGCATGACTATACCGCAATTGTCCATTCTGCTGCAGGTGGACATCGGGGTTGTTTCCAGTTTGAGGCTGCCGGGAGCAGAGCTACGGTGACTGCGGTGTCTTTGGAGGACCTGTGCTCTCATCTGTCCTGGGCACACCCCTGGGAGGGGAATTGCTGGGCCGCGGAGTCCTCACACATTTATCTTCCGTAACGACTACCAGATTGCCAAACCAGATGTGCCGATTTCCGCTCCATCAGGACATGAGACTTCCAGGTGACCCACACCCCTGCCCCCTGCTGTCACATAACCTTGCATGAAAATATGGACGTGCATCTGCCAGGGGAGGAATAGAGACGATCAAAACCTTTTTCAGATTCTTGTAGGGACTTTCTGACTAACAGGGCGCTTTTCAGTGTCCCGGTAAACATAATTCTAAGGGAGAGTTTTAGGGGGGGAACACATTTGGCTAAAGAACTTGGAGGGAGAACATATGCCCAGCAGACCGCAAAGCTGTGTGCAAGGGCAGAGGTGGGCCGGAGAGGTGGGTGCAGGACAAGGGCTATTTTGGAGGATGGAGCCAGCATCCACGTGACCTTGTGCCACTGAAATGAAGGCTGAATCTGAGCTTCGCACTTATACAAATACAGGCTCAGAGACCTGAGTAAGAAACTGAGGATACGCTGGTGAATAACACAACGAAACGGGACAGACAGGCTGATTCGGCAGGAGTTAGGACCCAAGAGGTCATTTGGTCCGGACCAAGGGAGGTGGTGACGGGCTCCATGCTGCACCACAGGCCCACGGCTGGGGGTTCTGTTCCACTTTATGAACTTGCCGTGAGGACAGGATACACAGAGGGCACAGTGGCCAGGTGGGGAAGGCCTTGAAACCCTGCCACACGAGTAAGAGCTGTAGGAAGTGGGACACCGTCCTGGAACAGAGACATCTTGGGACGGGTGGCTGTCTGAGGCCATCTGAGGGCTGTCGGGGGGAGAGGAATGGAATTTGTAGTGCAGGACCCCAATGGTGGACACAACGGAGAAAACTCTCAGGGGAGCATCGCAGGAGGTGTCTAACGAGGGCATCTGGAGATGGAAGGAGCTGCCTGGAGAGACGGTTTTGCTGTCACTGAGGTGTTCGCACATCGTTCGACAGTCACTTGCTGAAGCTAACTCGGGGGAATTTGGGAGTCCGATGAAAAGTTCGAAGAATGACTCTAAGCTCCCTTCTAACTCTAAAAGTCTGTGAGTCTGACTGTGTGACCTTGGACTTCTTGGAACCTCAGCTCTGCGTCTACAAACCTGAGGATGGATTAAGAATTCTTCAACACCAGACAAATTCACTGAGCTGCTTCCCGAGGGAGCCTAGATGATGAGTGACGCGTGTTCCCAATCACTGGCTACGACTCGGGCAGTCAGGGTGTTTGGTTGTAAGCAACAGAAACCGATTGCTAACCAAAGGGAAAAGGGAGTTTGTTGGAAAGAAGTGGGAAATCCATATAACCTAAGAAATGGCTGAAAGGCAAGGCGTGGAGAGGACAAAAGCTACAGCACCCCTGTGGCACGCCGCAGGGGCAAACCGGCAGCAGACGGGTTTCCCCTCATCCTTGGACCACAACTCAGTACTCGAAGTCCAGGGAGGGGCTCAGTCCCCTGGACTAGCCAGGTCTCACATCTGCCCCTTGACAAGAAAGGTCAGCCCCCAGACTGAAATCGGAGACCTTTACCAAGGAAGGGACAGTCAAGGGTCCCCCACGTATACCTCCCTCTTCTCTCCAGCTCAGGGTAGGACCTCAGAGCTCAAGGGAGTGAGTATGTGATACATTTCATCAGGAATAATCTTCATTCTGTTCTAGCTTATCTTCAGAAGTGAAAAATGCATCCATCTGGATGCTTGAGTTTTCACCGACAGCACATATGATGTGTCCTCACTGAGCGGGAGGTGCCAGCGAGCTGGGAACACGACTCCCCCAGGAGACAGATGCGCTGGTGGATCGCCATCCACAGCGGGTGTCAGGCGCCCGCTGAGTGTCCAGGGCTGTGATCGACACCGAGACTATTTAAGCCGGTGCAAAAATGGAAAGGTTACCTGTTTGCCCCTTGTAGATGCAAAGCGCAAGTGCAGCGTGTGGGGGTGAGTGGGGTGGGTTGGCCCAGGAGGACGCCTGCGCCCCCAGCGTGGCCCCCGCCCTACCCATGGGTCTCCTCACACCCTGACTGTCCAATCCCCGTCCCCCACCAGTGAGGCTCCGCCCATGACTGGACAGCTGGGGTCCTCTGGGGAGGTGGCGCCCCCAGAATAAGGACAGTTCTGTCCCGGGCCAGCAGCTGTCACCTGAGAAAGACTGAGATTCCCCACCCGGCAACAGCAAAGAGGCTTGTTGTGCCCAGACGGGCGCAGCTGGGATTCCCTGCGGTGGTAATTAACCCAGGGAAAAATGTGACAAATCCCCGGGCCTGGGCTGCGGTGGCCTCTCATCCCTAGGCCTTCCCGACAGGGCCCCAGCCTGGGTCTGGCAGGCTGGGGGAGAACGCTGCGGGGCGGGAGTCTCCTCCTTTTCCTGGAGCCATGGGGGCGCTTGCACGGTCCCGTGGGTGTCCTGGGCTCCAGCCCTGGCCCCTGCCCATCCAGACGGCGGCTGGAAGCAGACACTCGGGTTGCAAAATGAGCTGGGCACAGTGGGGAGCGCTGGCCGCGGGCTCTGGTGCCGCCTGATTTACTGAGCCCGGAGGTCACTGCTCCTGCAGGCCCCGCTGATGCCAGGGGACACGGCAGCACGGAGACACTGATCAGTGGCTTTTACTCTTCCTTAAGCACCTCCAATTGCTGTCATAGCTGGAGGGACCGGCGGTTTCAGAGGATTTCGGCTCACATCCTCAGGGGCCCGTGGGACAGAGACTCCGGGAGGGGTCAGAGGCCCCGACCGCAATCTCGGAGCTTCTCCCGCTCCAGATCACAGCCTCTCTCTGGACTCAGTTTTCTCACTCGTCCAATGGGTGGAACCAAACCTGAGGCATCTCACTGCCTTTTAGGGATAAAAGAGAGACCCCACCGAGTATTGGAAAGTTAAAGCCTCTCAGGAGTGGAGAGGTTCCGCTGCTTGTGAATCTCACACCCCTCTCTGGCACGCTTGCTAATTTTGTTTTTCAAAAAGCCTGTAATTGACTTGAAGGAGACCAACCTACCTGCTTGGTCAGAGGAGGGTAGGAGGCGGGTGTGTGTCGGGGGCGCGACTTGGTGGGAAAAGGCTTCTTATTTGCAGGGATTGTCTCAGGAATGAAGTAAGGGGAGGAGGGTGACTTCATAAAGGTCCCTGTGATCAGAGCCCTGGGCGAGTCCAACTGGAGGAGGAGGCTCCTGGCAGGAAACTGAGGCCCAGGCAGGGTGTGGGACCTGCCCAGGGGACACACCTGACCGCAGAGTCGCTCTGGAATGTCCTCCCTAACTGGCTTTCCTCCCCCCCACAACCCAGGAGAAGTCGGCTTCCAGGATTTGGGCTTTTCTCCCCAAGGGCTAATGGAGTGCCTTCCTGCTTCCAAAGCGGTTTCGAGCCTGGCAGAGCTGTTCTCTGACCCTGTCCTCATGCCGGGGGCAGCAGGCTGGGCAGCTGAAAAGCGTTCCCTGGTGTGGGATTCGGCAGGGGGAGAGCCGCATGGCACGGCGCACCCGATCCCTTTATAGCCTGCTGTTAATAGAGGCCATCAATCACGGCCAAGTGCAGCTGGCCTGCCGGCTGGGCCCTAAAACAGAGGCCACCTTCTCCTTCGGTCACCCCAGGGCCCGAAAACCCATCCCAGGAAGGAAGCTGGAACATGTGCTCCCGACGTGATGACGCGCGCACACACAGCTGGGGTCTCCCTCTTGGCGGTGGGCTCCCCCAAATGCCCCGACCTGAGTAGAATGCCTGACACGGCGGCTGGCACACATTAGGCGCTTACTGAATACTTTAGAAAGGAGTCTGGTATTTGGGAGGCTTTGGCCCCAAACGTCAGGAGAGAGGGAGGGAGAGCTTCTGGGGGTTTCAGCCACCGACTAGACGGCAGATTCCCCGTGGCAGGAGAGGCGTCCACTGAGCGCAAGGCAGATCCTTCCCTGCAAGGGGACAGTGGGGTGGGGGCCCCGGCCGGGTCAGTGGGCTCAAGACGTGAGCTTCACGGTTCAGAGCCTGCTTCTCTTTCCGTGGCGCCGGGGGCCTGCATGGCTCTGGGCCCTGGACATCTGTAACGCCTCTTGGATATATTAGGGTCAAGACCAGGGCTCAGGTGGACCAGCCTTCCAGGCCTCCCGACAGAGTCCTGGATACTTCAGTGCAGAGGGACTAGGAAGGCCAGCCATCCTGTTCCAGAATGTTCTACTCCAGTTGCATTGTGCCCTACACCAAACACTGAGCCATCAGGGCCCCTTAAGTTCTAAATCAGAGGAAGTATCGCTATTTTTTTGCCAACTATTTATTTTAACGCTCAAGCCTAGAATAAGAGCAAATGAACATAAATTAGGGGAAAGGATTGACTAACTGGACTGACTCTCCAGCCCCCACGTGTATGGACTTAGCCCAGACCAGCCACTCTGCTACATATTATTCAAATACCATCTCACAATTCCCAACAACCCTGCAAAGCAGGTGTTATTTAATCCTCGTTTTGCCAAGTGCAGGAACGAAGCTGGAGAGGGGCTAAATTATCTGATCAAAGTCCCAGAGCAGGAAGTGGCAGAGCTCACTTTCACGCCTGGACTGTCCGACTCCAGGGGCCATGTTTCAACCACCCAGAGAGGATGGGCCTGGAGAGAAGCTTCCAGCAGGTGGTTGTCAGACTCTGACCTCTCCCAGAGGTCCCCCCTCCAGCCGGGCATGGGTAGCCCTCCCTGGTGAGGGGAGGTGCGGGCGACCTCTCGGGAGTGACCCTTCGGACAGACCGTCCTCACGCTCTCCCTGGAGGATTCCTGCCTCTCCGACCTCACCTGCTTTTCTTTCTGCACCGTCCAGGCTGGTCCCAGCCTCCTGATGGCCGTCAGCTGTGGGCCCAGCAAAGAGTGTGCAAGCCCCTGCGAGCTTAGGGGTGACGACAGGCCTTGCAGCCGCCAGGGCACAGGATCACTTGACAGACATCTCTATTTCACTGTCACGAGGGCCGAGCCTGGAGCCCTCTCCCAGCTCCTGCAGCCGCCCTGGCCTCCCTGTGACCCAGCCCATCTTGTTTCCATCCATCCGACCCTCCCCTCACAGCTGCGGTTTTCACACTTTCTGGTCAGAGCCTCTGAGCTATCCCTCGGTCCTCCAGTGTCACCCCGCACTGAGGGCCAGAGGGCTAAGAAGGCCCCCACCTCTCCTCTGGAGGACACCCCCTCCTCCCTGCCCACCGAAAGCTCTTCTTAAAAATACCCATCCGAGGGGTTCCCTATTCCCCCGCCCCGTTCCCTCAGGGGGGAGGTTTCCAGGAATTTGTTGGGGATACATACAGAGATTTAATGTAGCGCAGGGGTCTGCAGAGGGCCAGAGAGTGACTGTTTTATCAGGCCACACAAGTTCCCTTGCCACCATGCGCTTCTGCCGTTGTAACACAAAAACAGCCTTAAAAGATATGTAAGTGACAGGGCGAGACTGTTTCCGATAAAACCTTATTTACAAAATCAGGGACTTCCCTGGTGGTCCAGTGGGTAAGACTCCGTGCTCCCAGTGCAGGGGGCCCAGGTTCGATCCCTGGTCGGGGAACTAGATCCTGCACGCCGCATCTAAGAGCCCACATGCTGCAACTAAAAGATCCCGCACGTGGCAACTAAGACCCGGCACAGCCAAACAAGTAAATAAAATATTTTTAAAAAACTAAAAAACCAGACTGCCCCAGGTTTGCCCTGAGGGCCAGAGTTGCCAACCCTGTGATAGACAGCACTTTAGGGGAGTGGCCTGGGTGGGGCACTCTGGCTGGGGCACACCCTGCACAGCTGGGGCACCGGCCTCAGCCACCGCGGAGATCCTGAGTGGACAGGGGCCTCTGGGGAGCACTGACCAGGGTCGGGGCTGCTGTCATGGAAGCATCCCGGAATGGGGCCCCAAGGCGCTGACCGCTGGAATGAGTCCTCGTGACCCGGGCAGACAGCCTTTGCCCTAAGGGAGGAGGCCCCCAGCCTTATCGTTGGCTGACACCCTCATGTGCTGCTGGACTGATGCGCTTGGAAGAAAACCCCAAGCCAATGCTCCCGAGGTCGTGTGTGGCTGGCGAGGTGCTTCCTGTCTGCGAACTGGAGCCTGCAGTTCCTGCACGCGAACCTCCTGTGTGCTGAACTGGGGGGCAGCGGGGGGTGCAGGGTGGCTCTGGGCCCCTTCCTCTCCCTGCCCACAAGAAACTGCTGTGGAGACACCCTCAAAACTGAGTGAAATGGGGCTCCCAATGCTGGCCGCCAAGAGAGGTGCCCGGGAAGCGGTGGGAACAGGAGGGGGGTGGGGGTGTGAATTCGTGCTCTTTCTTCAACACAGGTCCCTGCAACGGATCCCAGTTTACCACATTCTCGCCTCAGAAAAATAATGGCCCTTTATTTTTCGAAATCTAACTCTATGTGTCCACTCAACACGGTCATGGGAAGCTGTGTCTCTCATCATGGCGGGGCGGTTGCCCTTGGGTCTTTACTCCAAGCTGTTCTCCACTGAGATGCTCCTGGCAGGGGCCTGGGGGTCCTTGAGGGCGGGAGGCCCCAGGCTTCAAGGTTAGGATGGAGCTGTGGCTCTTTCCCGAGGCTGGAACCCTGTGTCTCAGGACTGGGTCCTTTGGGCATCACAGCAAGGCCTTTCCGAGGTCGCCATCTCCCCTAGAGAGTGGACCCGGGACCCACAAAAGACTCATCCCCTTCCCAGTCCAGGGAGAGTCCTTCAGGCTCCCTATCTGTTCCCACCCCGCCTCCCACCCGCAGCCCCAGCCCTGCTGGCCTCCCTCCCCGTGGTCACTCGCTGCTCCTCCAGTGGGGCGAGGGCCGTACCTGTGGTGCCTGACGCTGTGCTCCTGCCTAGCACCGCAGGGGTCCTCGGGTCACGGGGACCAAGGCCAGACACCCTTCTTGGAACGGGCAATTCAAGTGCCCAGAGAGGTGGACAGAACGTAAGTTAAAACCTCAGTAAAGGATCCTGTCCATCGTCCCCACCTCATCAAACTACCCGCCTGCCTCTTCCTGCCACAGGGAAACATGCCATCTTTCGGGCTGTGGTCTGTGGGGAGCCCGGACCCCGGGTGCACTGGCATTGCTCCAAAGGTGACCTCAGTAATTCCGGCAAGTACCAGATCTCGGACAGCCCAGGCAACAAGGGGTACGTGCTGCAGTTCAGAACCGCGGCTCTTCCCCTGACAGGGGTCTGCCCTTCTCTTCCCATCCCCTAGAAGGTCTCCAGTCTCCAGACGAGTAGGAGATATTCCCAGAACCATGGATGGACCCAGCAGGCTCACAGGTACCTCTGCTGTTAGGTTACCTGGAGTTTACCTCAAGCTCTGGAGGGAGGATGCCTGGGTTACAATCCCAGGCCCAGCATCTCGGCCTTAGGAAGTCCATTACTTCTCTAAATCTCTGTTTCTTCCTCTGTAAATTGGGGTGATAATAGTACCTCCTTCATGGTTTTTTTTTTTTTTTTTTTTTTTTTTTTTTTCGTGCGCGGGCTTTTCCCTGCTGTGGCCTCTCCCGTTGCGGAGCACAGGCTCCGGACGCGCAGGCTCAGCGGCCATGGCTCACGGGCCCAGCCGCTCCACGGCACGTGGGATCCTCCCGGACTGGGGCACGAACCCGCGTCCCCTGCATTGGCAGGTGGACTCCCAACCACTGCGCCACCAGGGAAGCCCCCTTCATGGGGTTTTTATGAGCATTAAAGGTTTATGTAAAGTGCCAGCCAGTGCCCGACCTGCAGCGGACCCTCAGTCGCTATTGGTCAGTATCGGTAATATTTACAGCTCCCCATCACGGAACACCTACGATGCGCTGGCCCTGGGCTCATCGTTTGACTTAGATTATATATTTTAATCCTGACCATTCACTGCTTTGGGGGTATTATTAACCTCATTTCATAAGTAAAGAAACTAAGGTCCAGAGAGGTTAGGTAACCTGCCCATAGCACACGCCAGAGACGGTATTTAGTCCTGGATCTGTCGGACTCAGGAAAGCCAGCTCTCTCTGCCACATCACGTGCCTCTGATGGCAGAGTTGGTCCATCCGCCGCTGTCCCGACCCAGGTTTTTGTCTTGGGGTCCGCTTCCCTGATGAACCCTTGGAGCTCGTGAGGACCTGGAGTGTGTCTTGTGTGTCTTTATAGCGTCATCACGTCCAGTGAACGCAGGGAGGGGAAGGCTAGTTCCCCTCCCCTGTTCCCCTGCCCTCGGCCTCTCTGCAGATCACAAGCTGACCAGCCAGGACACAGACCTGCACCGCTGCACAGCAGTGAACACGTACGGGGAGGCCGCGTGCTCGGGAGGCTCACGGTCATTGCAGGTGGGCTTCCCCCCCACCCCCTAGCCCAGCCCTTGATGCTCAGGGCGTGGGAGAGCCCTGAGGGGAATCAGGCCCCGATGCTGGGTGGGGAGACCACGGAGGCCGCAGCCCCGCCGGGTGCAGAGCCCTGGGCTTCTTCCGCTGCCCGTGCGCTGCCTCTGCGGGTGCTTGGGGAGGCTCACGCGCGCGGGTGCCCCCTGCAGCTGGGCTGGGTGATATTCGCTTGGCCCTGGGGAGCGAGGTCAGGCCCTGTAAGTGGGTTTCGAGTCCTGGTCTTCTGCTAACTCACTCAGGGGGCTTTGTTTTCTTCTCTTGGCCTCAGGCTGTTTTGTAGAAATCTGCGTTGGGGGGACAAACAGGTAACACAAAGGCCAAATCCTTCCTCAGACATGCTCTGTTTCGGTTTGCTCAGTGTTTCTGAAACTTTAAATTAATCGAAGGTAAATGTCTGTTGGAAAGCAGATCTCATCTCTGAATTGGTTATGCTTTTGCCCACAAGTAACAGAAAACCCTCCTCCAAGTGGCCCAAGAAACAAAGCCACTTCCTTACGTCCACGATGACAAGCCCTGGGTGGCGTCCAGGGCTCCAACCACAGCTCGGGGCTGTCGCTGGAGAGCCAGACTCTTCCCGTCCCACGGCTCTGCCACCCTTAGGGGTAGGGTTACCACCCACCCTCGTAGGGTGGCTGCTGCAGACCCAAACTCAACCCCCATTCAGGCAGGAAGAGGGGGAAGAAGTGGCCCTGGGTATATCTGGCCCTTTTATCAAGAAGGCAAAAGCTGGGCTTCCCTGGTGTCGCAGTGGTTGAGAGTCCGCCTGCCGATGCAGGGGACACGGGTTCGTGCCCCGGTCCAGGAAGATCCCACATGCTGCGGAGCGGCTGGGCCCGTGAGCCATGGCCGCTGAGCCTGTGCGTCCGGAGCCTGTGCTCCGCAACGGGAGAGGCCACAACGGTGAGAGGCCTGCGTACCGCAAAAAAAAAAAATGGGGTGCTCCACTAGAACAGCGATCTAAAAATAATTTTAGAATAACGGAACAATTTACCCCCAAAGACACCCTGCTCTGAAACCTGCAAGACAAGTTGCTCGGAGCAGAGTTTCTCCCGGGAACTTGGAGCTGTGGGGTGGGGCCCACCCCTGCCCAACTCTGGGCCCCTGCAGTCCCGACAGGGGTCAGTCTCTGTGACCCTTTCCTCCAGCGCAGAGGGGGAAGTTCCCCATCCCTCCTCCAGACGCCAGCTCCCGGGGCTCCCCTGGCCCCTGAGCTGCCCAGCCCGCTCCCCAGGGCCCCGCCTCCGTCCCTCGAGAACAAGGTGGGCCAGGAGCAGGCGTGGCCGCTACTGACGATGCAGACCGGAAGGACTATAGCAGACCTGAGAGACTGAGTGAGAGGATGTACTTAAAGCACTTAGTAAAGGCTTCATTCAGGTCAGCCCATCCACATCAGCATCGTCATTGCCCACCATAATCACCCGACCCTGGGTACCTGTCTTATTTCTAAAGGCTTTTCCAGGGAAGGGAATTCCAGCCTCTTACCAGCTCGAAAGAGGACTGGGGAGTTTTTCCCTGGGTCTAACCTAGCCATAGTAAGAGTCTAATTTTTCTTCTGGAAACACAAAACAACTCGCTTGCATTACCTTGAAAATAGCCCGTTATCAGCATGAAGGTGGTTCATCCAGCCTCCCATCCAGGGTCCCAGCTTGCCCCCTCTGGGCTCTTCCACCTGCTTTGACACAGGACCCAGCCTCCCACTTGTAAACCTGGCAGATGCATGCTGGGCGGGGCTGCTGGGGGATGGGGTCTGAGGGTTTGGAGCCCCATAGAGAGTGCTCAGAGAGCTCCCTTGGCTGGTTTGTCTTCCCCAGTACATCAACGCCATCTCCAACCCGAGACACATCAAGGTCAACAAGGAGGGGGTCGCAACGTTTGACCTGGAGCTGCATCTCGAGTTCTGAGAACAAGCTTTACCTGTGTAAGGTGAGGCTGGAGGGGCCATCGAGGGGGGTCTCTTGGCAGGGATGCTGCTGGTCCTGGGGGGATGAGCCCCGCCTCCCGTGGAGTTCCTGCTTTGCTTGGGGTCAGCTCAAACCCTGGTGGAGACAGTCCAGGGAGGCCTCTGACCTCTCACCGAGCGACCAGGCTTTCCAGCTGGGGCACGGGGTCAAAAGAGGGTTCTGAGAAGTGCACCCCTCTCCTCTGAGCTCTCTCTCCAGACACATCACTGCAAGGACTCCAGGCGTAATGACACATCAACCAGGTGGTGGCAGGGTCGGTGTCTGGAGAGGGGTGCTGCAGGGGGCGGCAGCGAAGCAGCACACTGTCCTGTGGTCAGACTCCTCCTGGCTCCACCAGTTCCTGGCTGTGTGAACGCCGGAAAGGTGCTTACTTTCTCTGTGCCTTGGTTGCCTCACTTGTGACGTGAGGATAAGGCAGCACTTGTCTCCTGGCGTGTTGAAATGATAAACGAGATAGTGTGTGATTTGCTTCTCCGCTCAACCTCCCCCTGGCTGCCCTGCCCTTGCTTGCCCCGTCACCCCTCACCCCCGGCTCACCCCCGTTCCTTTGCTCCCTGCTCCCTCTGTCTGCCGTGCTCTGCCCCTCATCCACACGGCTAACTGCCGCCCCCCAGGGACTCCCCGGCCCCCCTGTGTAGTGCCGTGTGTGCCCAGCCCCATCCGGCTCCTGGACCCACATACTCCTTTCTCTCCCCCTGACCCCAGTTCTATCTCTTTCTAACAAACATTATATCATTTACATATTTATGATGCTTATTATTTCTCTGTCTCCCCGTAGAACTTTAGTTCCCTGAGGGCAGGAATCTTTGTTTTATTCACTGATGTGTCCGAGTACCTAAAACAGTGCCTGGCACACACATCAGACAGCTAAGTGTTAGCTACTGTTACTACGGATCTTCCTCGACCGACGATGGGGTTACGTCCCGATAAACCCCTTGTAAGTTGAAAATATCATAAGACGAAAATACATTAAGGGCTTCCCTGGTGGCACAGTGGTTAAGAATATGCCTGGCATTGCAGGGGACACGGGTTCGAGCCCTGGTCCGGGAAGATCCCACGTGCCGTGGAGCAACTAAGCCCGTGCGCCACAACTACTGAGCCTGTGCACCTAGAGCCTGTGATCCACAACAGAAGCCGCCGCAATGAGAAGCCCGCGCACCGCAATGAAGAGTAGCCCCCGCTCGCCGCAACTAGAGAAAGCCCGCGTGCAGCAACGAAGACCCAATGCAGCCAAAAATAAAATAAATAAAATTAAAAAAAGAAAACATTGAATACACCTAACCTACTGAACACCATACATAGGTCAACCCAGCCCTCCTTAAACACGCTCAGAAGACTTGTATCAGCCTAGAGTTGGGCAAAATTATCTAACAGAAAGCCCATTCTGTCATTAAGTGTTGAGTAGCTCCTGTAATTGATTGAATACTGTACTGAGAGCGAAAAGCAGATGGCCGTCTGGTACGGAATGGTCCTCGGTGTGTCGGTGGTTCACCCTCGTGATGGCGGGCTGCCCGGGAGCTGGGGCTGCACTGCCCAGCAGTAGCCTGGAAAGATCAAAAGTCAAAATTCCAGGTACGGTTTCTACTCAATGTGCATCGCCTTCGCACCATTGTAGAGCCAAAAAAAAATCACGAGCCGAACCCTTGTAGAGCAGGGAGCACCTGTTTTTCAGCAAGTAGCCAGTCGTTCCAGGGCTTGGCTAAGGTGGGCGTGTGCAGCAGTCTCCGGTAGTGCTCTGCTTCCTCGTGAACGAATGCCTGGGGGCCCGGCCACACCCGCTCTCTCCCGGCCCCTGCTCGGGTAGGAGCTCTGCTCCACCTGCCGCAGTGCCGGCTCAGCAATCTCGGGTGCCTCTTGCGTAAACTCGGCAGATCATTTACAGCGTGGTAAGAGCCATGGATATTCCTAGAGCATTTCTTTCCCTCTACCACGTGCTCTGGGCCTCCACCCCGCCCCTCTCCGCCCCACCCCTTTATCATCCAGCGGTGTTGGTGTTGTTTGGTGCCCGGGCCGGTCGTCGTCAGCAGGATGGGGGCAGGAGGTGCTGTGGACCCACTGAGGCCCTGGAGCCCCCTCTTCCTCTCCTGGCCTCAGGATGGCGAGACGGCCCCCTATGGCTTTGACAACCAGACCAAGAACCGCCTGCAGCATCTGGGGAAGCACTACCAGCTCCAGATCCGAGACCTGCGGCCGGAGGACGCCGCCATTTACCAGGTCAGGGTGCCGGATGCCGGCGTCTCCTGCACGGAGCTGGAGGCCAGCGGTGAGCGGTCTGTCCTGCCGAAGTCTGAGTGGGGGGCGCTCATTTCGGTTCCATCGCGGGGGGTAGGTGAACATGACATGGCCCCCCTCGCAGCTGGGGAGAGGAACGAGTACCCAAATGGTTAAATTATGATGATGCCTTGTCAAAATCTTGGTCCAAGGTCTGTGTTCTCCTGGTGCTGGGCTGGGCTCCACTGAGGGTCTCAGACATGGGGTACCTGGCTCTCACCTGGCTCACAGGCTGTCCATAGCATCCGCTCACTCTCAGATCAGATCTGCCTAATTCTACGGCCTCCTCTCTGACGTGGGTCCTCCCCTCCCACAGCCCCCCAGCAAGAATCTCCACCAGGTCGGCACGCTCCTGCCCTGTGCAGACCCCTCCCCTCCCTGCCTCCCATGCCCACACCCCACCGGGACTGTCCCTTCCCCCCTCATCAAGCTCTGTCCCTTCCCACTGCCACTCCCCCCGCCCCTGCCCCAGCACCTGACAGCTCAAGGGATGTTGGAGGGAGGAGAGGCTTGGGGCGGGCAGGCAAATCATACAGTCGGGCTAAGTCAAGGTTGAAGAAGGAGCGGGTAGACCTCCAGCTGGCCTGGCGTGGTGGACGCGGAAGGGGGCAGGGCTCTGGGGGCAGCCAGACCAGGCTGTGAGTTCCGTCTGGACCACGTCTTAGCTGGGCGAGCCATATAACTTGTAGAGCCTCAATGTTCTCACCTGTAAAAGGGACATAATAACACCTGCCCTGCAGGTGGTCGTGAGGATTAATCGGACGGCAGGCGTAAAGCGCTGTGCTCAGCCTGTTGGTTTCCCTCCTGTTCCTACCTGCCCCCAGGTAGAACGGTCCGATTTAGAATTCCAGAGCCCGAGTCTGACTGTTCACAACCTAATTGTAACTCCTCACTTTATGTGGGGAAACTGATACCTGGGGCAAGGAGGGGCCTGTCCAAGGTGACAGGGAGCTGTGGCTAAGCGGAGCTCCCAGCGCCCTGCGTCGGGTCACACTGTGTCCTGCTCCCCGGCAGCCGAACTGCCCCAGGTGGTGGTCCCGCTGGCCTGTGCCCACTGCGGGGAGCGGGACAATGCGGTCCTCGAGGGCACTTTCTCTGGCCCCTGCCCCAGCGCCACCTGGCATCGCCGGCACCGGCTGCTCCGGCTGAGTGACAGATACGAGGTGTTCGTGTCCAGTGATGGGCTGACCCACCGGCTTCTGGCGAGAAGAGCCTGTTTCTCAGACGTGGGCCGCTACTCCCTCGGCACCAAGCTCCACGCCTGCAGCGCCTGGCTGGTGGTTGAAGGTGGGTGGGCCACCCCCGGTCTTTCCCCGCCTCTGCCGCGGTGGCGAGACCTCAGGGCCCAGGAGGGCGGGAGGAAGGTGGGGCGGGGCTTCTGTTGCCAGTCCCCTGCTTTGGAGATTCCTCCCCCCCCCCCGCAGAGAATGAGGAAGGCCCCCCAGATCTATTCTTGACGCCTGCAAGTACAGGCCCTTCACGGCCAGCCCAGCGCTCCACAGTGGCATCTGCTCCACTGGGCACAGATCCAGGATGGCCTTAAGGTCCTGGACAGGGCTTGGGACAGTGGCCCAGGTCCACTATGGAGGAGAAGCCCCTGGGTCAGCCCAAAGGACACCCTTAAACTCCCCTAGGGTTCTGGGTTCAAGGTGATCCTAGGAAACTGTAAATTGGACATTTGTGAGGCAGGCAGTAGGACAAGTAGATGTTTTTAAAAACCAGCCACCTGCTCTTGGCAAATGGCTCCTGTATTTTCTCTAAAACCCCTCCTGAACCGCCTAGCAAACTGGGGTGGCCTCGGTTACAGGACTGGGGCAGGTGATGACGGGATTTATCCACCAATGAGCTGCCACATTCCGGCTTCCTCTGGAGATGGTCGGCTTGTTTCCCTGCTGGGGAAACTGAGGGTCAGGCAAAGCCGCTGGGGTCCGAGACGTGGCTTGGCCTGAGTTCACAGGTCTTTTCTTCTGTCTTTCTCTGGGGGCGTGACCTCTCACCAAAGCTGGGAAGGATAAAAGCCTTCTGACCGCGAGCACCGGCCACCAGCAGCAGGTACAAGGAGCCCAGAGCCCAGAAGATTCCAGAAGCATCCGTGGCGAGCGGGGGAGACCCAGAGAGCAGGACCCCACAGGGAGCTCCCTCCAGGGGGCCGGGCTGGCTTCTGGGCTCACAGCCGGCCCAGACAGAGGCGGCCTGGGTGGGCGCAACTACACTTTGATGGGGAACAAGGAGGCAGCCGACTCAGTCTGGGGCCCTGGACTGGCAAGAAAGGGCTTTCTGGAAGAAGGGGGCAGAGCCACTCCTCTTGGTGAAAATCAGCTCCATGGAGAGGGACGTAGGGACAGGAGCCTTCCAGGGGGCTCAGGGGAGGGCCTAGAATCAGGGCTGGGCCTCGCAGGGGACCAACTGCGAGGTCGTAGCAGCAACAGCGAGGGGGACGGAAGCTCTGGGACGGCAGGAGGCAGGAAGGCTGGGTTCCGGCGTCCTCAGGCTGGAGGGCTGGGGTGCAGTGGGGGAGGGAAGGGGCATGGCGAGGATCCCAGGAGTTGGCTGCCCAGGCTCAGTCAGGAACAGCCCTGGGACGCTCAGCTGGGACCTGGGACCAGAGAGCGGGCCCCACAGGGATCCCAGGCTGGTCATGTGGGGTCTCGGTCAGAAGGGGAAGGGGTGGAGACTTTGCAGGGGCAGAGCCCAGATGAGGTGGGGGGAGAGGATGACCTGAGTGGGGAAAGGGGGAGAGGAGCGGCCGGGGCAGCGCAGGGCAGCGGGACTGACCTGGGGGACACCAGGGGCCACCGCAGGGTGGGAGCTCCTGGGGCCCTGGAGCCTTCCAGAGGAAGAGGTTCTAGCTCCATGGCAGGCAGGGGCCCTGAGTCCTGGGGCTCTCGGAAAGGTAGTGAAGCTGACCGTGGGGCCCGGGGGTGCCCCTTGGGGTCAGGGGAGTCTCCAGGACAGACCTCTGAATGCAAGGACTTCCAGGGGCCACCGATATCTGGTGGCGGGAGCATCCCCTTGGGGCCCGGGGGTCCTGAAGCCAAAGCTGGGTCTTCACTGCAGGAGGCAGGTGATGGAGGCCCACGGGGGTCTGGGGATGGGGGAAGGGGCTACACAACCAGCCCTGCAGGCCCAGGGGGTCCCGGGGGCTGGGAAAAGGGCCCACAGGGGCTCAGGGGAAGGGAAGGCCCCGAGACGGCGGGGACCTTCGGCAAGGCTGAGGATGGTTCCAGCAGCCCCCAGGATTCCCGAGCCTGGACAGCCGGGCAGAGGGGAACAGGAGAGGCGGGCAGAAGAGGGTCTGAGGGCCCAGGCCCTTGGGATGACACACGGTCCAGCCCCAGCAAATCCGGAGCCCACTGTGGGCCTGGAGTGCTGGGGTCTGGTGGGGGGCAAGGGGGTGAGGGGGGCACCCAGGTGGCTGGGCTGATGGGTTCTGGTCGGGGAGTGGATGCCAGAAGCCACAGGCTAAGAGGGCCTTCAGGCCCTGGTGGGACACTGGGAGACACGGATGGGTTCAGAGGTGCAGGGGCCATGGAGTCTGAGCCGGATTTCTGGGATGGGCCACGGAGCTCCAGGGAGAAAGGACCCAGAGGTGAGATGGGCCGCGGGGATGGCACGGGAGGCTCGGCAGCGACGGAGTCTAGATTCGGTGATGGCTTCGGGGACCCCAGGGGAGCAGGCCTTGGATACGGAGCTGGTTACCGTGATGGCTCAGGGAAGCCGGGAGCCGGGAGGTCTGGTCGTGCTGGCGGTCGAGTCGCCTCTGAGGCCCCTGGGGGGACAGAGTCTGAGGCCGGGGGTGGTGACAGGCACGGCTCGGAGGTGCCCGGGGGGATGTGGTCTGGAAACAGAGATGGTTGTGGTCCTGCCGGAAGGGGGGCTGAGGGACTTGCGCATCCCAAGGGTGGCTCAGACGGCCCTGAAGGAGGGCCCGTGGGTGACGCCGGGATGTGTGCAGAGGCCAGGGAGGCGTCCAGAGGCCGGGGGGGTGCTGGCCCTGCGGGAAGGCATCATCCTGGTGGCGGTCTGGGGAGTCCGGGGACAGCGGGGTCTGTGGGCCGAGGTGGCCTCGGGGCCTCTGCCACAGGGGCAGGACCAGGGGGCTCGGGGAGAATAGGGCCTTGGGGTCAGACTGGGGATTACGGGGGCTTCAGAGCCCCGGGAGCTCTGGGGGCTTCTGGAGAAGGAGGCCATGAAGATGGCTCTGGGGCTTCAGGGTCTCTGAGGGCAGCGGGCAAAGTGCGAGATGCGGACGGAGCCAGGGGCCTTGGTGCCGGGGGCTCTGGAGACGGAGCCAGTTCTGGGGGTGCTACCCGGGGCCCCCCGGCACGAGCTCCTCGCGCGGGGCCGGCCTCTGAGAGCCGGGGCGCTGAAGAGTCTGGTGAAGCGCTGGGCCCTGGGCATGGATCACGAGCTGCAGGGCCTCTGCCCGCCAGAAGCACATCAGCCAACGGAGGGGCGTCGCGGGGTCTCGAGCCTGGGGGCACGGAGCCAAGGGGTGCGGCAGGCTTTAGAGGTGGTTCAGGAGGCCTTGGAGCAACGGGGTCAGGGGGTGAGGCTGGTTATAGGGGCGACTCAGGGGGTTCTGGGGAGATGGGGTCAGGCGCTAAGGCTGGTTATAGGGGCGACCCAGGGGGTTCTGGGGAAATGGGGTCAGGCGCTAAGGCTGGTTATAGGGACGACTCAGGGGGTTCTGGAGGAACTGGTTCAGGGGGTGAGGCAGGTTACAGGGACGGTTTGAGGGGTACTAAGGGAATGGAGTCAGGGAGTGAGGTAGGGTGTAGGGGAGCCTCAGGAAGATCTGGGGAGATGGGGCCAGGGGCTGAGATGCACTGCAGAGATGCTTCAGGGAGGTTTGGAGGAACAGTCTCACCACCTGGAACTGGAGGTGAGGGTGGACCCAGAAGCCAGGAAGCCATGGCACATGGGTCAGTATACTGGGCAGCCCCAGAGGGGTCTTACGGTGGCACAGGTCCCAAGGATGGTCCGGAGAAGGGCAGAGGGACGGGGCTTGTGGGAGGGGCAGGTGCTGGGCTGGGCTCCGGGATGGCCACGAGGCCTGGCACCGCGGATGGTACAGCACACGGGAACGGGCCCAGGGGCCCAAGGCTGCTGGGGATGCACGGAGGCCCTCAGATGCTTTCAGATGGGCAGGGCTCCAAGAGTGCTTTGGGGGTATCTGGACCCCCAGGCACCCCTGAGGCATGGGGGGCTGTTGGCTCGGAGGGAGAGTCAGGAATCAGAGGGTGGCAAGGTAGCTCTGGGCTCCCAGGGTGCCCTGGGCACAGAGGGGCTCCCAGTGGGGAGGGAGGGTCTGCAGGCCACGCAGCGGGTGTGGGTGCTTCTGGGGTTCCTGACTGTCGGGGGGCAGCGCAGGACGAGACCCGAGCAGGGACAGCTGCTTGGGAATCCGGACGTGACCAGGCCTTCTGGGAAGCAGGTCCAGGGGCAGCAGACAGGGGTCCAGCGGCTGGGCAGGGGGCGTTGGCACCTCAGGGCTCCGGGGCTGCGCAGCTGGGTGGCGGGAGGATGGGGGCAGGGTTGGGGGGCTCAGCAGGTACAGGCCAGGGTCTGGACAGCAGCCGGATGCCCGGGGAAAGGGGCAGATCCATGTCAGGGTCCGCCGGTGGGTGCGGAGAAAGCCACGCTTGGGGCCCAGGCTGGGAAGACCAGGGGTCTGGCCAAGACAGCACAGGTGCCAGGGACCGGCCCCCAGGCTCCAGGGCTTCAAGCTCCCTGCAGGAGGAAGATGCCACTTTCGGGGGGACCCATGAAGGGTCACAAGCCTCCTGGGGCTGGGAGGGGGCTCCAGGCAGAGAGGAGGCTGGTGGGGGGCAAAGCCCAGGGTTCCCAGATGGCAAAACTTCAGGTCTTGGAAGGAGTAGGGCTAGCAGGCCAGGGGACTCAGGTGTCCCGGGTAAGGGGACTTCTGCTGGGAGGGAGAATGGTTCCACCCAAAGGCCTGGGGATTCGGGACGTCAGGGAGCCTGGGAGGGCCCAGATGGTCCCTTTGGCAGAAAAGGCTCTGGAGACGGGTCACAGGGGACCCAGGGGCCCGGCTCTCAGCTGGGCACAGGACAGAGGGGAGGAAGGGGCTTCCTGAGGGAGCAGGGGTCCCTGGAGGCTAAGGATGATACGGCCCGACGTCCACGGGCCCTAAAGGAGTACGAGGGCCGGGCAGCCAAGGAGTCAGGCAGGTCAGAAAGGAGGCTCGGTCCATTCAGGAGCAGGACTCAGACGTGGTCCAGGGTCGAGGTTGGAGCAGCAAAGAGGTGGGGAGCACATAAGGCCAGAGACCCAGGGCAACCGCCTGGGGGAGAGGATGGGGGATGCCCAGGGAAGGCCCCCAGCTGTCCCGGCAGCAGGAAAGCCAGCAAAGAGGGCAGGTCAGACGTCCGCGGCCGGAGGACGGATGCCACCCGAAGTCCTGGATCCAGACACAAGCCTGGCATTGTTGGTTTCTCCCAGGAGGTGCGGGGTAAGTGCCTCTCAGCCGCCCTGGCTCCAGGCGGTAGCCAAGGGGGGCTCCCTGGACACTGGGGTGCCTGGGCCGTTCCCAGACCCAGGAGTTTGTTGCTATCAGCGACCCCCATTTCCAGGGATCTCTTCCCAATTCAGGAGGCAACCTCTTCCTCCTTGTGTGGGGGCGATGCGGGCTGCACGGGACTCGGAGCCCTCCTGGTATCTGTCTTGACGCCCCGTGTCCAAAGCACTGGACTTGTTGAACTAACTCGCTGTGGGTCCCCCAGACGTCGCCCTGTGTGACTTAAGGGCCCCTCATCTCCCTGGCCCCCCAGATCCCCTGCACCAGCCTGGGCTCTGCAGAGAAAACCGGATGGTCTGGCCTCGCTGGCAAGATGTGTGGCCTCCCGGGGTATGGTGGGAGGGTGGGCGGCAGGGGGATCCCTGGGCGCCCGTCCTCCACACTCCCCTGTGTCTCTCCAGGCCCTACAGGCCACTTCTCGCAAGGCCTGGCTGACCTGGAGGTGCAGCGCGGGGAGGCTGCCGTGCTCTCCTGCACCCTCACCAGTGACCTGGGACCCGGAGCCTGGTTTAAGGATGGAGTCAAGGTACCGCCCCCCACCCCCTCCTTACCAACTGGTTTGCGGGGAGGGATGAGTGAAGCAGAGAGGAGTAGAAAGATTTTTCACTCTTCCTTATACCAACGCGCCGACTCTGCGAGAAGTTTAAAGGGCCGACAAGTTGGTGCGCTTGGAATAAACCGGATTTTTAAAGTGGGCGTGTCTTCCACTCACCACTCCCTGTACACGCCCCTGGCTCTCCCTCCACATCCAAAC
Source organism: Monodon monoceros (assembly GCF_005190385.1). Taxonomy (NCBI): domain Eukaryota; kingdom Metazoa; phylum Chordata; class Mammalia; order Artiodactyla; family Monodontidae; genus Monodon; species Monodon monoceros. Next base: position 1,417,734 of record NW_021703774.1, on the reverse strand, counting down.
TGCTGTCCTGCCCCGGCACCTCTGGAAGTCTGCCTGTCCTTCAAGGCCAGTACGGAGGCCGCCTCCTCGGCCCAGCCGGACGGGCTCTCGGCTCCCTGAACAGCCCTCGACACTTTAGCTGTCATCTCAGCAGGGGGTGGTCAAGGGCTCTGGAGCAGGGCCTTGACGTCCACTGGACCGGGCTGACCCCAGTGCGGCCACTCACCGCGGCCGTGGCCTCTGGCTTCCGCGCCTGTAAAATGGGCTAACAGTGGTGCCCACTTCACAGGTTGTGGACAGTTGATGAGACACTGAAGCGGGTGACTGGCTCCAGCCGAGCACACAATGAGCGTTCAGTTCATTCCCGCAGTTGCCTTAGAAAAGGCCCTGGCCCGCGGTGGGAGGGGCTGGACGGGGCAGGTGACGGTCCTCTGTGGCCTCGTTCCCAGCTCAGCGCCCAGGACGGAGTCGCCTTCGAGCAAGATGGGCTGGAGCACAGGCTCCTCATTGCCCACGCGGAGGGGACCCAGGCTGGGAGGTACAGCTTTGGAGCCGGCGACCAGCAGAGCGAGGCCACGCTGACCATCCACGGTGAGGCCCGGCCCTGCTCTTTCCTGCCAGGCGGGCTCTTGGCCGGCGACACACGCCACTGCTGAACGTCTGGACGTGTCGCCAGCCTGCAGCCCGTGGCGAGTCTCACCCTCGGTCGATGGGATGGTTTTAAAAAGCAAGCCACACGCTCCCCGTTCCTGTCAGCACATCCTCAGAGAGGTCCGGCCCCGTCTGTCCTGCTGCAGATAAAGCCCCTGGGTCCCAACCTGCCCATTCTCACGAGGCAGGGAGGGGGCTCTGTCTCTGGGCCCTTCCTTCCCCACCCCCAGGTGCCCGGTGCCCACCGTCTTTGACTCCTTGTGCCCTGTCCTCTCCCCAGAGCCCCCGGTCATCGATCCCGACATGATGGCAAAGCTGAGGGAGCCGCTGGTGGTCAAGGCGGGGGAGCCAGTGACCATGAAGGTCGTCTTCCAGAGCTGCCTCCCGGTCCAGGCCACGTGGAGCAAGGACGGGGCCGAGGTGGCTGACAGCGATGGCAGAGGGGCCCAGGTGGCAGTGGGGGACAGCTCCACGTGGCTGTGCCTCCCCAGCGCCAGCAGGAAGGACTGCGGCCAGTACAGCGTGGCTCTGAGCAGCAAGGGTGGCTCCCTGCAGGCCGAGCTCACCCTGCAAGTCCTAGGTGCCAGCCTGGCCCCAGCCCTGTCCCCGGCCCCGCTGAGCCTTCCCTGGCAGCAGGGCGGGCCCTGAGGGGGGGTGTCCCTGGTATTAACCCTCACGTGCATGCTATTTAAGACCCAAAGCTACCCCTAGCTGTCCTCGCCCCTCCTCAGACTGGTTTGGAATCCCACTGGGGGGAGATGGGCCATGTGTCTCTGCAGCTGACACACCAGGCCCTAGGGGTGTCGCTGGAGTGGGTGATGGCCCCCAGACCTGAGTTGTGCCAGCGAGGTGGGACTGCCTGTTGGCAGAAGGCCGTGCCCATCTGGGCTCGGGGCTGGTGCATTCTGTGTCACCTTCCGGGGGTGTGCATGTCGGGGGTGGAGACCAGGGACGCCGCGGGGTGATGCCCACCCAGGACCTCCAGCCCCGGGCAGGCTTGTCTGCTGATGGGGGGAGCCCAGCGCCCCTCCCCTGCGGCTCCTCTGACCCCCCTTCTCCTGCTCCTCTCGGGGCTCCCCAGACAAGCCTCAGCCCCCACAGGGCCCCCTGGAGGTGCAGGACGGCCACGAGGCTGGCGTCTGCCTCTGCTGGCGGCCCCCAACGGACGACGGGGGCCAGGCCCTGCAGCACTATGTGGTGGAGAGGCGGCAGGCTGGCCTCAGCACTTGGCTGAAGGTGGGCGAGCCCCCTGCGGACAGCACCACCTTCACAGATGCCGAGGCGGAACAGGGCAAGAAGTACAGCTTCCGCGTGCGGGCCGTGACCGCGGAAGGGTCTGGGGAGGCCCTGGAGTCCGACGAGGTGCTGGTGGCTCCTGAAGGTGAGAGGACAGCCCGGGGCCGGAGGGGACGTGCCGGGCTCCCCACTGTGCCCAGAGACCGGGGGCCACCAGCCAACACCCTGGGGGTCTCGAGGCCCTTCGAGAGCTCTGTGAGAGCCTCACCCCAGCTTCTCTGGGACCTGGCGGCCAGATCAGCAAGTAGGATGTGAGGGGTCTTCTGCAGCTGTGGCTCTGCGGGATGGGGGTGGACCGGCAGAGCCGCTGTCCCAGGCCCCTGGGACGGACCGGCATCGTCCTCCATCTGGAGCAACTCCCAGGGCCTCAGGGCTGAGGGCCTCAGGGCTGGCTCTAGCCCCCAGGCCACAGTACTTCTCTGTTTCCACCACTCTTGCCCCCAAACTTCGGGCTGGCTCAGACCCCTGACACCCCAAAGAAGGGATAGCATGTGGCTGGCCCCAGATGCCCGCTCCTCCACAAGGACCCCCCCGGGAGCCGGCGCCTCTCCCAGCCCCTGACTGACCAGCACCCTCTCTGCCCCCAGTTCTGCCCGGGCCCCCTCCCCCGCCAGCCATCCTGTCGGCCTCCAGCCAAAGCGTCACTCTGTCATGGACGGCACCTCGGGGCCCGGGCAGTGCCCACATCCTGGGCTACCTGATCGAGAAGCGCAAGAAGGGAAGGAACACCTGGGTGGCAGTGAACCAGCAGCCGGTACCTGGTGAGCAGCCTGGCGGTGGTCTGCATCGTCCTGGCCTCCAGAGCCTCCCTGGACCCCCGGCCCGAGGTGCTGTGGCAGCATCAAGCCAGATCACTTTAGTATAACGGTCTCACTGGTGGTGGTTTACCTCCCGGGGCATTTGGCAACATCCAGCAATTTGGGGTTGTCACACTGAAGGGGGAAGACGGGTGTGGCCTCTCGTGTGAAGGGACTGAGATGCTGTGGCATGTCCTTCGACACACAGGGCAGTGCCCTCCCCCCGCCACCCTGCTCCTTCCCCAAACAAAGAACTGTCTGGCCCAAAGCCTGGTTTAGCAGAAGTCTCACGCCGCGCTTCTCTCTAACGTGAGCTTTCTCATCCGTAGGACGACGGGGAGAAGTGCCCCCGCCCCCTGAGTAGATTCCAAGAAACTGCTTTCTGAGCCCAGAACAAACTCAGAAAAGCCCAAGCCCAGGCTAGTAGGAGAAAGAGGGGTTCAGAGCTCCAGGCAGGCTGTGCTGGGTGCCAGGCTGTGCCCCCCGAGCCTCGGCCTCCCGTCTCTGGAAAGAGGGCCATGGACTGAGGACACCTTCTGTACCTACACTGCTGAGTGGTTCCGTTTTATTTAAATAGGACAGCAGCTCTAAGGCAGAGAGAACCAGAGCCATGAAGGCACTTGCCCGAGACTTCCCAGCAAGTTAGTGGCAGAACCAGACAGGGATTCGGACCCTGAGACCCTGAGCGCACGCTTCTCCCCTTGGAGAGGACGAGTCAGAGCCGGCTGGGGGCTGGGGGGCAGGGAGGTGTAGGGCCAGGCTGGTCTCGTCCAGGCACAGCCCGGCCCCATCAGGCGGGACTAATGTGGGTGGGCTTCCCACAGAGAAGAAGTGGACGGTGCTGGACCTGAGGCAGGGCTGTCAGTACGAGTTCCGGGTCACAGCCGTGGCCCCCTCTGGCCCCGGGGAGCCTGGGCCCCCATCGGATGCCGTCTTTGCTCAGGACCCCATGAGTAAGCGGAGTGCTAACCCGGGAGAGGGTGGTGGCCATGGCGTGAGCAGGCCGGGGCAGTCCCGAAGGAGACATCAGGATGGCTGGGGGATAAAGGTCGAAAGGCCCTGAGGGCGAGGCAAAACTTAGGGGCCCCTGGAGGCTTAAGGCCCTACACTGAGACCAGACAGGCCCAGGAGCCGGAAATGGGGATTGGAAGAGTGCTTCCCCAGGTCAGCCCACTCACTTGGTCCCATCCTGTAAGCATCCCCCAGTGAGGGGGCATCATCCCTACAGGGAGGGGGTGGTCATAGGGGAGCCTCGCCATCAATTCTCCATCCAGCGAGCATCTGCTCATCGTCACCTGCTGGGGGCTGGCATTGTGTCAGGAACCAGGTGCATCCTTGGGACACTTCTGGTCTAGAGCAGCATTACCTGTGGCCCACGTGTCCACGACAGGCAGCCTAGGACATTTCCAAGCCCTACAGAAGAGAAACCTGCCCTGCTTTGTTTGACCCAAATTTCCCAAATTCAAGCAGAGAATCCCTATTCCACGAAGCACCTGTCAAAGCACCCCTCCACGGCCTACAGCTGTTCTTTGCGCCTCTCCTGAGCTCTTACCCTCATGAGCCCGCTGGTGACAAGCCCTGGGGGAGCAGCACGTTTCTGGCCCTTGTGGATGTGCCAGGGGCGTCCTTCCGTGTCAGCCGGGGCCTGGGGAAGTGGCCGTGGGGCCTGGAGAGACACAGGGAGTCTGGGGAGCTGGGTCCCCAGGGATTGCCCCCAGGTGGCTCCCCAGGTTTGAAGGCCAGAGCCCTGGACCGCCGTGCAGCCTACAGGGCCCTTTACATACCTCACACCTTTGTTCTGAAACCCTCGTGGGTGGGTGGGCCTGTGCTGTTATCATTCCCATTTTACAGGTAAAGAGCACAAAGTATGGACTAAGTGCCCAAGGCAGTCTTGACTAGGAGCTTAATGCTCACAACAAAAAGAGAATTCTAGTCTTCAGGGATGTTGGAACCTAAGGACTCATTGTTGAAAACAGCAGATTGGGGGAATTATGGAAGGACAGTTAGGGGAAGGGGGTTGGCAGGTTGGCGAGTAGGTGGAAGGAGTCGGGGGAGGCTTCCCGGAGGAGGCAAGCTGGGATGGGTGGTGCAGACTGAGGAAGAGTCCGGGGTAGAGTAAGGGTTTGGGTTCAGGCAGGTGCTTTAGCAAAGCCTGGAGGCGGACCCCTAAGTGAAAGCAATCCCCAGCCACCCATGGAAAACCAGTGAGTGGCCACCGAGGGGCCTCCCTCAGGAGAGGTGATGCCGCTCCTGACACCCCGTGGTGACTGGCCAGGACCCCCCGGGCCCGTGAGGGATCTCCAGGTCACGGACACGTTGCACACCAGCATCACCCTGAGCTGGGCCCAACCGGACCCCCAGGACGGGGACGAAGCGCTGGGCTACGTGGTAGAGCTGGGCGACTCAGCCAGCCCGCAGTGGAGTCCATGCCACGCAGGCACCGTGCCAGGCACTACCTACACGATCAAGGGGCTGCGGCCTCGGGAGGGCTACTTCGTGAGGGTGACAGCCGTGAATGATGGGGGCCGAGGCCCGCCCACTGCCCTGGACACGGTGGTGCAAGCCATGCCCGTCAGTGGTGAGTCCACCTCCCTCCTCCAGCCCAGGCCCTTCCTGGGGAGGGCCTCTGAGTTGCACCCATGCGCTAGCTGAGCCGGCACCCCCACCCCCACCCCAGCTTAGTGAAGTGTCACGTATTGGGCGCCTAGTAAGAGCAGGGCACTGGGCTAGGCAGGCCCTTTCAGAAACGCATTTTCATTGTAACTCATGAAAATCCTACAAGGTCAATACTATCCCCAATTTACAGATAAGGAAACCGAGGTCAGCAGTCCACTGCCCTGGGCCGTACCACTGGTATGCGGCAGAGCCCGGGTGCAAGCCAGGTGACTGACCCCAAAGCCCAGGCTCGCTCCGGAACTCTGCTGCCTCCCCAGCGTGGCCTGAGAAGGCCGGCTGCCTCTCAGCTCCCGAGTTCACGTCAGTGCAGAAGCTGCCCCCATCCCTGTTACCTGAAGGCAGACTGTCTTCCCCGGGGGCGTTAACTGCTGGAGCAGCTGACCTGTCTTTGGCCCAAGCTGACACTGGGCCATCCCAACAGACCCCAGCTGTCCTTGTGATGATAAGAAAATCACCCTGAGTCTTTGGCCACAACCCAGAGCCCGTCCTGGCTCTGCCCCAAATCCCAGGCTCTGGGGCCACTTCCTGCCTCAGATGGGTAGCTGTTTCATCTGCAAAACACAAGAGCTGGGCTAGTTTCTCACCATCCCCCTCCGTTCCAGCCTGACCCTGAGGCTGCCCCTGACGGCTTCCCTTTCTCAGCCCCCATCCCGCTCCCCCCTCCCCCAGCCCTGCGGCTCCCCCCAGGATTCCCCTCCGGCCCCCTCTCCAGTTCCTGCAGGGCCCCCTGTCCGATGTCCAGTGGGGTTTCAGCATCACTGGGCTGGCCTAGCGTCTAGTCCCCCTGCAGCCCTGCCTGGTTGGTGACCAGGGCTGGGGCCCAAATGCAGAGGGAGGTGACACGCCACCCCGTGTGTTCCAGTCTGTCCCAAGTTCCTCATGGACGCCAGCACGAAGGACTCGCTGACGGTCAGAGCTGGGGACACAGTTCGTGTGCCTGTCCACTTTGAGGTGAGCACATCTAGTGGGCTGCAGCAGGCAGCCTCAGCCCTGTGGGCCTCCTTTCTTCCTGGCTCCTTTGCGGCCCCTAGTCAGGGACCTGCGCTTGTGCTGGAAATCAGGCCGCATAGAGAAGGGGAGGGGAGGGGAGGGGAGGGGAGGGTCGGGTCGGGTCGGGTCGGGTCGGGTCCTCCTGGCAGGGACAGCCCTCCCCTGGAAGCTGGGTGGCCACTCTGCTCCTGTCCACGACGCCCTCTGGTGGTGGCTTCCGGTACTGCACCTCTAAACCCTCGCCCCGTCCCCTCCCCCCACCCACTTCTCCACCTCCTTAGTCTGGGAAGGGTGCCCCGCAGCGGGGTGATGCCCCTTGACTTCAGAATGTCTGTTGTGAGAGTACGTGGCCTGCGTTTGTACGTGTAGTACAGCAGCCAGTGTGGTTAGAAGCACAGGTGGCTGGATTCAAATTCTGACCTCATGGCTCACTAGCTCTTTGACTTTGGACACGTATCTTAACCTCTCTGTGTTCTGACGTCCTCATCTGTCAACAGAGGGTATTAATAGTAACTTATCTCAAAGGGTTGTTCTGAGGATTCAAGGAATTAATACTTGAAAGGACATACATAGTGCTGGGCACATGGCAAGTGCCCAGTATTATTATTATTGCTGTTGCTGTGGTTGTTAAAATCATCTGTGTGGGAAACTCATAGGCGGTGGAGTCAGACCCAAACCCAGATCTAACTCTACATTACATGTTCTTAACTATTAGACCATAATCATGACGATGGTAATGATGACAAAAATATTTAAGACACACCAAGTGTTTGCTCTGCGTTGGGCCCCGTTCGTATCGCTAACTTCTTGGGTCCCCAGACAAGCCTGTGAGGTAGGTCACTGTTAGCATCCCCAGGTGCCTCTGACGCCCAGAGCTGAGGGTCTCACGGGAGTTGGTGGTGCAGCCATCAGGCAGCTGGACTGGTCCCCCCACCCTGGTCAGGGTCAGGCCACCATACTCTCCCTCCTGGACTATTGCAGGGACCCCCAAGTCATACCCCCCCTTGGCACCCCAGCCTGGGCACCAGGGTGGTCAGCACTCCCCTCCCACGAGTCCTCCCCACTTCCGCCCGCCCTCACTCCCCCAGCCCCGTGAAGCCAGATCTAATTCTTGGTTAAACCTTACAACAGCGGTTCGTGGCTCACAGAATGAGACGCAGGTGTCTGTATGGGTGTGATGTGCGGGGCCCTTAACGTGTTTGCAACCCCCCCTTGGCAGCCTCCTCTCCTTTCCCCCCACCGCTGCTCCCCCTGTGGCTCTACCCAGATGCTCCTCTCAGGATGCTCTTCTCACACTTACACTTCAGTCCAGCTCAAAGCCATCGCTTCCACGAAACTCCCCTCTCACCTCTCCTTCCTCTGTGTCCCAGGCCGCCTCCATGCCGGACGTGACCTGGCTAAAGGATGGCTTGCCCTTGCCTAAAAGAAGTGTGACCTCCGTCAAGGATGGCCTCACCCAGCTCCTGGTCCCCGCGGCCAGCCTCGCTGACAGCGGCCTCTACACTGTGGTGCTGAGGAGTCTGCGGGGGGAGGAGGCCACCTATAGCTTCCGCCTCAGGGTGGCAGGTGAGGCAGGCCCGGGCTGGGGCTGGACACGGCTGGGCCGCTCCCCAGGGCCTGGTCGCAGGTCTGCGGGATTCCACCCGCCTGGGTGTGCCCGTGACCACACCCTGACCCTTATTATGCGCCCCAAGGGAGAAAGGAGGAGGGGCCGGGGAGGGGGGGTATCACTGTCCTTCTCTCCCGGGGGGGGGGGGGGGGGGGGGGGGTTTCCCCAGCCCTCCCCCCGGGGGGGGGGGGGTGTTGGGGACAGTTGAGCACAGCCCTCCCCGGACCTCTGTTGTCCCTCATTTCGGGTCAGTGAGCGGAGACAGTCACCACCATCACATCACTCCAAAGAGCGGTGGCAAGAATTGTCTGTGGTCCTCCCCTGGGATAAAGGTGGTCTCCCCCAGCCCCAGCCCCGGAGGGGTTTCTGAAACACAGAAACGATGGGCAACTAACAGCGAGAGCTCTGTAACTTGGTCTTATGGAAACCCCCATTCTGTTCCTGTGTCATTTTACTTACAAGACAAAGTGAATTAAAATGAGTCTTTTTGGAGGTTTCCCACCCTCTAGCAGAACTGCAGAACTGGCCCAGTTCTCTCTGGCTCCAGCCCCCTGCCTGGCGAGACCGTGTCTCCAGGGCCCTGGAAGAAGTGGGGACCACGGGCAGGTCCTGGGGACCTGGAAAGACTCAGGGCCCTGGGCAGGGCCTGGTGGGGCACTTCCGGCTCCAGCCTGACCCCTCTGTCCTCGCAGCGCGCCCACGGGCCCCGGGGCCCATCCTCCTGCGGGAGGGCACGCTGGGCTCAGTGATCGTCGAGTGGGTGCCGTCCCCGGACGAGGCCGACGGGAGGGCCGCCCCGCTGCACTACACGGTGCTGACGCGCTCCTCCCCGCACGCGCCCTGGCGCCCCGCGGCCGAGCGCCTGCACACCTGCCGCTTCACCCTGGTGGGCGTCCTCCCGGGCCACGAGTACCACTTCCGCGTGGTGGCCAAGAACGAGCTGGGCGCCAGCGAGCCCTCGGACACGCGCCAGCCCTGGGTCGTCCCGCGGCAGCCGCCAGGTGAGCTCCGCGCGGAGAGCGGCGGGGACGGAGGCTGGGAGGGCGGGGACAGCCGCCGGTCCATCGCTCTTCCCACCTCCCGCCCCGCCCACCGGCACCCGGGTCCTCCGCGTCTGCGATTCAGGGCGGGTCTCGCTTCTTCCGCGGGAAGAACGCGAGGAGCGGAGCTGTGTGCGGGTCTTGGGTGGCCTCTCAAGTCAGTGGCAGGCGAAAATGTAGACAGAGACCAGTGGTTCTCCGAAAACAGTCTTTTACAGTCAACTAGATGCGAACCTTCAAAGCAGTTGCCAGAAAAAGCAGGCCGCAAAAGCAGGTGCTCGTTCTCTCACTTTCACGAGTTTCTAAAGTAGAAAAATGTCTGAAAGTTTCCACACCAAAATGCTAGCTGCGGTCATCGGTAGGTAATTGGTTGTGCTTGGTTTTTATTCCTTCTCCTTTTGATTTCTTGTATGTTCCAATTTGTCCACACTGAGCGTGTGTTAGCTTGTAGTACAGAAAAAAGAAGTCCAAAAATTATCTTAAGAAAAGGATAAAAAATGAGTAGAGCAGCCTTGGGGCCAAGTTTGCAGGTGAGACATGGCAGGAAGGTCCAGGCAGTGCCCGAGTTCACCAGGGGATTGGGACTCGCCGCAGCTCTTCTCTCTTTCTGACCCTCCTCGCCTGCCAGTTTCCACCGCAGACAGGGTCACGGTGAAGGCTCCCAGCTACCAGGAGCCCGACCTGAGACAGAAGCCCCGCTTCCTGGTGGGCCTGCGGACCCACCTGCTGCCCCTGGGTTCTGAGTGCTGCATGACCTGCGCCGTGCAGGGCTGGCCACGGCCCCGCGTCACCTGGTTCAAGAACGGCCAGAGCCTGGCAGGCGACCCCGCCGTGTACAGCACCGACCTGCTGGGCGTGTGCTCCCTGGTCATCCCCAACGTCTCGGCCGAGGACGGTGGCAAGTACAAGGCGGTGGCCGAGAACACATTGGGCCAGGCCATCAGCACCGCCACCCTCATCGTCATGGGTGAGACGCTACCCGACAGGGGGGCGAGCTGGCCGGGTGGGGGGGGGGCGAGGAGAACCAGAGACGCAGCTCCCGTCTGCCTTCAGGGAGTCCTCAAGGGGCCCGTCCCCTTCTAGAGGGGTGGGCTGGAGTCAGGACAGCGCGGTTCTCTGCCTGGCTCTCCCTGAGCTCTGTTATTTAACCTCCACCTTCGGCCCTCCTGGGGCCTTGGTTTGCCCATCGCAGTGGATGAGATCACTGGTGAGCAGCTCTTGGCTTGAGGGGCTGCGCGCCACCCACCTAAGCTTCCCACAATGGCCTCGCGACCCATTTTGAATGAGAGAGAAAGAGGCTTCTTCTCAGTTGCACCTTCATAAATATGCCCAGAGAGGGACACCTAGTGCCCCAAGGCCACCCTAGTTCTCTCATGGGTATTCCCCAGTAAAGTAAATAATGTGTGTTAATAAGAAAACTAGCCTCTTTTTTTTTATTGTTAGAGTACATTTCTTTTATGTTTTTAATTTTTATTTTATGTTGGAGTATAGTTGATTTACAACACTGTGTTAGTCCCCAATAGCATGTTATATTTTGAATAGTTAAAAAAAAAAAAGTAACTCCTAAACATTTTTAATTAATCGGTATTGACCTTTGTTCAGCAATGGCCCTTTCAACCCGGGAAAGGAATGTTGCGAAGTGCCCAGCTCGTGTGCACACCTATCGTTTGGGGGAGGTTACGGTTCCCCACGGAACCAGGGGAGAACTTTGCCCAAAGTTGGGGAGCATGTGGTGGCTGTGGATCTGAACGCACACGCCCATGGCAGAGCCCCGAGGCCTGACCCCCTGCGGTGTCACGTTGACCTTCAGGACGACAAGCCGGGATCCTGGTCCTCTGTGTCTTGCAGAATCTAGCTCTGAACCCCAACACACCCTGGAGTGCCCCAGCCCGTCCCCACAGCCTTGGAATGAAGGCAGATCCTCGAAGGTTCACTCCTCACACCGCACTGGCCTGGGGAGGCAGTCCCAGAGGATGCAGGATGCTGGCCGTGCCCAGAGCCCCGGGGAGAGGGGAGTGAGTGGGCTCCTGGGGGAGCTCCTCCCGGAGGGCACGGAGGCTTTGGGGAAGACAAAGAAGAAGCGAGCATTCAGCCTCCCAGCCCCAAGCTGAGTCACAGAACAGGATGGCAGCGAGCCTCTTGCCTGGGGGAGCAGAGGGAACTGGATGTGTCTGCAGGATGGAGGCCAGATCCCTTGGGGGGAGGGCAGGACGGGCTGTGCCTGAGTGACCACAGTGAGGGGAGAGCACGGGGGGCCCGAGGACCTGGGCGGGGCCAGGTGTGTGTGTGTCTGTGCTGGGACAGCTGCTCTCTGTATGTTGTTTCTTTATTAAAGCATTGGCTAACACTGGCAAACCATTTGCAAGTGAATTTGGGGTCTGCACGCTGCGGGGAAGATTCCCAGTGCAGAGCCTCTGTGCCAGGCTCCAGCCAGGGGTGGGCTTCTGGCTGGAGGGAAGAGCTGGGTCAGAACCGGGCTCTTCTGCATCCCAGGGCTGCGCAGTCAGTTCCAAGGGTGGGAAAGCTGGGAACGTTCCGAGGGTCTGCGTGGTGGAGAGACAGCCCCCCCCCCCCCACCCCCGCCCCACCCCGCCCCGCCCGAGCCCGTGTCTCCTGCATGCCTCTGTCTGGCCAAATCCTGCTCAAAGCCAGAGGCTTCCCTGGGTGGAGTCTGGGCTGGGAAATAGCACTGCCGCGCAGGCTCTGTGGGCCCCAGCTTGCCCCTCCACAGTCCCACTGCCCCGTGTCGTCACAGACAGGACGGGATGCTGTGCGACCCACCACCTCCACCAGAAGCTCTGGTCCTCCTTCACCTTCCAGGCCTGGCCCCTGAGCCTCCTAGGCTCCCGGGAAGTAATATGTATCAAAAGCTTTAACACGTATACCTCTCTTGATGACGCAGTAATTTCATGTCACTGCATGTATTGTTATGAGGGCAAAATAGGGACTTTTTCCGAAAAACAGAAACGAAGTTTACCACCAATAAACTCTGAATAATTTCCATTTTATACCTCAGACAGAAGAAAAATGATTTCTAGAGATAAGTTCTGAGATGCAAGAAAAAATGGTCAGCAAAGATATTTGAAAATAAACAAAAAAATGCTGGCTGCAAATAATAGTAATAATATCTACTAGGATAGACTAAAATATTGGACAAAAATTAGGTGTAATTTAAGAGAAGAGTGATCAGAGGTAAAACATGCTAGAATATTATTATTCTTAAACTTTTGCACCCATTAACAATAACTGGAGTTAAGCCTAAACTAATAGACTCTGAGTGTATAGCTTCCAGACAAAATATGGAATGAGAAAAATAACTGCAATCAATCAAAAAGAGGGCAAGTAAGGAGGAGGGGAAAAAGAGGAGGGGGAGGAGGGGGGCAAAGGAGGGGGAGGGGAGAGGAGAGGAGGGAAGAGAAACAGAACTCCTGGGACAAATACAAATAAATAGAAAATATATCAGTAATCACAATAAATGCGAGTTAGATTCTCCAGTTAAAAAAATCACCAGACTAGATTTTAAAGAACTAGCTGTATCCTGTTTGCTAAGACACACTTAAACACAGTACCCAGAAAGGTGGAAAGGAAGAATGAAAAATATATTTCAAGTAAATACTAGCCAAAAAGTAAAACAAAAACAAACAAAACCCCCAATATAACTACATTATATGTAGCACATAAATAATATTAAAGCGAATGCCATTACTAGACATAAACGGAGTCACTGCAAAAGGTTAAAATGTTTACATCACCAGGAAAATATAACAATTCTGAACTGGCGTGGACCTAAAAATAGAGCCCCCAAATATAGATTAAAACATAGCTACAAAACATCTAAAGCAGAAATGGACAGATATACAAGAATAATTAACAAAGTGTATCTTTAAACAATTAATGATTCAAACAAATAAAAAAATAATGGAAAAGAGGAAAACATTTAGAACTGAATGATAAATAAAATGAAAACTACACATCAAAACCCGTAGGATCCAGTGAAAAGCAAATGCAGAAGAAAATTTATAGCTTATATACTCACTCTGAAAAAGAAAAAAAAAGCTCTAAACCAATAAGAGAAGGATCTGTGATAGACAGTTTCCCAGCCTCCCAGCTAGGTAGTTCATGTGACTGAGTTATGGCCCAGGGAACAAGGGCAAAGTGATGGGAACTACTTCCCGAGCTGCCCCCTTAGGACTGGCTGTGCAGGCATCCCTTCTCTCCCTTCCTTCAATGCCCAGCTTGATGCCACGCATTCTTGTAGGACCCTGTAGCTCTAGAGGTCGGTGGAGCCACTGACCAAAGGACCCCTCACTCCTGAATGCTTCCAGGGAGAACAAGTCCTCCAGACCAGCCCGCCTTGGGCTCTGATATGAAAATTAACCTGAACCATATTAAGCTACTGAGATCTAGAGGTTGTCATGGCATTTAGCAAATAACTTTTTAATAAATGAAATAACTTTTAAAGAATAAAGCAAATAACTTCTTTAAAATGAAACAAAGTAGAATAACTTTAAAGAACTTAGAAGACAACCATGAAAGGCAGAAATTATAGTAGTGTGTAAATTATTACACATTTGTAGAAAGGATAATATAATTCAAAGGTTGTCTTTTTGAAACGGCTAATAATACTGAAAAACTTCTGTTATGATTAATCAAGGGAAAAAAAGAAATGGCAAAAATAAACATTAAGAATGAAAAACAGGACGCATTACAGATTCGGCAGAGACAAAAGGTACTTGATGTTAAGACATTTGAACATTTCAACGGAATGTGTGAATTCCTAGAAAAAAAAATCATTTACAGAAACAGACTCAAGAAGAGACAGAAAACCCGAATAGTCCTATATCATTGAAGACATTCAGTTGGTCGCTAAGCATTTTCCCACAAAGAAAACAGCCCAAAGTCTGGTAGGTGAAAAGTTCTTCCAAATGTTTCAGGAACATTTATAATCTTTTTTTTTCCTTTTTTTTTTTTTTGTAGTACGCGGGCCTCTCACCGCCGTGGCCTCTCCCGCTGCGGAGCACAGACTCCGGACGCGCAGGCTCAGCGGCCATGGCTCACGGGCCCAGCCGCTCCGCGGCATGTGGGATCTTCCCGGACTGGGGCAGGAACCCGTGTCCCCTGCATCGGCAGGCGGACTCTCAACCACTGCGCCACCAGGGAAGCCCAACATTTATAATCTTAACCAACTTCCCCAGAGACTCGAAAAAGAAGGGGAACTCTCCACCTTATTAAATAAGATTAGTCTAACCTGATGACAGAACCACAGGGACAGTACAAAGGTGGAAAACTATAGACCAGTCTAACTTATTAACGTAGAGGCAGAATCGTTAACGAATGTTGGAGAGCTGAATCCAGCAGTAGGGGAATGTTCATACGTCACAACCAGGGTAGGTTTGTGCCAGAGCTGCAATATTGGGTTCATATCAGGAAAATGATTCATGTAATTGGCCACATAGATAAAATAAAGGAGAAAACCACACAATCATGTCAATAGATGTACATGAAGGATTTAATAAAATTCAACATCCAATGAGAAGTTTGAGAGTGTTACAAACAGACTCCGGAGCCAGGCTGCCTGGTCTTGAATGCTTACGGAGCTCTGTAGCCTCCAGGAGCTTCTTTAATCTCCCTGGGTTTCAGTTTCCTTATTTATAGAGATGAAGATAATAATAATAATAGTACTTTCCTCATAGGTGTGCTGTGAGGATTAAAATAATGCATGTATGTAAAGCATTTAGAACAATCCTTGCACGTGTTAATACATTTGTTATTACATTAGTGATTTAAAAAAAACAAAAACAAAACTCTTACAAACTAGAAAAAGAAGTAAATAACCATAGCATCCATAAAGGCCATTTACAAAGACCTGCAGCAAACATCGTAATTGATGTTGAAATGTTGAACTCATTCTCTTTAAAATCAGAAGCAAGACAAAATGCCTACAGTCATCATGTATAGCTAATAGTGTACTGGGGCTCCTCGCCAGTGCAAGAAAAACAAGTAAATATATAGGAATTGGAAAGAAAGAAACAAAGCTAGCATTACTTGCAGGTGATATGATTGTCTATATACAAAATGCAGAATAATCTACAAAATATACAAATTAATAAAAGAATTCAACAAGCGTTCTGGATACAATAACCGAATACATTTGTATTTCCGTAAACAGCTCCACTCAACTGGAAAATGTAACTTTAAAAAGATATCATTTAGAATAGCAACAAGTAAAATACCTAGGAATAGAGCTAATAAAAGATGGATAATGGAGAAATTATAAAACCTTATTAAAGAAAAAAAAATTTTAAACCATAGGCTGTTTTTTTTAATGAATTTATTTTATTTTTTATTTATTTATTTTTGGCTGCATTGGGTCTTTGTTGCTGCGCACGGGCTTTCTGCGGTTGCGGCGAGCGGGGGCCGCTGTTCGTTGCGGCGCGCGGGCTTCTCATTGCGGTAGCTTCTCTTGTTGTGGAGCACGGGCTCTAGGCGCCCGGGCTTCAGTAGTTGCAGCACGTGGGCTCAGTTGTTGTGGCGCACGGGCTTAGTTGCTCTGCTGCATGTGGGGTCTTCCCGGACCAGGGCTCGAACCCGTGTCACCTGCACTGGCAGGCAGATTCTTAACCGCTGGACCACCAGGGAAGTCCCTTGAAAGAAATTTTAAATGGCATAAGTAAATGGACAGACTGCATCCCTGGATAGGAAGATAATACTACAAAGATATCAGTTTGCTCCAAATTCATCTATAGATTCAATACATTTTCAAAAAAATTCCAACAGGGCTTTTCACATAAATTGACAAAGTGACTCTAAAATGTATGTGGGTGAACAAAGACTCCAAAAAAAAGTCAGGGAATTCCTGAAGAAGAATAAAAAAGAAAGGAGGAAATTTGCCCTATCAGATATCAAGGTTCAGTATCACGAAGAATAAACCCAGGCCTATTGGGAAACTTGACTTATGACACAGTGGGCATCATAAACCAACAGGAGGGGATGAACTATTTCATAAGTTGTTCTGGGGCAATTGGTTATCCAAGTGAAATTGAATTCCCACCTTATTCTATACATGAAAATGAATTCCAGGTGTATTAAAATTTTATATAGAAGTGGCAAAGCTATAAATCTTAGAAAATGCTAGAATAGGAAAATATCTGTATTACTTTGAGGTAGGGAAGGATTTCCCAAAGATGTCAAAAGCAAAGCCATGAAGGAAAACAGATTAATTTGACTGTATTAAAATTCAACATGTTTTACCAAAAGTCAATAAAGAACGTGACAGAATAAGCCACAGAATGGGCGAGGGATCTGCTGCCCGATCAGGTCAGTTACTGTCCGTGATTCGTGTCTCTAAAGACCCCTTCAAATCAATGAGAAAATAAACATCTTAAGAGAAAAATGAGGAAAAGACGCAAACAGACCTTTCCAAGAACAGGTAATACAAATATTGGCTCAGAAATATATGGACAAATGTTCAGCCTCATTTGTAACCCTAACCTCTAAACCCCAATTTGTAATATTTAAACCATAATTGTATAATGGGTCACTTTATCAGACTAGTGAAAATTAACAGTCCGCCCAAATTCTGGTGAGACTGTGGACTCTCGCCAACGGCTAATAGGGGTGTGAATGGGAGAAAGCCATTACCTGAGCAGGTGGAGTGTCGGAATTACATCAGTGAGGGTTCTCTGGAGAAACAGAACCAATAGGTTACATGTGGATGAATAGAAAGAGATTTACTCTGAGGGGATGTGGAGACCAGTCAATCCCACAGTCTGCAGTCTGCAGGCTGGAGGCCCAGGGAAGCCAGAGGTACTTCCAGTACAGACCTGAGGCCCAGGAACTGGGACAAGGGGAGTCAACAGTGTCTGTCCTGGTGTGATTCCGAAGGCCCAAGAAGCAGGGTCATCCCTCTCTAAGGGCAGAAGATGGAGGTCCCAACTCAAGCAAACTCGCCCTGCCTCCACCTCTCCTGTTCCATTCAGATCCTCAGGGGGTTAGATGATGCCCACCCTCCCTGATGAGGACCACCTTTACAGATTCCAGTGCTAACCTCTTCTGGAAACAACCTCACAGACACACCCAGAAGCCATGTTTCACCAGCCATCTGGGCCTCCCTTATCCCAGCCAAGTTGACACAGAAAACTGACCATCCCAGGAATGATACGCTTTGACCCAGCAATTCCACTCGTAGGCTATAGTCTAGACAAGAAACTTTTGTACGTGTGCCTTGGGGAAAAGATTTCATAGCAGCATCGTGACTGTTACAGTAGCCACAAACTGGAAACAATGCAATATGCACCAGCAGTAGAATGGATAGAAAAAGAAAATGAAATCGAATAAAGTTTCAAAAACGAGTAACAACTGCTTTGGTCATTAACGTGGATGTATCTCAAAAAGAGTTTGATCGAAAGAAACAAATGACATAAGCTACACACAGTGTGTGTCCATCCTTTTACATCCGGGTCAACCCCAGGCACAGTCAGCATTATGCTGTTTCAGGATGCACACACACAGCGGCACAACCATAAAGAGGCTCGGGCGGTTAATTAACACAGGTGTCAGCTAGTATTACTCCTGGAGGCAGAGCTGGCGAGAGAAGGAAAAAATTGCAGCTCAGCTAAGGCGAGGCCTCAGGGAAACCACGGTGATCTAGTTCTTAACTTGGGTAGGTAACATGGAGTTTATGTTTTATCATTCTTTAAACCAGAAAAAAAATACTTTTTTGTACACTCTGGTATGTACATTTAACAAAATAAGTAAAAGTAATAAACTGTTGCACAAAGCATTTGAATAGAATTCCTCTCTCTCGGACACACACACACCCCTCTCATTTCTCCCCTCCCCTCCCCCGACTCACCTTTACTGATCTTTATATGGAAAACATTGTACTCGAAAGAGTGCTGTTGAATGCATTAATTTAGGTCACAAACATTGCAGATTTATTCAACTGAGTTGTATGTTTTCTGTTCCCAATTTTAAGGTGGGTGAGATGTCTCCCGTGTCTACCTCTTAAGCTACATTATATTGCCTTTTACTTGTACATAATTTCCAAAGCACAGGAAAGGCCTTCTCACATCTGTACTGAGTCATAAAAGAGAAGATAGGATCGTTGGGGACAGTCTACTGTGGTGAGAGAGGAAATGAAATAGAGGACAAGACAACGGTAACTTTATTCCCCTGTAGGCACCTGGGGCGGGCACAGGTCCTAGCAGCCCAGGTGCGCTGGTCTCCGCCCTGCCCTCCAGCGCCCCTCCGCGCCAGGCCACGCCCACGCCTCCCTCTCTTTCCCCTCATTGGCTGTGAAAACACGGCCGCAGCCAACCAATGGCAACGACCAAGGGTGTCGTCATGTGACTGGAGACACCCCACCTTTCGCGAGTCTTCGGAACCCCCTGCTGAGAATGGTGGGGGGTGAGGGGGGGGCTGGAAGGCGGGACCCGTAGGGGCTCAGAATGGGTGGGGGGCAGCGTGAGCTGTGGCCGCCAGAGACCCCGCTTGGAAGGGCTCTCACTTGGCTTAAGGCTCTGCCCTTGCCATCCTGAAATTCTTAATTTTTAAACAAGGGGCTTCCCGTTTTCATTTTGCACGGGACCCGCAAGTATGTCACCGGTCCTGGGTGAGGGTAGGGTTAGTTCCCAAATTTCAGTGCATGTCAGAATTCCTCTGGGGGCTTAGCAGTAATGTTACCACTGATAATAATGTGATGGATGGCTGTTGCAATGATACATAGCCAGGAGGGCAGCAGCGCTGGGGACTTTCTCAAATAGGAAAATGACCCTCTTACTTGTTGCGTTAGAGGGCCGTGGCCTGGGCATCCTGGAGCAGGAACTGGCCCAGCTTTGGGTGGCACTGGCCGGAGAAGCCATGGGGCTGACCAAACGGGTACTGGCTATGGTCTCTGCAGAGAGGCTGGCGCAGCCGCTCTGGCCTAGGGAGGGGCCGTAGGGCCAGCGGGTGGTGCTGCGGGAGAGGTCAGGCGGCCTGGAGAGGGGCCCCTGAGGCTGCTCTGCCCACGGCTGGACCGGTCCCAGGCATCAGGTTCCCACCTAGAGTGTCCTGTCGGGTCCCTGGCCACCAGCCTCTGGGAGATGCTCCAGCCCCTGGGGAGAGTGGGAGGCCCAGAAGGTCGGCTGGAGCGAAGACTGGGCGTCATGGTCCAGCGAACCTCAGAGGCAGAGGGGCCCTGGCCACAGGGGCGGCTCTCCCAGGCCCTGCAGCTGTAGTGACAGGAGCCAGGGAGCTGGGGTGGGGGACGAAAGTGTGGCCGATACCTGGTGAGAACAAACTGCACTGACTTGAAGGCTGCCCCTGCCCGCTGGGGGACCTCAGGCACCTCACCTAACCATCCTGGGTCTTGGACTTTCCTCAAATGGCCAATACTGCGGTCCTGCCTACCTCCGGGGTCATGAGCGTGAATGCACTTTGAACGCTGCTAATCCGAGGTCAGGTCATTACCGGCTCCCATGGGCCCCCTTCACTCCTGCTGGTGGCAGCTGAGGGCAGCAGGCCCCGGAAGGAGGGGGGCTCACAGGACAGAGAAGGACAGAGGTCTGGCTCACCTACTCCGCTGTGGAGGCAGGCAGGGAGGGAGGGTGTCACTGTCACTCACCTGCAGCCTGAGGCCCAGCCCCTGTCTGTGGGAGCCAGGAACCTGAGGCCCGGCCTCCAGCCCATGGAGATTGTCCGGGTGTGACGTCCTCTGGGGTCAGACAAGGCCCAGAGAGGGAAAGCACGTTGCCCAGAGCCCCACAGCGAGTTAAGGTAGAGCTGGGCTTAAATTCTAACTCCCAGTTTAATGTTCTTTCCACTCTCCCCCCAGGGAGGGCCTGTCCTGGGACTGAGGCTGCAGACTCCTGGGGCTCCGCACCCCGAGAAGCTCTGTGTGTCCCGCAGGTGCCGTCCTGTCCCAGCACCATCGTTTACCAGTTGTGTGTCCTTGAGAAAGTCACTCAGTATCCCTCAGCCCAGTCCTTCGTTGGTGCCATGGAGGTAGGTGATCACAGACCCTCCCCCAGACCCCCCATCCGTGCTCGCACCCAGAGGGAGGCCAGCTTGCCAAAACCAGTGAGGAGTGGCTGGAGCAGGTGGGAGAGGCAGGCAGTGGAGTCCAGCAGTGTGGGGGCCAGGAGCCCCGCCCAACCCAGGGTGCATGGGTGGGGTGGGTGGGGCACTGGGGAAGCCCTGGCCCCCTCCTGAGTCCTGGGGCCCAGCGGCCTGCCATCCCAGACCTGACCACCAGGTGGTACCCCAGGCTTTGCAGCTGGGCCGGACACGTGGCTGTGAGAACTCGTCCTTCAGGAAAGGGGGCTGCGTGGGGGCAGGGGAGGGGGATGGAGGGCGGCACCAGCCGCCACCAGCAGGTTCTCCCTCCCCTTCGGATCTCCCCTGGGCCCTTCTGGGAGAACTCCGTGCTGGACCAGGAGCCCTGTCCCTGGCCTGGCGGAGGGGGTGTCTCCTTCCCCAGCCACCTCCCCTCCCCGCGCCCTCCCCCCCTTCCCCCCCCCATGGTCCTCAGCCTGGGGTCTTCTGGTGTCAGGGCTCGGGTCCTGGGTATCACTTAGAGGGGCTTCAGAGGGGAGGTCGGGAGGCAGGTCCTTGGGGGTCTTGGTGACCCACATGGCCTGTGGCTGGGGACAGTGGGCAGGGCCTGTGAGACCCAGCCCAATGCCACCTTCTCTCTCGTGCTGCCATCTGGGCCTGCTTACGTGTCCTCGGCACGTTCCCTCCAGGACACGGGAGGACAGGCCCACACGCAGACCCCTTCTTTCCTCCTGGGCCCAGAGCCTGGTGTGGCCAGAGTGGAGCCCCCCAGGGCCTGGCTCAGATGGCCCGGACAGGGCTGCAGACTGGCCCATCAAGAACAGGGCGTGGCCACGGCCAAGGGCGAGTGGACAGGGCGGCGGCCAGGCCCAGCCGGAGGCTCAGACGAGACACCCTCCCTGGGCTGTGGGAGCCCTTTCCGTCCAGCCAAGCCCACCTCGGCCAGGGAGGCGGGCAGGCAGGAGGTGGGGAGACAGGGCGCGGCCTCAGCTCCTGGCAGCTCTGCTGTGCTCCCTCCCGACACACGGTGTCCTGGGTGAGGTGCCTGCGATGTGGCCAGCGGGCGGGCACAGGCCCTGGGAGGGTGGCCCTGGCAGGGACAGGTGCTTCTTCTCTGCACATCGCCGGCCGGAAGCGGTGGGGAGGGTGCCTTCCAACAGAGCGACCTTCTCGTCTACCTTGGGCCTCAGCCTGCCAACTCCAGCCTCCCCTGGGGGGTGTCCTCCCCTGCCCCGCACAGCCCCAGACCTACAGCCAGTGTGGAGCCCTGCCAGCCTGCACCCCACCTCTGGCCATCCTCTGGGGGGCTCTCCTTTCTGCGTGGACGCCCCAGCCCTGTCCCTCTGCCCCTCACCCCTGTCCCTCTGCCCCTCACCCCCTCCTCCAGGCTTGTGGGCCCGTGGACAACCGGCCAGCTCAGGGCCGGCCATGGAGGGGATGCGTGAGTGTCTGCTGGACGGGAGCCCACCCTGCCCCACCCCCTGGAGCTGTGTCCCTGCTCAGACGGCGGCCGGGAGTAGTTCTCCAGTCCACAGGGCAGTGGGCTCGGGGAGCTGAGTGCCACCATCACCCGCTGTCCTGCCCCAGCTCCGCAGCAGTCCCAGCCAGGACAGCCCAGTCCATCCCAGAGCTGGGATAAACGTGTGTGCCTGCACCGGGCAGAGCGCGAGTTGGCAGAACTGGCGGGGGCAGGGCTGCCGCGGGGGGAGCAGCGGGCCGGGAGGACAGGCGAGCCCCTCCCTCCGCTCCTGAGCTTGCTGGGGAGGGAGACCCCGTTCTGCTGAGCTTACCGTTTTCAAACTCCTTCCTGAGAAGTTGGTTTTGTTTTGTTTTTTTAATGATTAGGGAGTTGGTCCATGTTGGCACATCCTTGCAGCATCACAGGCACTGTCAAGCTCCCCATCAGCCCCTGGGGCAGGGCCCTGCCTGGGTCCCTCTGTTCCTTCTCCCGGTGGGACAGTGCTGGCCTGCCCCCTGCAGTGGGAGAAGCGGGCTGGTTCCTGTTACCAGAGGGCAGGGGCCAGTTGGGCCATATTACGGAGAGGCGAGGGAGGGCGGGAAGTGGGTTTGGCCCAGGGAGGTGGGCTGAGGAGGCCTCACCTGTTCCAGGTAAGAGAGGTGTGGCTTTGTGGTTTGCTGGAGGCTTCGGCTAGTGGACCCACCCGTCCCCCAGGCCTGGCCTCGCCCAGGGAGCTGCCGCCCCGCCCCGGGAGCCTCCTCTTCCAGAGCCAGGCGAGGCTGCCCGGCCTCACCTGGAGGCCGGGCCCAGGGTGCGGGCTCCGACTCCCAGGAAGAGTGCACTGCGCACGCGCAAGGCCTCATGGGGTGGGACTGGCGTGGCAGCCACAGCTAGAGCCCAGCGGAGGCAGCACTCAGCCCCCGCCTGCGTCAGGGGAGCTGCCGGTGCTTGCTCCCAGCTTCCCAAGCAAGGAGTCGTGGCTCCCATCCAGCCTCCCCACGCCGCCGGGCAGCTCACACCCTGTCGTCTGAGTGCTCCCCAGCCCTCCTCCGTGAGGGCCCGGGAGGAGGTGGGCCCGGGCACCGGAGGAGGGAGGCCAGGCAGTGGGCTGCAGGGAGATGACTCTGCAGGCGGACAAACGTTCCTGTAACGCGGGACGATTCTGCCCGCCTTGCCGCCAGGCCCTCCCCGCAGCTGGGGCTGAGGACCGAAAGGGGCCAGGAGTGTGCTCACCCAGACTGCCCGGCGTGCAGGTCCTGGGGAGGCCTGCGAGCTGGAGCGTGGCCTGGGCGGGACAGATTCTGGTAATCGTGTGCACGCAGATGGGCATGTCTGGCCCTGGCTTCTGGGCAGAGAATCGTGGCTCCCAGGCCCCTGCTCCGACAAGGGGCCGCACCCACCTCCCCGTGCTGTCCTGTCTCCCTGGGCTGCCTTTGACAGAGGGCACAGAGCTGTCTGCGGGCCCCAGTCCATCCTTTCCCTCCATCTGAGTCTGTCCCCCTCGAGGACTTTGAGCCGTTGACGTGTGTTTTACATACAGTCAAATGCACAGACCTCAGTCGTGAAGAGCTTTGATAAATGTCCACAAATCAAGATACAGCGCATCCCAGCTTCCTGGGTAGTAACCTGCCGGCAGGGCCCGTGTCCCTCGGCACACCTGGTTCCAGGTGCCAGTTTGTGTGTTCCAAGCCTTTGCTCGACTGACTTGACCTCCTGGACGCAGGGCCTCTCCCTCTCTCCCTAGTGGAAGGGCCCCTGGGTGCCCTGGTTGTGTCCGGACCCCCCTGGGCTTGGTGACGTCACTGAGCTCACAGGGTCCAGGCTGAGTTCACTTGCTGGGGCTCTGAGCTCTCCCTTTGTCCTGTCGTGGTGCCCACCCAGGGCCCCCGGGACCCAGGAAGGTGGGAGCTGGGGACTGATGCTCTGCCCCTCGGGTGTTGACAGCCAAGCCCTGAGTTTGAACGCTGCCCGGGAGGCCAGTACCCCTACCCCCTGCCTGGGGAGGGGAAGTTGGGCTCAGCCCCCGGTGTTAGTAGCCACCTGCCCCAGGCCTTGACCTGGCCCACCTGTCTGCATCTCGTCCTGTGTGATGGGGCCTGTGTTTTCCAGTCTAACACATGAGAGGTTATAGAGAAAAGACTTCAACATTTTGGGGCACCAAAAATTTCTTTTCAAATAACAGCATTTGAAGCCCTAATACCTGAAGCAGATAAAAGTGGAGCCACTCAGACAGAGTGGGCATGGTGGGCCAGACCCCACCCTCCAGGAACAGCCCCCCTCCTTCCCCAGCTCCAGGGACCCCAGGGAGATCCTTGGGCTCCGTGACTCACACTTTGAGGACCTGGTGCTGGGCCTGCTCCAGAGAGAGGAGCATGGCTCAAGTCATCCTGAGACACCCCCTTACTGTGAGGGGCACAGGGCCATCCTCTAGCCGGAGAGACAGGAGAAAGTGACTGGCCACCGAGTCAGCACTTCTGTGTGTCCTGGGTCCTGATCCCGCAACCTCACGTATTTCTCAGGACCGTCTCACGAGGGGTGTCCCTGCCTGTTTTACAGAGGAAGAGGGGCTCTGTCAGGACGCACAGCTGCCCTCCAGGGCCCGGGTCAAAGTAAGGAGCAGGCAGGGTGGGAGGGTGCCCCTCAATGGGCGCCTCTCCTGAGCTGGGAGTTCTGGTCACCCAACAGCCACCTGCAGACGTGCCAGGCATGAGGTGGGGAGCATGTCCTGTCACCACGAGGCACGACTGTGCCCTCCCATCCTCAGGACAGCAGGGGCGGGCGATTAGCCTCTGTGGGACCTCCTGTGCCAGGCTGGCCTGAGGGTGGCCGCGGACATCGTGAGGGCAGGCGGGAAGCGCAGGGCCGGGTTCCTGAGCCCGGCCGCCCACCGGGCAGCATGAGGCAGAGGCGAGGGGCTCTCAGGCCTCCCCGGGGAAGGCTGCTCCCCTTTGGGGTGGGAGCTGGGAGGGCAGGGACCAGTCCGGGACTCACACCCTTCCTGGGCCCGTCACTAATGCGTGTGGGGTGAAGTGGTGGAGGGAGGATTTGGGGCCGCCTGTGTCCCCAGAGTTCCCCGGGGCCTGAGGTCCAGGGGGACTTTTCTCTGTCCATTTCTGTCCCTCCCTTGCCCCAGGTAGGGGCCCTGCTGGGAGCAGAGCTGGCAGGAAGTCAAATGCACAGACCTCAGTCGTGAAGAGCTTTGATAAATGTCCACAAATCAAGATAGTCCAGCTGGGGCTGGACTCCTCACCTTTCAGCCTAGAGCTGCGCTGGGAGCGGGGAGCTGGGGGTGGGGAGAGGAGTGCCTGCACAGAGCCTGGCGAGGGCGGAGGAGGGCGGGGAGGAGGGAGGAGGGAGGGGAGGAGGGGGGGGGGGGGGGCGCCACCAGACCCGCGCCAGACTTCGGTCCGCTCCCATCCCTACTGCCTGATCACGCCTACCATCCTCCCCTCCCGCTATGCACTCCGCCAGCCTACCATCCTCCCGCCCTCTACTCCCTCCTCCAGACACGCGGTCCCGCCTACCCTCCTCC
>NW_021703774.1:1333646-1387827 GCF_005190385.1 Monodon monoceros | reverse complement strand
GGGGAGGCACATTTTACTGTTTCCTGGGCCCACACCTCACTCTTCTCACCAAATACTCTCAGTGTCTGTATCTTGAAAATCTGTTAATACCACACCTGCCTGTAGAGCACAGGTGTCAAACATGGCGTAGGAGAAAAGGAATGTCAAAATATCACGATAATTTTTATACTGGTTACATGTTGAAATGATAATATTTTGGATATACTGTGTTAAATAAAATGTGTTATTAAATTTAATTTCACCTGTTTCTTTTTACTTCTTTTTTTTAAATTTATTTATTTATTTTTGGCTGTGCTGGGCCTTCGTTGCTGCACGCGGGCTTTCTCTAGTTGCAGCGAGTGGGGGCTACTCTTCATTGCGGTGCGTGGGCTTCTCACTGCGGTGGCTTCTCTTGTTGCGGAGCACGGGCTGTAGGTGCGCGGGCTTCAGTAGTTGTGGCACACGGGCTCAGTAGTTGTGGCTCTTGGGCTCTAGAGCACAGGCTCAGTCGTTGTGGCTCGCGGGCTCAGTAGTTGTGGCGTATGGGCTTAGTTGCTCTGTGGCATGTGGGATCTTCCCGGACCAGGGCTCGAACCCGTGTTCCCCGCATTGGCAGGCGGATTCTTAACGACTGCGCCACCAGGGAAGTCCCTCTTTTTGCTTCTTTAAATGCAATTGCTGGAAGATTTAAATTGCGCGTGTGGGTCTCATTACGCTTGTTGGACAGCCGTGATCGCAAGGCGTCTCTTGGTGCCCGGCGCACTCTGGAGGCCCAGGGCCATCCAGCCCGCAGCCTGCCCTGCCCTCTTCCGGGGCCTGTGGTGGGGTCGACCGTTGTACTAGGCTGTCGGCACTGCTGAAGAGATGGCCCAGGGAAGGCACCTGCCTGCCCGAGGCACCAGCTGAGCCCCAATCAGGAAGCCAGCGGACATGACCCGGAGGTCAGGACCAGCAGGAAGGGCCTCGGCTGTGTGCAGGTGCTCTGTTTGCACCATTTAATCCTCGTGACAGACATACAGGTGGATAATATTATCTCCGTCTTATGTCTGAGGGGCTCGGAGAGGTTAGTGAGCTCAGCCTGGGTCACAAGGCTGCTGAGTGGCAGAGCCATGATTCAAATAAAATTTATGGGACTTCAAAGCCTGTACTCTTAACCCCCAGCTTGTCCCATGGGGTGGTGTCTGAGTCCTGGAGGGTGGAGTGCAGATCGGGAACTCCATCCGTGAGGAGGGGAGGGCGGAGCTTCTGAGGCCCACGTGAGGGTGTAGGCAGGGCTGATGTTCTCGGAAGGTGTCCTGGGTCCCTCTGCGGGTCTGGGCCTTGACGGCGGGAAGGCTGACCGGCTTCACCAAGGCCGCCCAGCGGCACGTCTTAGGGCTGGACTCGGGGCCAGACTCTTGTGCGGCGGCCGTTCTGCTATCCAGGTGGTGACCACTTTCCACTTGGCTGGTGAAGCCCAGATACAGCCAGGCACCTGGTCCAAAACAGAGCCCTGGGGCTGCGGGTCCCAAGGCCCCAGGCTCTGAGGAGGATGAGGAAGCCGGAGACCATGTTACTGCCACTCACTGTGTAATTAAGGAGTTTGTGGGGGCAAAGGAGCCGTTTCTGACCTCTGCGAGCGTGGCCCGGCCGAGAGATGCGTGTCCCCGCCCAGCAGGGCAGGCGGCCGTGGGCACCACTGGGACCGTGCTGCTCTGTGGCTTCAGCATTCCTGCTCTCGGGGCCTGGGGGTCTCCACAGGGCCTGACCCACCACTGCCCTCTGCTGTGGGAGCCAGGCTCTGCGTGGCGTGGGGTGGCCCAGACCATCACCCCGCCCCGTGCAGCCTCGCTCGCCCGCTCCAGGCCCAGGGCGTCCCTGCTGTGCTCACAGGTCCGTCCTCAGAGCCTTCGTGAGGGAACTTCCTGCCTAAGCCTGGAACACACGCCCTCAGAGTCCTGCGCAACTCCTGCGCGGGACTCCCGCTCGGAGCACGGCGGGCGGCTTCCTAGACGCACCGGCTCCCGTGGTTGGCTGTGCCGTGCTCTGCCCTTGCTGTGTCTCTCTGGCCTCAGTTTCCTCATCCATAAAATGGGGTGACACCACCCACCCCACGGACCTGGGAAGGTTAAATCTGTCTTAACCTAGGAGGGTTAAATCCATTTTGCCAGGTTGAACGCCTGGCAAAACAGATGATCTCCAAGCCTGCCTGTCTTCAAGGTCCAAGTCAACCCGTCTCCCCCAAGAAGCCTCTCCTGTGTCCGATCATCCTGTCATCAGAGGCAGGCTCAGCCCAGGAAGGGGGCCACGCCCACCACAGAGCCCCCTCTGCTCCAGGACTGATTTCAGCTACACTCACTTATTCTTTTTTAATTTAATTAATTAATTAATTAATTATACAGCAGGTTCTTATTAGTTATCTATTTTATACATATTAGTGTATACATGTCAATCCCAATCTCCCAATCCATCCCACCACCACCACCCCGCCCCCCGCTTTCCCCCCCTTGGTGTCCATACGTTTGTTCTCCACATCTGTCTCTATTTCTCCCTTGCAAACCGGTTTCATCTGTACCATTTTTCTAGATGTCACGTATATGCGTTAATATACGATATTTGTTTTTCTCTTTCCGACTTACTTCACTCTGTATGACAGTCTCCAGGTCCATCCACGTCTCTACTAATGACCCAATTTCGTTCCTTTTTATGGCTGAGTAATATTCCATTGTATATATGTACCACATCTTCTTTATGCATTCGTCTGTTGATAGGCATTTAGGTTGCTTCCATGTCCTGGCTATGGTAAACAGAGCGGCAATGAACATTGGGGTGCATGTGTCTTTCTGAATTATGGTTTTCTCTGGGTATATGCCCAGTAGTGGGATTGCTGGATCATATGGTAATTCTATTTTTAGTTTTTTTAGGAACCTCCATACTGTTTTCCATAGTGACTGTATCAATTTACATTCCCACCAACAGTGCAAGAGGGTTCCCTTTTCTCCACACCCTCTCCAGCATTTGTTGTTTGTAGTCTTTCTGATGATGCCCATTCTAACTGGTGTGAGGTGATACCTCATTGTAGTTTTGATTTGCATTTCTCTAATAATTAGTGATGTTGAGCAGCTTTTCATGTGCTTCTTGGCCATCTGTATGTCTTCTTTGGAGAAATGTCTATTTAGGTCTTCTGTCCATTTTTGTATTGGGTTGTTTGTTTTTTTTAATATTGAGCTGCATGAGCTGTTTATATTTTTGGAGATTAATCCTCTGTCAGTTGATTCATTTGCAAATATTTTCTCCCATTCTGGGGGTTGTCTTTTCATCTTGTTTATGGTTTCCTCTGCTGTGCAAAAGCTTTTAAGTTTCATTAGGTCCCATTTGTTTATTTTTGTTTTTATTTCCATTACTCTAGGAGGTGGGTCAAAAGGGATCTTGCTGTGATTTATGTCAAAGAGTGTTCTTCTACGTTTTCCTCTAAGAGTTTTATAGTGTCTGGTCTTACATTTAGGTCTTTAATCCATTTTGAGTTTATTTTTGTGTATGTTGTTAGGGAGTGTTCTAATTTCCCAGCACAGCTGTTGAACAGACTGTCTTTTCTCCATTGTATATCCTTTCCTTCTTTGTCATAGATTAATTGACCATGGGTGCGTGGGTTTACCTCTGGGCTTTCTGTCCTGTTCCATTGATCTATTTCTGTTTTTGTGCCAGTACCATATTGTCTTGATTACTGTAGCTTTGTGGTGTAGTTTGAAGTCAGGGAATCTGACTCCTCCAGCTCCGTTTTTTCCCCTCAAACTTGCTTTGGCTATTCGGGGTCTTTTGTGTTTCCATACAAATCTTAAGAGTTTTTGTTCCAGTTCTGTAAAAAATGCCATTGGCAATTTGATAGGGATTGCATTGAATCTGTAGATTGCTTTGGGTAGTATAGTCATTTTCACAATATTGATTATTCCAATCCGAGTACATGATATATCTCTCCATTTGTTTGTGTCATCTTTGATTTCTTTCATCAGACTTATAGTTTTCTGAGTACGGGTCTTTTATCTCCTTATTTAGGTTTATTCCTAGGTATTTTATTCTTTTTGTTGCAATGGGGAATGGGTTTGTTTCCTTAATTTATCTTTCTGATCTTTCATTGTTACTGTATAGGAATGCAAGAGATTTCTGTGCATTAATTTTGTATCCTGCAACTTTACCAAATTCATTGATGAGTTCTAGTAGTTTTCTGGTGACATCTTTAGGATTCTTTACGTATGGTATCATGTCATTTGCAAACAGTGACAGTTTTACTTCCTCTTTTCCAATTTGGATTCCTTTTATTTCTTTTTCTTCTCTGATTGCCGTGGCTAGGACTTCCAAAACTATGTTGAATAATAGTGGCAAGAGTGGACATCCTTGTCTTGTTCCTGATCTTAGAGGAAATGCTTTCAGTTGTTCACCATTGAGAATGATGTTTGCTGTTGGTTTGTTGTATATGGCCTTTATTATGTTGAGGTAGGTTCCCTCTATGCCCACTTTCTGGAGAGTTTTTATCAGAAATGGGTGTTGAATTTTGTCAAAAGCTTTTTCTGCATCTATTGAAATGATCATATGGTTTTTATTCTTCAGCTTGTTAATATGGTGTACCACATTGATTGATTTGCATATATTGAAGAATCTTTGCATCCCTGGGATAAATCCCACTTGATCATGGTGTGTGATCCTTTTAATGTGTTGTTGGATTCTGTTTGCTAGTATTCTGTTGAGGATTTTTGCGTCTATGTTCATCAGTGATATTGGTCTGTAATTTTCTTCTTTTGTAGTACCTTTGTCTGGTTTTAGTGTCAGGGTGATGGTGACCTCACAGAATGAGTTTGGGAGTGTTCATTCCTCTGCAATTTTTTGGAAGAGTTTGAGAAGGATGGGTGTTAGCTCTTCTCTAAATATTTGACAGAATTCACCTGTGAAGCCATCTCGTCCTGGACTTTTGTTTGTTGGAAGATTTTTTATCACAGTTTCAGTTTCATTATTTGTGATTGGTCTGTTCATATTTTCTGTTTCTTCCTGGTTCAGTCTTGAAAGGTTATACCTTTCTAAGAATTTGTCCATTTCTTCCAGGTTGTCCATTTTAGTGGCTTGTAGTAGTCTCTTAGGATGCTTTGTATTTCTGTGGTGTCTGTTGTAACTTCTCCTTTTTCATTTCTAATTTTATTGATTTGAGTCCTCTCCCTCTTTTTCTTGATGAGTCTGGCTAATGGTTTATCAATTTTGTTTATCTTCTCAAAGAACAAGCTTTTAGTTTTATTGATCTTTGCTGTTTTTTTTAAATTTCTATTTCATTTATTTCTGCTCTGATCTGTATGATTTCTTTTCTTCTGCTAACTTTGGGTTTTGTTTGTTCTTCTTTCCCTAGTTCTTTAGGTGTAAGCTTAGATTGTTTATTTGAGATTTTTCTTGTTCCTTGAGGTAGGCTTGTATTGCTATAAACTCCCCTCTTAGAACTGATTTTGCTGCATCCCATAGGTTTTGGATAGTCGTGTTTTCATTGTCATTTGTCTCTAAGTAGTTTTTGATTTCCTCTTTGATTTCTTCAGTGACCTCTTGGTAGTTTAGTAACGTATTGTTTAGTCTCCATGTATTTGTGTTTTTTACTTTTTTTCCCTGTAATTGATTTCTAATCTCATAGCGTTGTGGTTGGAAAAGATGCTTGATATGATTTTAATTTTTTAAAATTTACTGAGGTTTTATTTGTGACCCAAGATGTGATCTATCCTGGAGAATATTCCGTGCACACTTGAGAAGGAAGTGTAATCTGCTGTTTTTGGATGGAATGTCCTATAAGCATCAATTAAGTCTATCTGGTCTGTTGTGTCGTTTAAAGCTTGTGTTTCCTTACTAATTTTCTGTTTGGATGATCTGTCCATTGGTGTAAGTGAGGTGTTAAAGTCTCCCACTATTTTTGTGTTACTGTCGTTTTCCTCTTTTATAGCTGCTAGCATTTGCCTTATGTATTGAGGTGCTCCTACGTTGGGTGCATATATATTTATAATTGTTATATCTCTTTCTTGGATTGATCCCTTGATCATTATGTAGTGACCTTCCTTTTCTCTTGTAACATTCTTTATTTTAAAGTCTATTTTATCTGATATGAGTATTGCTACCCCAACTTTCTTTTGATTTCCATTTGCATGGAATATCTTTCTCCATCCCCTCACTTTCAGCCTCTATGTGTCCCTCGGTCTGAAGTGGGTCTCTTGTAGACAACATATATATGGGTCTTGTTTTTGTATCCATTCAGCGAGCCTGTGTCTTTTGGTTGGAGCAATTAATCCATTCACATTTAAGGTAATTATTGATATGTATGTTCCTGTTACCATTTTCTTAATTGCTTGGGGTTTGCTTTTGTAGTCCTTTTCTTCCCTTGTGTTTCCCACTGAGAGAAGTTCCTTCAGCATTTGTCGTAGAGCTGGTTTGGTGGTGCTGAATTCTCTTAGCTTTCGCTTGTCTGTAAAGCTTTTGATTTCTCCATCGAATCTGAATGAGATCCTTGCTGGGTAGAGTAATCTTGGTTGTAGGTTCTTCCCTTTCATCACTTTAAATATATCATGCCACTCCCTTCTGGCTTGTAGAGTTTCTGCTGAGAAATCAGTTTTTAACCTCATGGGAGTTCCCTTGTATGTTATTTGTCATTTTTCCCTTGTTGCTTTTAATACTTTTTCTTTGTCTTTGATTTTTGTCAGTTTGATTACTATGTGTCTTGGCGTGTTTCTCCTTGGGTTTATCCTGCCTGGGACTCTCTGCACTTCCTGGACTTGGGTGGTCATTTCCTTTCCCATGTTAGGGAAGTTTTCGACTATAATCTCTTCAGATATTTTCTCGGGTCCCTTCTCTCTCTCTTCTCCTTCTGGGACCCCTATAATGTGAATGTTGTTGCATTTAATGTTGTCCCAGAAGTCTCTTAGGCCGTCTTCATTTCTTTTCATTCTTTTTTCTTTATTCCGTTCCTCAGTAGTGAATTCCACTGTTCTGTCTTCCAGGTCACTTATCCGTTCTTCTGTCTCAGTTATTCTGCTATTGATTCCTTCTAGTGTATTTTTCATTTCAGTTATTGTGTTGTTCATCTCTGTTTGTTTGTTCTTTAACTCTTCCAGGTCTTTGTTAAGCATTTCTTGCATCTTCTCGATCTTTGCCTCCATTCTTTTTCCGAGGTCCTGGATCATCTTCACTGTCGTTATTCTGAATTCTTTCTCTGGAAGGTTGCCTATCTCCACTTCATTTACTTCTTTTTCTGGGGTTTTATATTGTTCCTTCATCTGGTACATGGTCCTCTGCGTTTTCATCTTGTCTGTCTTTCTGTGAATGTGGTTTTTGTTCCACAGGCTGCAGGATTGTAGTTCTTCTTGCTTCTGCTGTCTGGCCTCTGACTTTAACTTTTCCTTTAATGTTTCTAAGTAGTGATTTTGATGGGTTTTGTCAACATGGTACATGCTTATCATAAAAATCCAAATAGCACAGAAATCCACAAAGGAGAAAGTAATAAAACACCCCAGATCCCACCACCCAGAAATAACAAACGTAAATATTTGCTGAACATCAGACTTGGCACATGTCTAAACATAAAGACAGATAGAATGGTAGACAGATGATAGATAAACAGAAATAATGGTATAAGAATGGGATCACATTACATGCTTTGAAAATGTGAAAAGGATAAGTTTATCTGTGCTTACATATGATAGAAAAAGAAAAGGAAAGCTGAAGGCATTATTTGACCTTGGATAAATGATTCATAACCACAAGAGACATCTGTACCTATAAGATCCCGCTATAGACAAGGAAATAAATTATTTTTGAAATCGTTGTAAAAGCCTGTAGTTGTTGGTGTTTTGAGTTACGCTTTTATTGTAGACGGTGCACTGACCCCTGCACTCCATCCCTCCCCTTCTTCCACACCCTGATTTTTGTTCTTATAGAATTTTCATCATGTTGGGAGCTTTAAGCATTCCTCTTCTGCTCTGCGTGTAAATGGATGCACCGCTCACCACCAGCCCTTCTTCTCTGGGTTCCTCAGCTTGAGTCACTCCGGTTTTCTGCCTTTTATTGTTGGATGGTATTTCCAAGACAGGCTGTCACATCTCAGGGTCCCTCTGCTGACTTTCGACTTCGGCCACGCTTTCCTTCCCTCCGTGTGTTGTGGACATTTCTTCATGGTCTCCTGGTGTTGGTTGTGGGGAAATCTGAGACTATCCTGAGTTTCCCTCTCGTAATGACTTGTTTTTTCTCTGCCTGGACGCCTGAAAAATTCTTCATGCTTTGAAGTTCGGTAACTTAAACAGGTTACGTCTCTGTGTTGACCAACTATTTTTTTCTGGGATTATTCCTGGCGTCCTTTCCATTGGTAAATTCAGTCCATCCTTTATTTAAGGGCAGCCTTTTCTGTACAATATCCCCAAATATCTTTTCTATTTCATTTGTATCGTTCTCTACTTTAAGGATATTAATTATTCTTACATTAGCTGATCTTTATTTATTTTTGTCTCTGTAATTGCTTTTCTCTGCATTGATTGTGACGGTTTCAAGCCTCTCCTTTGTGCCATTCTATTTTTAGCCTTGTTTGTTGCTGCTTCTAAATCATTTATTGGGTTAGTAATGGTCGCTAGTTCTCAGTTTGTCTTCCTGACCCTGCAATCTCTTTTTATCCCATTCAGTTTTATTATCCAGTCTTTGAAGATTGTAGTAACACCTTCTCTAAAACAGGATGCGCTAGGGAGGAATCTGCTTCTGTTTTCCGCTCAGGTTTTCTTCCAGACTGGACTCTTCCCCCATCTCTTTCACGCTTTGCTCCTCCCCCTGCACACACCCCCACACACCGTCTCCCTGCACCCACAGCATATTTGCAGAGTTGCTGTGCTATTCCTTTTCCATACTGCTTATGCTGACATGATGGCCCCATCCACACCCTCCATTAGCTGTGATATAAAGCCGATGAGTCACATCTGTCTTGTATTGTTCCCCAGATTGCCTCATGCATGTAAGTCTTGCCCTCATGCCTTCGGCATCCAGAGGACAAGAGCCACTCTTCACCCTCCTCTGCTCCCCATTGGGCATGCCACATGCAGGGGCTGTCTGAGTTCTAACTCCAGTGACCACAGGTCAGGGCTGAACCAAGTTCTCAAGCCCTGAAAGACATTTTTATAATTACAGAGGACTCTCCACAGCTGTTCTGGGAGTTTATGAGGGGCAAAGCAAGAGAAAATGTGTTTAAATTACACAAGAGAAATTGAGGTTACTCAGAAAACATAACTTGCTAAATTCCAAGAATTCACCTGACACTAAATTTACAGGAGCAAAGAAGTTTGAGCTTATTTCAGTTGGGGAGGGGGGTTTGTTTTTCCCATCTCCTCTGGGTGCAGAGTTTGAGAAGCTTCCACACCTCACATCCAACCTGTTAGGGAACGTTATCTTGAACACCAACACTACGAGCGTTTAATAAACACCTACTCCATGCTGGGCACTTGGTGTTTATCTTCCCTCTTAATCCTCTCAAAGCTATCCTACAAGTTGGTTTTCATCAGTTTCTTTTCACAGATGAGAATACTGAAGTACAGAGAAGTTAGGTAACTAGTCCAAGGACATAGACAGGTGAACTTCCCAGACAGGTACACAGACCACCCAGTCCCCCCAAAGCCTGACTTCTCCCACTGCCACCTCCCAAGTTGGCCTTCAAGAAGTGTGGGCAGTTTTAGAAGAGGCAAGGGAGATAGGATGGGGCGTGGAAGACAGAGATCAAGAAGTTCTGGGTGATGGAAGCAAAAAGGATGAAATGACAGAGGCAGAAGTGAGAGAGGGTCTGGGTCTGTCCCCAAAAGAACTGAAAGCAGGGACTTGAGCAGATACTTGCACACCCATGTTCACAGCAGCGTTATTCACATCAACCAAGGGGCGGAAGCCACCCAAGTGTCCATTGACAGACGAATGGATAAGCACGATGGGATCTCCATGTACAGCAGAATATTATTCAGCTTCAAAAGGAAGGAAATTCCGACACCTGCTACACATGGATGAACCTGGAAGACATTATGCTCAGTGAAATAGACCAGTCGCAAAAGGACAAATATTGTGTGATTCCACTTACGTGACCTAGAATAGTCAAACTCACAGAGACAGAAAGTAGAAGAGTGGGTGCCAGGGGTTGGGGGTGGGGGGTAGGGACTTTTTTTTTTTTTTAGTAGGTACAGCATTTCTGTTTGAGAAGATGAAACGGTTCTGGGGATGGATGGTGGTGATGGTCGTAGAACACGTGATGCACTTAATGCCATTGAACTGTGCACTTAAAAATTGCTAAAATAGTAAATTTTATGTTATGCATATTTTATCACGATTTTTAAAATGCAACCCCACAAATTAGCTGGACCTGTCATGTTCTTTAAAAATTCAGGTTCCTCGGCCTCACCCTGGACTTGGGTGGGTGCCTAAAGTGTGCATTCTTTTTTTTTTTTTTTTTTGCAGTACACGGGCCTCTCACCGCCGTGGCCTCTCCCGCTGCGGA
Organism: Monodon monoceros; assembly: GCF_005190385.1. Lineage (NCBI taxonomy): Eukaryota > Metazoa > Chordata > Mammalia > Artiodactyla > Monodontidae > Monodon > Monodon monoceros. The sequence goes on along the minus strand of NW_021703774.1, from coordinate 1,377,344 downwards.
GCACAGACTCCGGACGCGCAGGCTCAGCGGCCATGGCTCACGGGCCCAGCCGCTCCGCGGCATGTGGGACCTTCCCGGACCGGGGCACGAACCCCTGCATCGGCAGGCGGACTCTCAACCACTGCGCCACCAGGGAAGCCCTTAAAGTGTGCCTTTTAAGAGAAGCACTCAAATGGTTCTCATGCTCTCTAGTTTAAGGACCACTGGCCAGGATGGAGACCTGACTAGTGATAGACAACCGGGCTGGAGGAGCGAGTGGAGGTGACAAGGCTTCCCGAGTCCGGGGGTCTGTGCCCGGTACATTCACTCTTCCTGCTGGTCCAGGACCCCCTCCTGGGCAGCCGGCCATCTCTGGGAGAAGCCTGGGGGCAGCAGCTCCAGGGAGCCCCAGGGGTGGGGGTCTAACCCACGTCTCCCTCGCTGGCAGGGCCATTCCCTTGGAAAGAGAGACTCTGGGGACGGGGAGGGTCCAGCAGGTCACCTGGTTCCTCTTCCCATCACTGCCAGATTCCCTCGTACCCGTGACCCTCCCCTGTCTGGGTCCCAGCGTGGTTCACTGTTCACAGAGTTCCATCCACAGGGAAGTGTCCGCGGGAAGCGTCTGGGAGCGGGCGGACACTAGCTGTGGCAGCCTGAGGGCCGCGCTCACGTGAGCCAGAGCGAGTGGACTCACCTGGCTGCAGGGGAGCGCTGTCACCACTGCTTCTACTCCCCGTGGACCAGGCCCATCCCCTGCCCAGAACAGCCCCTTCTCAGTTATCAGGGATCCCAAACAGGAGGCCACTGCAAGGCCTCCCTCCGGAACCAGGGGCTGGGGGCCCCTCCCCGCCTCCCCTCTCCTCCCCGGGCCCCTGCCTCACTCTCTTTCTGTCTGTGCACCGGGGTTCTCTGCCTGCTGGGCAGCGTGGTTGACGAGTGGGTCCCCAGCACCCAGAGCACCCCAGCCCCACTTTCAGGGTTACTCTGCCTAGATCGGCCCACCACGGCCAAACCTGTGGACAGGCTCTGGGACCCCCGCTGCTGCCACATCCCAGGAACTGATGTAAGGAGGGGGGCCACTCCCAGACAAGCGGCGCTCCAAGGGTCCTGATCTGCATGCGATCCTGTGCTGAGCTCCCAGGCTCTCCCCCACCCACCCCGTCCTCCCAAATGGCTCCCACATCCCTGTCTCTGCAGAAGCTTTTCTGTCCAGAAGAGCAGAGCCGGGCAGGAGCAGGGCCAGAACACAAACCAGTCCTTCTGGCTCCAAGTCCTATAACCCAGTTCTGTCCCGCAGGCTGCTGTGAGATTTCTGTGTAAAGCGGAGGCTGGCTTTCAAATCTCCCCTAATGTGGTCCAGGCTTTCTTTCTTCTTTTCCCTGTAGTTCCTCTGTGATTAGACTAATCTGGGAGACTTCTTGTCCACATAGAAAGGGGATGATGTAGAGAGCCTTCCACCCAATAGAAGGAGAAGGAAGACACTCCTGAGACCCGGGGTGGGCACAGGCGGGCAGGGGAGGCATGAGGGTCCTGCCCTCCCCCACCACCACCGGGTTCCATTCAGGGGATGGAAGAAGTGTAAGTTAGGGGTAGAAACACCCAGAGAGTTCGGTGGGGGTCCCCATGCAGGAGTCACCCTCCTAGCTTCTTAGTATATGGACCCACGAATGGCAGGCCCCTTAGAAAAGCCCAGTGGTCCCCATGGGGCCACATCCAAAAAGGGACAGAGCCGCAGGTTAGGCGTCTGTGCTCTTGTCCCCCAGCTCCCTACGGCCTTGCTGAGGCATGTGGGGCTTCTCCAAGGTCCTGCCCCTCCCCCATGAAGCTTCAGGAGGGGCTGAGAGCGCTGCCTGGCAGATTTGCCAAGGAGCTGGAGCGGGCAAAGCAGCCACACGGCTGCAGGGTGCCACACAGCCAGGCTGGGAAGGAGGTTTGGTCACGACCAGGACTCAGGCATCTTTGGGGCCAGGAGAGCCGAGGTGGGGGGCGCCTGGCCAGCCGGGGAGATGGCGCCGCCCCCCTAGGAGCAGCCCCAGGGCCTCACCTGGGACGGGGCAGGGGGACCTGCAAACAGAGGGCGGAGGGCAGACCCCCACTCTCCTACACCAGGAGGGTGCCCTCGGGCACCCTTGAGATAAGCAGTAACAGCCCCGATGTGCAGTTTCAATGTTGAATTCATCACTCACCCAAGTGACTGTGAAAGAATACAAGACAGATTGTTACAAACCAGCACCTCAGTTACCTTAAACGGGCAGGTTGGTTTGTTTCCTACTATTGGTTCTGCAGCATGGTCAGAATGAGAAAGTGGGCCAGTGCGTCCCCAGAATCTGGTATAGACAATAAGGTAGTTTACTTTTTTTTTTCTGTATATTTAAGTATATTATGTAAACATTACACATCTACAAACCTAAAGCTTTACACCTAGAAACTGAGAGCTACCCCAGTCTTGGTCAGAGACCCCTGGCCTGGAGCGTGGAGCTCAGTTCAGACAGGACTGGGCTGGGCACCAGGTCCCCTGAGCCCCCTCCCCAGGGGCCCAGCTCTGGCCTGCAGGGGGCTCTCCGTGGCCAGTGGGCTGAGTAAGGCGTCTCTCATCGTCAGACCCGCGCTGACCGGAGAATCAGCACCAACAGCCATGAGGGCAATGGTTCTGTTTAGACGTAACCGGACTTCACTGCAGGGGTTGAGAGAGTCTTCATCCGGCAGCATCCCGGCTGCCACAGTGGCCACCCCGCCAGGGCTCGTGGAGGGAGAGCGGGGCGGACGCGAGGTCGGGGTGGGGAAAGGAAAAGCCCCTGCTGGCCAGTGGGGGGCTCTGAGCCTGCCCCCAGCATCCACTGGCGCCGCCTTGCCTGCCCACTTCCACCCACAAACGGCATCGCCATGGAGACTGACAGCCACGCCCGCCCAAGCACCTCGGGGCGTTCATTTCCCAAGGGAAATGAACCTCGGATCCCCCTGACCTGCGCCTCCCTCCTGCCCCAACCCCCTCGGCAGCTGAGGTCCAGCTCACAGGCTCCCCAGCTGCTCCCGGTGGAGTCAACACACTCAGGGGACCTGGAGAGGAGCTGGGGCCCTGCCTCCAGGACAGCAGGGAAAGGGGAGGAGCTGGGTGGGACTCGGGGGACCCTGGGGACCAGGTGGCAGTTATACCATCACCGGGCAGGTTGGACTCTAGGATGAGAGGGGAAAGCATGGGCGAGGGTGGCCGCAGCAGCTCCCTGGCCGTCCCCATCCATAAAGAGGACAGTAGTCGAGGGGCGCTGGTGGCCCGGCGCCTTCTGTGGGGTGCTGCGCTCAACCATCTTGCTTTATTTAATCCTCATAACAAGGCTGCCAGGTGGGTGCTGTCACCCCCATTTCACAGGCTCCGAGAAATGACGCGTTTGCCCAAGAGGTCGTTAGCGGATGAGAGGTGCCTTTGTCTCCAAACATTGAGTCTTAATCACACTGTTGTGGGTCTTAAAAACATACATCTGTTCAGGACTTTGCAGCCTACAAAGCCCTCTCACACCAGTAGCCTGTCTGTTCTTCAAACAGTGCCCTGGGGAAGGTGGTGGCTGAGAGACCATGGCACGTTGGAGGCATCACAGGTGACCTGGCCTGAGCCCCGTCACTCTAAGCGTGGTCTGAGCACAGGCGTCTCCGAGCTGCTTGTCAGAAGTGCAGAGCCCCGGACCTGCTGAAACAGAACCTGTATCGTGAGGAGGTTCCCAGGGGATTCAACACATGTTCAGAATTGAGAAGCACCGACTTAGAGCATCTACCCCAAACCCCTCATCTCACGAGCGAGGAAACTGTAACCCAAAGAGGCAACGACTTGTCCAAAGTCACACAGCAAGCTGGAGGCCAAGCCAGGCCCAGACCTCTGCTTCGTACCAGGTAGTGTGGGGGACAAAGCCCCCAGGGCAATGCTCTTTCCCCCTCGACACCCATCCTCCCCTCTCCTATCCACCTCCCACTGCTCATTAAGCCAAGCCAGCTGAGCTCCAGCGTGACTGTCTGTAAGAAGGTCTGGCAAATCTTGAGGAAATTTCTGAAAAAAACAGAACTAAACTAAACGAAGCTTCCTGTTGAAGGCTGGTGGACCATCTTACCATGAGGATGGACCTCGGGAACCAAGTTCTTGGCCAGTATCACAGATCAGTAACTGGACTGGAGCCCTGCTCTGGCTTTCCTCCCAGAGAAGCACCCCAGTTTACCCACCTGAAAAGAGGCATCAGGGCCTCCCAGGATGCACAAAACTGCCCGAGTGAAAGGCCCGTCAACAGACAGGGCCCCATTATGTTTGCTTGTCTGGTTTAACTGTGGCTGCACCGCATTAGCTGCCTAAGCGGGATGTACGAAGCCGTGGCACCCCGTGGGGTGGGGGGGCCACGACACGAGGCTGACTTCCTGGCCGAGGTGTGGGACTGGCTCTGTAAATCCCTCCCAGGGAGGTGACGTCACCGTGCCTACTTTTCCCCGAGCCCTTGGAGCACATTCTTTTCTGGGTACGAGTGAAACCAAACAGAAAGTCGCTGGCCAAGGGCAAGGGGTGAGAGGTTGGCCATCCAGTGCTGGGCGGGAGCTGCTGGCCCCTGCGTGCTGCCATTGCCGAGGGGCTGTGTCATCCCGGAGCCCCTCCCCGGCCCCAGGGGCCAGCCCTGGGTCTCACACCCGCCCCAGCCAGGTGCCCCATGGGCTTGCTGGGAGGCCGACAGCTCAGGCCAGGTGACCGAGAGCGTTTCGGAGTTAGTGTCTCTGTTTCCCAGGGTGGACGCGCGCATCACCACAAACTTGGTGTCTTAACACCAGCAATGCCTTCTCTCACAGTGTGGAGGTCAAAACTCCACAGTCAAGGTCTGGGCAGGGTTGGTTCCTCCTGGAGGCTCTGTGGAGGAATCTGATCCGTGCTCCAGCCTCTGGGGGTCCTGGCGTCCTGGGCTGGGGCTGCCCCCCCCCCCACCCTCTGCCATCTCCTCTGGTTCCATCTCCCTCTGTCTGTTCCTGGAAGGACACTCGTCATGGGCTCCAGGGCCCACCCAAAACGCAGCGTGACCTCATCTCAAGATCCTTACCTTAATTACATCTGCAAGGACTCTTTGCTCATATAAGGTCCCCTTCGTGGGTTCTGTGGTCAGGTCAGGGACGCATCTCTTTTGGGGGATGCCACAGTGTCCCCCGACGACTGTGTGCTTCGGCAGCTCCGTCCACCCCAGACTGTCCCGTGCTGTGTGGCGGGTGGACGTGGAGGGAAAGCCCTCGGCTCAGCGTTGCAGGAAGGACCTCTGAGACTCAGCTCGGCCACTGAGTCCTGCAGTCCCTCTGGGCCCCATCCTCACAATGGGGGCGTTAACGGGGGCGGACACTTCACTCGGGAAACTGATGGACAGATCCCAAGAGATCAGGACAGGAAACCATTTTGTAGACTAAAGAACTAGGTAAATATGAAACAGGGTCATGAATCCATGTGCAAAAAGACAAGAGCAGAGGCAAAAACTGTCCAAGCCAGCCAGTGATCCAAAAAGTACTCACTCCTGGGCTTCCCTGGTGGCGCAGTGGTTGAGAGTCCACCTGCCGATGCAGGGGACACGGGTTCATGCCCCAGTCTAGGAGGATCCCACATGCCGCGGAGCGGCTGGGCCCGTGAGCCATGGCCGCTGAGCCTGCGCGTCCGGAGCCTGTGCTCCGCAACGGGAGAGGCCACAACAGTGAGAGGCCCTCGTACCGCAAACAAAAAAAAAAGTACTCACTCCTGAGGGCCACCTGTGATTTCCCCTTGCAGACCTAGCAGCAAAACTCTTCATCCGGGACCACACATTTGCCTTCCACAGTTCTGCAGTCCCCAGCGTTCCCTGTGTCCTAAAAGGCCTCAGGTTTTGTCTCTATGTCACTTTGCCCACCCTCCCCAGCCCAAGCTCTGAGCTGAGGGCAATTGGAATGGTTTTATCTGGCTTAAGCAGAGCTCAGATGTCACCAGTTTCCAAGACACCGGGCTGGGGGACAGAGTCCTCCGTGACGGAAGCCAGGCCGCCCAGGGTCTCCTTGGGGCAGGAGGGGGCCAACACCAGCAGATGCGAAGTGTGCGGAGAGGCGCCTTTGGGAAGGAGTGAGACGAGCCCGGCCGCCTGGCCCTCCCCCTGCTTCCTCTGCAGCCGTGGTGGCCAGTGCAGAGCTAAGGCTGGAGGTGGCTTGAGAGTCAAGGTGTCTGGGGAGCCCCCAGTTCCTCCCCAGCTCCTTGTCACAACGGGCCCAGGTCCAGCTCCAACCCCAGCAGGGCCTCTGGGATGACAGTACCTCCTGGAAGGAGGCGGGGGGGGCAACACAGTGCCCAAAGAGGCCTCTGGCTGCAGGACGTCGTAAGAGGACACATGGAATGTCGCTGGATGGGCGAACGCTCGCCGAGCCATTGTGATACCCAGGCCTACCGGTGACGCGCGGACCTTACAGTGAGCTGGGGGACGCAAGATGTGCTGAGTGGCACGAGGTGCGGGGGCAGCGGTACGTCCAGCTCAGGACACCTGTGGGGAGGGGCAGCGTGTGAGCTGGGCTGGGGGGCGTGGCCGTGACGGGGCTGCGTGCGGAGGGTGGGCAGCAGCCCCGCCAGGCAGACGGGCCACAGTGACCCCCCGTGGCTCCCAGCTCAGGCCGGGTCAGTGGGAGATGACAGACCCTTTGGGAGCAGCCTGTAGCCCAGGGCCCCACTGAGCACAGACGCCAAGGCGCCGGCCTGCTTGTTACTGGGGCTCCTGATAAGAAGGCACCCAGACGGGCAGTCCGGGCCGAGGCGAGGGGCGACGCAGACCGGGCTCTGCCTCCCGGCAGGACCTCAGTCCAGCCCCAGGCCCGAGCATCCTGGCTCCCACAGGTGCCCATCCGTGGCCTGGCCGGCTGCAGTCCAGCAGCTGAGAAGGGAAACACTGCCGGGGTGCCAGTTGCCCTGGGTGTGGCTGCCTATCTGCGGGCGCCAGCAGATGACGCATCCAATTATCAGGAGGCGGTGAGGGCTGCAGCTGGGGTTGGTGACTGTGAGACCCAGGGCAGTGCAGGGCCCACGGGGGGCGAGGGGGCTGCTCACATGCCGGGCCTGCCAGCCCTGCACCTCCCACAGCAGGTCTGGGGCTGCGGCTCCACCTCACAAATGCCACGATTCTCCCAGCACAGGAACCCACTCTCAGACTCCCCTCAGGCTTGTCACCCAGCCCCACTGTCCCCCAAAGGGAGCAGCGACTTGGCCCCCGGGGTGTGGGAGGCCTTTGTGAGGCGGGATCACCAGGCCCCTCTGCTCTCAGCGGCCTCTTCTGACGAAGCAAGGGGTTGACCAGATGGTCTCTGAGACCCCCTCGACCTCTGATGTTCTGAGGTCCCCAAAGTCGGAGTCACGACTGCTAGAGGAGAGGCGGGGCGGGGCGGGGCGGGGCGGGTGGAGGGGGGAGCAGAACCAGGGGAGGGAGGGTCTGGAGGGGAGCGCAGGTAGACAGGAGGTGCTGCCGGGGGAGGGAAGGATGCTCTGATTATCATTAAGTTCCTGCAGTATACCAGGCACCAGGCTAGACGTTTGATAAATATTTTATACATATTTATGGTCACAAGAAGCCTGTGAGGTAGGTGTGACTAACCTCATGTTACAAAGGAGGAAACTGAGGCACAGAGAGGTCAAGTGGCTTGTTCAAGGTCACACAGCTAGCAGTGGCCCCCAAAGCCCCTGTTCTTGTTTCCCAGCTGCCTCCTGGGAAGGCCCTGGAGTCTGCGCTCCAGTGGCTTCCGGTCCTGCATAGCCATGTGCCTCCCCGCCCCCGCCCCCCAATCCTGAGGCTGGGGCTCCGCCCGAGCCCAAGTCCTATCGCAGGTTTGCAAAACATCACTGCTGGCCAGGGGGCAGGGCAGCTGGAAAGGCAGGTGCTGGGTTTGCCAGCGTGGGGAGCACAGAACTGGAATTTTGGGTTGGCAGAGGCGCGGGGCCCAAGCAGATCTAGTGCTGACAGCAGCCAGTTGGGCCGGGCTGGACCACAGCTGGGTTATTCATCACCTTCCCAGCCTCCCGGGCCGCCGCCCCACCCACCGCACCCAGGGAGACCAGAACTGCAGCTCTGAAAGGCTCTGAGCTTTGGGAGATGGAGCACACACCCTGGCCTTGCCCCTTGGCCCCCCGGCCCAGCCGCCTAGGACTCACCCAGGCTCCCCCTGCTCTCCAGGCCTCGGCACCCAGTCTTCTGCTTGTTCTCCCTCCACTGCCGGCCCTGCCCCCTCATCTGGGCTGAGCACAGCAGGGGCGGATGAACGGGCACAGGCGCCCCTCTTGTCCCAGCGTCGGGCATGGGGGGCCCGGTCACGTGCTCTCATCGCCTAATCAAGGTCCTTGCGAAGGGCTTGGGGCGTGGCCCCTGCGGTTCCCACCCCTCTGTTCTCCATACCCCCGGGGGGGCCGGGAGCCTCTCTGCGGCCCCTCTGGACCCTCCGGGGAGAATGACCCTGGGCGACAGGGCTGCGGGCACCCACACCTAGGGTGGCGTGAGTTAACACCAGGAGTCAGGTCCAGGGTCTGTCCATTCCTACCCTGTTCCCCTGAGGGCAGCGAGGGTCCAGGATTCTGCGAGGGGTCAGCACAAAGTCCATTCATTCAGATCCTTGGGAAGATGACTTCCCAGATTGGTTTCTCCCAGGATGACCAGGCCAGGGCAGGCGGGGAGGGAATTCTGACTTCCTGATGCGGGTCTCCCTCAGGAAGTGCGAGGGCAGGTGGGCCCCTTGTGCTCCCTGGAGGCGTGGGAGGATGGGCTGGGGCCTCGGGTGCAGCCCCGGGGTATCCCTGACAGCAGGTGGTGAGACAAAGGTCGTGAGAGAAATCAGTGTTTAGAAAGGCAAAGGCTCGACCAGGCTGCACTCAAGTGTCCATTATCCCAGAGACCTGGCTCTGGAGCAAGGGGGTGGACTCGGTTGGACCCAGTAAGCATTTACTGAGCGCCCAGTGTGTACCAGCGGTGTGGACGGTGGGGAAGGAGAAACGAGCAGCACACAGCCCCTGCCTCAGGCTAAGAAGGTGACGGGGACTGTAACACAGGTACAGCACCTGCTACAAAGTGTCCCAGGAGAGGGCACTGAATTCATTCACTGTCGGGGAATTCCTCGGCAAGGATAAACCGGGTTGATGAGCTGACGGGTGGCAGGAGGCAGGGCTGGAGGGTCTTGTCCCCCTCGTTTCAGGCCTCTCAGTGGCCTCTCAATCCTCTTAGAATAAGATTCAAACCCCGGACAGAGGTCTAGAGGGTCTGGCACGATTCTGTGCTGGTGGCCTCTGTATTCACACATGGAAGCATCTGAAATGTGGCTGGTGTGTCTGAGGAGCTGACATTTTTTAATTTATTTAAAAAAAATTTTTAATTGAAGTATAGTTAATTTATAATGTGTTTCAGGTGTCCAGCAAAGTGATTCAGGTAGACATATATATATTCTTTTTCAGTTTGTTTTTCCTCATAGGTTATCACAAGATACGGAGTTCCCTGTGCTAGACAGTAGGTCCTCATTGTTCACCTATTTTACGTATAGTGGTCTGTATCCGCTAATCCCACACTCCTAGTTCATCCTGCCCCCCCGGCCACACTTCATTTAGCTGTAATTGGTTCGTTCAGCACAGACACGGAACATTGCCATCACCACCCAGAGCTGCGCAGGACAGAGCACCCTGCCCGCCTGTGTCCACCGGTGCGCACCTTCTCCTCCCCACACCGAGGCCGCGCTGGTCTGGGGGCCCCGAGGACGTGCCAGGCTCATGGCCTTTACCCCGTGGTTCCCTCTGCCTGGGGCACCTTCCCCCACTGCTGAGATAGGTGGCCTGCGCGCCCCTCTCTGACCCCTCCCTAACCACTGTTCAGAGGGTGAGTGAGAGCGGACCCGGCCATCCATCACAGTTTTGTCCGTGGGGACTGGCCTGCCGCGTAGCCGTTTAGCACTCAGGGCGGACTTACGAGACAGCCTGAGTGAGCCGCACGCAGAGGAACGTATGTGCAAAGGCGCAGGGGAGGCATCGGCGCCGGGCGAGTCAGGCAGGGCTGGAAGGAAAGAAAATGAGAAGGGAGGCTAGTGAGAGGTGGGGCAGGGGCAGCGGGGTCCCCCAGGGAAGGCTCTACAGCTCCTGACTTGGGCTGCCACCGGGGATCCCACTAGCTGACCGGGGACTCAGCTGGAAGAGACCAGGCAGCCGGAAAGCCCAAAGCTACCCGGGACAGGGAGGGGGCAGGTGAGGAAGGACTGGGCTTCGCAAGGGGTCCATCCAGGAAGCTACCGCTTCCAGCTCCGTTTGGGGTTCAGGTAGAGGTGGTCCCCTCACCTGAGGGGCTGGAAACAGCAAGGAGTAGCTTCAACACTTAGAAGCAGCAGGAGCCCCAGAGGCATCGTCTCAGCCTTCACCTGAGCCAGTGTTCCTACCTGGCCCAGCTGTGCCTCCCTCACCTCTAGGAGGTGAGCTAGATAAAGACAGGAACTTCGTCTCTTTTGGCCTCATGTCCTAGCACGGGCCCTGCCTCATGGGAGGGCCTCACGAAGTACTCATTGAATGAGTGAATCCATATTCCGCCTCTCGGAATGCCCTGAGTGTTGAGAGTGGAATCTGGGTCCCAGGCAGTCTGCAGGGCAGGCAGCGGAGGCCAAGACCCCCATCCACACCCATCATCCCAATGTCTCTGAAGATGAAATTGACTCATCTTGTTTCCGAATCAAGTCAAAATTAACTTCTTCCGAGACGCCTTCCCTAGACCACCCCACACCCTCTAAACTCAAATCCACCCACACCCATCGGGTGTTTTCACCATCTAAAGGCATGCCATTCAGAGCCGCGCTCATCTCCGGGGCCTCTGTGACCTCTGTTCCTCACTTGGGGACTGTGACCCTCTCCTCTGGCCTGTTTCAGGGGCAGGGCCCCTAAGGGGTGGGGCTTGGGCAGGCAGGAGAGAGAGATGACAGGAAAAGCTGTGGCCCAGACCAATCTTCCCAGCCAGAACAAACCTCCCTGTGGCCCCAGACCTGTGGCTTGAGTCACCTTCCTTTCTTTCTCCCAGGTGGGGGGTCAGACTTGGTTCAGATCCCGGCTGCACCACTGACTTCCTGTTTCTGAGTGTGTTTTCTCATCTGCAAAACAATACCTCCTGGGGGGTTACTGGGAGATAAAATAGTGTCTGCAGAGTGGACGGACCGGTGGTGCCGGCCCTCCCTCCATCCACGTCCACATCCAGACTTTGTTTCACCTTGTCATTGGGGTAGGAGAGGCAAAGTCCAGAAGACCTGATTCAAGATTCTCCTGCTCTAAAAACCCCCATAACTGACAGCTGAATTATAGAGTGTTTGGGCTACGGTGGACTTGGGGAGCTATCAAATCTACCTCCTTGCTTTACAGATTTGGTGGGGAGGATGGAGGAGGGCACCTGTCCAGCATCATGAATCGAGGTAGGGATACCGCTGGAACTGGATCCCAGGTGGGCTGGCTTTCGTGCCTTGTGATGGAAACAGATGCTGTTAAAAGGTTGGTCCGTGGAAGGCTTTTAGCCACTGCTCGTCACAGGGGAATCTCAAGGAGGTAGCCTGGCACCGTCACCGAGTGCGCAGGTGCTGGATCCAGGCTGCCTGTGCCCGGCCCTGCCTCTGCCGCTTACCAGCCTTGTGGCCTTGGTGAGCCTGTTTCCTCACCCGAAAAAGAAAGATGTGGATGCTGGTACCCAACTCATAGGACGATTGCATTCAAATGAGATGGTCTAGGTAAAGGGCCCAGACTGTGCCTGATTTGTAGGAGCACAGCAAATACTTGCTGTGGCTGTCCATAGATCAAAACGTTAATATCAAAATAATAGAGAAGCATCTAGAAAAACTTCATATCTGGAAACCATTTTAAAGATAATCCGTTTCAACCCCCAGGGGCTAAGTATGGCCTATTATAGCAATATGGGCTACTCCTGTCACCTCCCTCAGGGCCCTTCTACATCCTAAAGGTGGCAAAATTATCATTATTTAAAGATGAAATGAACATTTATTATGGCTAGCATATTAGGTTGTATGCGCGCCAAATGCATGATACAATGGACTTGTGTTTTTATGTGCTGTCGTGTATACTTTATAAGATGTTGGGCCCCTTCTGTCATCGGTGTGCACTGTACTTTAAGGCCCATTTTGTAGGACTTTTATAACGGAGGCCAGATAGCGTGGAGGGGAGCGCACTGGCCCTGGAGACACCAGGCCCGACTGAAATGTAGGCTTTGCCACGTATTAACTGGTGACCACGGGCAAGCTACCTCCTCTTCGAGTCAGAAAACCGCAGAGGCTGGGCTGGGTGATGTCCAAGGCTCGGTCCAGCCCTGGCAGACTATGGCTCAAAGCAGAATCTTACAATCTGAAGTGATCATCAAGGTCTACAGGGGTTGAGCTTTGGTATCCACGACATCCTGTTGGTCGCATCTCCGGTTTATTTGACTCTAAGTTCTTAGGGACGTAACCCTCCATTATAAAACTATTTCTATTGAATCCACGATGTGCTTTACGATTTTCTTCTCTGCACGTGGCTCCCAGGAATGCATTACGGAGAACAGCTGGGCTCCTGCATATAACACCCACGTCTCAGGAAGCGAGCGAGTGACCATCATGTGGTCCCTGAGACCATCCCTGGGCTTCTCAAGTCTACCTCACAGAATTCCCCACGAGCATGGGTTCTGAGGGTCCCTCCCTCTGCAGAGCAGAGTGAAGGGTGTGAGCTGTGCCAACTACAAAGGACAGCAGAGGTGATGGCTGGAGGAGCCCGGAACACAAAGAAACTGACCGGACTGCACTGTCCGTTCAGCACTGGATGTCCAGCATGGGAACCCTGAGTTGTCAAGAAGTGCATAAATGTGCTCAGGGTCTTTTGCCAAAGGGGGAAAGGCAGGGGTGTGCTGCCCTTAGAAAGATTTCCATCAACATAGGTTTAAAATATTCAGTTCCTGTTACACACCAGATTCCCTGGCGCCGGCTGCCTCGGGGACTGAGGACAATGCTACAAGAATGAAACATCACTACACACGCCCCAGGGAGTATGGGAGAATGCACACAACGTCCTAGGATAATAGGTCCACAGCCGGGTAGTTTTAAGGGGTAGGCTACTTTACGGTTTTTCAGTAAGGATCTGGGTAGGATTCAAATCAGACTTAATTTACCTTAAATTAGCTAGTCTTCATTTACTCATCCGTTAAAACATATTTTTTATTGAGCCCCGAAGATGTACCAGGCGCACCCATTTTAGGGGCTAAGTCTGGAGTTTCAGAGACACCCACTGTTCACCTGGTGTTTCCCCTGGCATGCCCATGCCCTGGGGGGTGGGTACTACTTTGTGGTTTTGCATCTCAAGTCTCATCCTGCTGTGGGCTTCAGGCCCTCACCCCCTCCCTGCAGGCTGGAAGCTGTCTTGGAGCAGAGAGCCTTTGGACCGGGCTGTGCTCCTTGCCGTCAACCTGGGAGCCCCCATCCACAGGGCCGGTCTCCGCAGTGACCTCTGCACGGAGGCAGAGGGGCATCTGGCTGTGCAGGGGGCCCAGTCGAGAAAGACTCCTTTTTTCTAGAGAGAAGTCTCCCTCAGTTCCGAGCTGAGCACGCACTCTATCCCTGAGCGCGCAGGACCGCCGGGACAGAGGGCGGCTCCCCGGCGGAGGCCTCACCTCGGCAGGTCGCGGGGAGAGGGAAGGGGGACAAAGGAAGAGAGAGCACGGTCCAGGCTCGGGACTTGAAGCCCTGCCCCCAGAGCGCCCGGCCCTCAGCTTAGCGCCCGGGGCTCCGCTGGAGCGGCCGCGGCGGGGAGGGGACCGCGCCGGGCGGGGCGGTATATCCAGCGCGGCGAAGGGCGGGCCCGCCAGTGCCTGGGCCAGGACGCGCCGGGTGGAAGTGCCGGGAGCAGCAGCCGGGAGCCGTCACGCGCGTGGCCGTCGCTCTATGGGCACAGGGAGCCTCTGAGCACGAGAAGACCCCGCTGCCGCCCCGCACGTCGCGCGCCCCGCACCTCGCACCTTGCCGCTCGCTTTCCGGGCCCGCGCCCCGCGCCGCCATGAACCACTCGCCGCTCAAGACCGCCCTGGCCTACGAATGCTTCCAGGACCAGGACAACTCGACGCTGGCCCTGCCGTCGGACCTGAAGATAAAGACCGGCACGTCGGGCCAGCAGCGCGTGCAGGAGCAGGTGATGATGACCGTCAAGAGGCAGAAGCCCAAGACTTCCCAGTCGTCCACCCCGAGCCACTCCAACCGAGGTAAAGGCCGGATGCGCGCGTGGCCGGGCGGCGGGGCGCGCGGCGCGCGCAGACCCCAGCAGCGCTCCCCTCCGCCGCCGGGTCTACTGTGCAGCCGCCGCTCGGCGGCGCGCTCACGGTGTTGGGGGCTGGGGGCGCGGTGGGAGACGCAGTCAGGGCCGTTCTCGGGGCCCAGGGCTTTCTCTTCCCCGGCCTGGTCCGGGGAACTGTCTCCGCGTCCTGTCTTACCCGGTCGCCCGGGGTCGTGCGCCTCCCTCACCCCGCCCCATCTTGCCCGGACTTAGCTGCGGGATCTCAGTGCCTGGGGGGGTCCGGAGGGAGGGCGGTGCGTGGCTGCCCGACGGGCAGGGAGTCACGGAGACCCGAGTGGAGGCCCAGGAGGGGCGGGCGGCCGGGGATGTGGCGCAGGGAGCAGACAAGACCTTGTGACTGCGCGGCGTGGTAGCGGGAGCCTCGCACCTGGAAGAGGCATGTGTGGTTCCAAGGTCGCCCCGGGCCAGTGCGGACCCTGGGGACTGAGGCCGGGAAGGGGACCAGGATGCCCTCTTTCCCGTGGCTGAGAGAAACCCACTTTCCCACGGGATTCGCCCTGCCCCACTCAGCTTGCCTAGAAACAAGTGTCTTAGGGGCAACTAGGGAATTCTGTGGCCAAGGTTGGGAATCCCCGCCCTCGACCCCCCACCTTGCTGGGCCCTCGTGGTGGGCACTTGTCCATCTAGGTGCCGGCCTGGCCAGCCCTCTCCCCTCCACGGTAAGCTCCCCCACCTGGGGGCGGCCAGGAGAAAGGGGTAGGACCCCTGAAATGCAAGGAGGAAGGTATGGTACCTGACAGGGCCCTTTGCGGAGGATTTTTAGACCAAACGCTTTCATACAAACAATTCCCAGTGAGAATTACGCAGAAATCAGGGCGCCTTCTATTTATTTATTTAAATGCTAATAAAGACGCTGCAGACTGCAAACCAGTACAGGTCATCCAAGATTTATTTATTGAAAAAAAGAGATATATTGATCAAGTCAGGTGTTCACGAGAGAGCGGGGAGAATGAGGGTAGTAAAGAGGGGGGGACAAAGGAGATGAATCCTCACCGATTCTCCCACACACGCGCGCGTACGCGCGCGCGCGCACACACACACACACACACCAGCTCACGATTTCAACCTCTGTGCCCCCGCCCAAGTGGCCCCCGTGTAGAGCTGAGGGGGAGAAAGTGGCTGGCGGAGGACTCCCCTGCACCCCAAACCCAAAGGTCTGTGCGGCTGTGCCCCTTACCCTGGCCTGGGCTCCCTACTCCTCTCCTTCCAGACCCCCACTCAAGGTCACAGCCTCCAGAGCACTTGCCCCCTTCCCTTTTGTTTGGTGCCTTGGTAGCTGCTTCCAGCCTTATTTGGAAGTAGGTTTGGGAAACAAAGTGCCCTTCCTGGCCACAGCCCAGTCACAGCTCAAGCCAACCTCCTCTCTCCCTTGCTGCAGACTCACCTGTCCCCATCCCACTCCCGCTCCGTCCCTGGCCTGAGCTTGAGGCTCGCAGCTCCAGAAATGTCTCAGACCAGCCCCAGTGCCCCAGACACCCCCTCTGATTCCCCCATGGGGCGCTGGCTGGGCACTGTGCCCCTGGCCTCTCTCTTTGTGGGTGACACATCCATCCCTCTTCTCTCCACTTCTCCATCCCAAGGTCCTCCGGGGGCGTCAGCAGGCAGGGGCGGACTCTGATGGCTAGTGCATCCCTCTCTGAGGGCTGACCCTGGAGGCATGTCCCCTCTACCCCTGGCTCTGACCAGTTTCCCCAGCGGCACTGTAGCTGGGAGAGGCCGTCAGGCCACCTGCAGCTGGTGTTTCTGGTTTATCCGGCTTTGTCTCTTCGCCAGCGCCGCCCAGGCGTCCCCCGTTTGCTCTGTGACTGCCTCTCCCCGCTTTGGTCCTTCTCTGTCCTGTTGGTTTCACTCCATGTGTCTGCTCTGGTCCCCGGAGGGGTGATTGGCGGCTGTGAAAGGACCACGCCCCAGGCCATCCCCCTCGCCCCCTGCACAGACTCGAATTCTCTTTCAGTTGCCCGAGAGAGAAGAGCAGGTCTCTCTGGGGTCTTTGATTCTCCTGGGCCCCCACCCTGAAGAAGGCCAGGTGCGCCCCACTGACCGCAGAGGAGCTGCCTCTCCCTGTAGCCCTGTAGGACAGTCAGGGGTCAGCCACCCAAGATCCTGGCAGTAGGAGTGTCTTTTGTTCGGAGCCAGCCCCTAGGGCTGCCTTCCATCCTGTCAGGGAGGGGCCTTGAGCCGCCGAGGGCTGGGTGTGGGACCGCGTGGGAGAAGCCTGGCATGAACGCCCGTCTCTGCCGTGCCCTCCCCAAAACACGGGCCCAGACGCATGGCCCACCCTGTCAGGCAGTCCCCAGTTAGGGAGGGGTTCTCTGGGGCCTGGAGACCCTGCAGGAGGAGGCTGCTCGGGACCCACCCACCCATCTTCTCCTGAATGGGGCCCCTGAGCATTGCTGCCTACGCTTCCCGAGGGTCCCCGTGGGCAGCGGGAGGAACCCGGGGACGTGGCTGCCCAGCCGGAGATCAGGGCTGGGAAACATGACCTCCTTGCGGCGGGCAGGGAGCTGCTGCGGGGTGGACCGTGGGGTGAGGGACTGGTGTGCTGTCGTCTGGCCCGAGCGGAGACACTGCCATTTTCATGCCCTTAAAGCTCCGCTTGGAATCTCTTCCTAAAGCTGAACCCAAATCTCCTCTGATCCAAGTCCGAAGCCGCTGCTGCCACACACACGCACACCCACTCACACTCACACATACACGCACACACACATACATACACACTCACACAGACACACACGCGCGCACACATACACTCATACATACGCACACAGACACACACACACACACAGCTCGGTGGAACCAGCTGCCTTCCACACATCACTCCAGGGAGTCCTAACCCACGCGCTCTGCCCACTGCCCCGGGAGCCATCGTCAGCCTTGGGCCCGAAGGTTCTGTCTCCATTCTTCTCAGAAGCACCATTTCCCACCTGTGATGGTCAGAGGTGGGGGTGGGGTGTGCTGGGCAGGTGTCCTGCTCCCCGGGGCCCTCCTGGGGGCAGGCTTGTGCCCAGGGGAGCCAAGACCCTGTCTTAGGACGCCGCTGGCCGGCTCCCTGGATTCATGGGGGGCTGTGTCTCGGCGTGACCCTCCACCCGGGGAGGTTCTGCTGTCTCTACTCTCCTGGAAGGTGTCCTGCCCTGACCACAGGCTGGGCACAGGTGTCTCTTCTGGGGTTATTTCCTCGGGACCAAAACTGAGACGGGAGGAGGTACGTGGTGTCTGTGCTTAGGCCTGCCCCAGCAGGGAAACATCTTAGTTAAACTTCAAGCAGACCAGTTCTCATTTCTTCACAATGCCTCCTCTAGGAGCTGAGGGCTTAGCCAGAATTTCCACCGGCCTGTTACAACACATGCAAAAATGCCGAGTATTCCAGGGTGTTTCCCCCCCCCCCCCCCCCCCCCCCGTCCTGCTCCTTTGCTAAGCTCGTTGACAGAGATTAGAAAACAAATAAACAAAACGAAAGAAATTCCTCTCCCCACACCCGGAATTGTAAATATCAATAAGCCACTTGTCCTAGGTTTAAAACTCTGGGAGCTACTTCTGCGATAGGGGTATGACCCGTAGAAGTTATGTGATGTTTGAACAAAACAAAATGGAGGACTGTTTTCCGTGGAAGGTAGCCTCATGTGAGGCTCTCTGTAGGCACACGCCATACAGGCACGCATGTATGCACACGTATACCCGCCGCTGTGCACACACACACACGTGTCCTCACGCACACGCGCATTCACACGCGGCCCGCCTCGCGGCGCTTGTGCAGCGGCAGGAGTCCCGCTGGTGTCAGGAGGCTTGAGTTCTCTCTGATCTGTTGCCAGCTGCTGTGTGATCTCGGGCAAGTGGCTGCCCCTCTCTGGGTCTGTGCAACTGTAAGAGGTGGGGTGAGATCATCTCCAGATATTTCACTGGAAATAGATGGATAACTCACTGCCTCTGCAGACGGTTTCCCCAGACCGTCTGCAGCTGCAAAAAAAGCTCCTCCCCTCAAGACAGGGCCCTCACGGTTTCCTTCCAGGAAGCATCAGATCCCCAAAAAACATCCCCCAAAGCACTGTCCTTAAGCATGGTCACACGTCGGAAGAGTCTGGGAATTTCCGGCCCCCAGAGGTTCCGGTTCAGTTAGTATGGGGACAGCGCGGGCATGTGGACTTTTAAGGGCTCCCAGGCGGTTCTGAGATGCAGCAAAGTTCAAGAATCCTCGTTCTGGCCCTCACCCGCCCTCACACAGAGACCCCCTGTGGGAACCACCCCCGTCACAGGCACACACCTCTACACACACACACAGGGACGGGCATCTAGTGTGGTAGTTGCTGGTGACGATGCTTTACCCTGGACCCCCTCGGGGGGCTGAGCCCAGGCCCCAGCACGCTTCTGCCCTCAGTCCAGCACGTAGGCTTAGTGGTGGCCACACACAGGTCGTGAGGAGGAGAAGCAGGTTTCCAGCAGAGCTGGGTTTGGACACACCCCGGTGTGCTTTGGTGTTTCCGTTCTGTACGCGTGCCCAGGAAAGGGCAACGACTGCGCCAGCGTGTCAGGTGGGGTTGAGCTGAACTCCTCCCGTCCAGGACAGGGCGGTGTGTCCACGAGCACCCCGCTGGCCTGGGTGGAGGGCAGAACATCCCCTGCGATGTTCGAGGGGCAGGAGCTGGGCTGCGGGACAGTCTGGGGTCCCAGACATCTCCGTGCCCTCTTCCGACAGTTCTCCTTATTGTCTAACTTAAATTCCTCTTGCTGTGGGCCTCACCCTGCTGGGCACCCTGGATGGGACGGATTTAGGGGGTGAAGTAAAGGCGTTTCTGAGGCCGAGAGACAGTGGGCTTCCTTTCTGAAGCTTTTTGTGCTAAGGAGCAGATGTAAGTGCAGAAGTAGCTAGAAGAGGCAGGAGCCTTGTGAGACGCAGGTTCCCTCTCTGGGAGGGCCTGTGGCTAGCAGGGACGGGGGTGTGGGGAGACTGGGGTGGAGGAGAGGCGTTTCGGGCAACCTCTGCCCCTGGGGCAGTCCTTTGGCCAGGCTGGCCAGTGTCCCGAGGGCCTTCTCCAGGTGAGTCTGGTCCTGGGTCGGGGTGGGTGGAGAACGCCCCCAGCAGACACACACAGAGAATGTACAGCACAGACTGTGTCGAGCAGGTAGACCGAGTGCTGACACGGCTCCGAGGGAGAGTTGGGGTGCCGGGGTGGGAGGTGGGTCTTCTCCAGGAGGAGCTGGTTTTGTGCAGGGTTTGGGCTCCAGGGAGAGGCTTGGCTGAGAAGAAGAGCAGGAATGTTTCAGGCGTGGCGGGTGTGACCCATGGAAAGCTTGGGGGTGGAAGGATGAGTCATACCTGCGAAGGTTCACCCATCCCAGTGGGGAAGGAATCCCGGGGGTCCTGACAAAGGGCTGCCCAGTGACACAGGGAGAGTCAGGCCGCCGTGCAAGGCCAAAGGGAAGGGGCACCGGGGTGCTGCCGTGTGCGGGGTGGGTTTTCTGAGATGGCTTGTCACCCGGAGCAATGACCCACAGTGAGGCTTGCAGCGTAGGGAGCGGCCGGCCATGCTGGCCCACAGGTAAGGCAGACCTTTGCTCTCTGACCCCGGGCTTCTGTGGGAGGGCAGATGCCTCGAGGCAGACACACAGTTGGGCCACGCGGAAAGGCCCATGGGCCCTTCCAGCGACAACAGCGGGTGCAGTGCTTCCCGGGAGGTGGGGTGACTGTGGGGCAAACTGGTGCTGGGACCCCCCCTCCCTTCCCACCTCTGGACCAAGAATCCTCCCTGAGCATATAGCCTTGGGCGTTCTGGCTCCAGTCTCTCCCCAGTTCACCGACCCGCCAGGGACCTCTTTGGGTGGGAGGGGGGCCTGGTTGAGTGGAGGCAAGGACCCCAGTCCCCTGCTGCAGTTATGGGAACACTGAGCCTCAAGGCACCAGAGCTGGGCAGGGGGACCGTACCTCACCGTACCCTGCACTGAGAGGACAGGCAGCCTGGGGCACGGGGACCAGGTGGGGGTCATCAGGAAAGGCTTCCTAGAAGTGACGTCCAGTGAGGTCAAGGGGCCAGTGGAGAAGTGCAGGTCATCAGAGCTGTCCCATCACTCTCAGTGAGAAGCTCCATGTTCTTCCTGCTGAACTTGACTTTCAGAGGGTGGTACTTCCCAACCAGACCCCCCAGGGTCAGGAGAGGGAGCGCTCGCTTCTGCTGTGGGAGTAACAGTCTCACAAACGGCTCGCCTCCCGCCTGCACCCCTTCGGGTATCTGGCACACTGCAAGGTGTGACTGCAAGTGTGTGAGGTGTCTGGACTCCCCACCCTCGAAACCTCGGCCCAAGGGCAGCTGCCTCCTGCCAGAGAAGCAGTGCTGGCTGGTGTGATGGCAGCCACATTCTCACAAGGAGGCCAAGCCAAGCAGCTCATGGTAGGAGTCAGGCAGTTTGACCCCCAGTTGCAGGTGATCTTGGGGAGATGCCTTCAGGAGCTGCCTGGAAGGGCCTGGAGGCCTTGGCCCAACCAGAAGTGAGAGTTACAACCCACACCTCTCATCACCACAGTGCCCCCTGGGTCACAGGGACTGGCCTTGGAATGATAAGGTACTCCAGAGGTCATCTGCCTCCACGGCAGAGAACTCCCCACCTGTCACACAGTGGAGAATGAGAGGGAGGCAGGCAGGTGCAGGGTGTCGGGGAGGATATGCTTCACCCGATGACCAAGAGGGCGAGTGACATCACTGCTGACAGACTCCCTCCCGAGCAGGGCGGAGGCTCTGTGGGAGCTTGCCCTCCACGGAGCCTCCTGGAGATGCCTCTCCCATAACTCTGTGTCTGTCACCACCCCAGATTTTTCATCCAAAGCAGCTGGCTGACCCACGCTTGCCCTTGGGTGAGAAATCCCTGCCCAGGTGAGCCCTGCCTTGGCCTGCCCTGGAAGGGATGTCAGGAGTGGGCTGGACGGAGGGGAGATGGACGGGACGCTGGCCGTCGGCCACCGGGGTTCCTGGCTGCAGCCCCTTTTCTCGGTGAGAGCGAGCTCTGGGCGTCCACGCCCATGAGATTGCCTCCAGACTCCTCCTGACAAAGGCAGCTTTTCCAGAGCTTCTGGAGAAAGGAAGAGGCATGAGCTGCCTGCATTCAGCAGGGAGCTTGGAGCAATTCAGAGCCTCAGGGGCATCCCTTCTGGAGCCAGGCCTGGGCCTGGGGCTTTCTGGGGTGGGGACACCTCTGGGGGACCCTGAGGCAGGCAGCAAAGGAGGTGGTGATGTAGCCTTTGATGCCCAAACTTCTTCCTTGCTGAGCCCTGTCTCTAGAGAAGAGAGGTCAGGCTTCTCTGAATGCCCAGACACAAGTCACCGTAATCACACAACCACGGGACCTTGAGGTCCAGAGAAGCCAAACCCCTCTGTCTGTAGAAGAGGAAGCCAAGGCCAAGAGAAGGCAAGTGCTTTGCCCAAATGCCGGAGCCAGGACCAATTCCAGCACCACTAGGCGCCCAGGACAGGGGGTCTGTGCCACAGCCGGCAGCCCCAGTGGCCAGTTGATCCTCCGTGATGGGGGGCATGGAGAATCAGGGACACTGCCCCTCCTGTGAGCTGTTGGGGGTCACCTGGCTCTGGACAGAGGAGGTGGCACCAGGCAGGGACATCTGCTACAACCCAAAGCTGCCCCTCTGCTCTGTCTTCTTCCCCCAGCTCAGATGCTCCAGCGCTCACCCCCAAAGGCTTGGGAGTCTGAGGGAGCACAGCCGATGGGGAGGGGTGAATTGAGCCAGGTGGGATCCCGGCCGGACCCTTCCCCTGATGCTGGGTCAGCCCCCTCTCCCTGGATCGACTTTCCCCAGGGGCCATCGCTTAGTAAGGGTATAGGACCACCCTTGCTCCGGATGCCCAGGCCATGGGGCCATGGTTCCTAGTCTAGGAAACGGGGCACCAGGCAGGATGTGACCTGGGGTACGGACAGCAGGACAGCCTCTTGGGCGGGGCCCGGTTGCAGCTTTTGAACTTGGGTTTACAGACGGTTGCGATTCAGTGGCTGTGGCCGAGGAAGGAAGGCAGACTCGGCACGGGACATGGTGTGAGCAAAGCCCCAGGCAGGTCACTGTCAGCCTCGCTTCAAGGGCAGCAGGACAGCGGGAAGAATTGGGCTGTCCTTTCGGGTTCCCAAGCCATCCGGTGAAGGAGCCTAGCGTCCAGGCTGCCTTCTGAAATCCAAAGCCACTTTACCCTTAATAAGAGTAATGACGCTCTGTCCTCCCCGGAGCCTGTCATCTGTGGGCCCCCAAGCACTCGGAAGACAGTTCATTAATCCTCACCGGGCCTTTGAGGTTGGTGGCCGCTCCCCCTGCAGCAGCTGGGGCACCTGGGAGATGCAGGAGGGGGCGGAAAGCTGGGCTCGGGGACCAGAGTCCCGCGTGGCGTCGGCCCCGGACCCTGCGGAGCTGCCCTGCGGCCCTGAGGCTTGGAGCTGCCATGTGGAGCTCCGGGCTGTCATCCATGAGTGGGAAGGCCATCCTTGTGGAACTCGGAGTTGTGATTCCCTGGACCGGGATGATGGGGGCCTGAAGCCCTCCAGGCCAACTCCTGACCTGTAGGTGTCTGCCCACCCCCGGCCACAGGGGTAGACCCCCAGGAAGGGGTCGGCCGAGGCCCTCGGAGCTGACCCTGCAGCCATCTGGCTGTGGAGGGCCGGGTGGAGAGAGGGAGAAGGTGAGCAGACGGCTGCTTCCCCGTTCTCCTCCTCCAAGGCCTCAGCCCTGGTCTCCGAGGGCCGCAGGGCACCAGATGCAGAGGGGGCGCCGTGGGCAGGAGGGCTGTGGGGAGCGAATGGCCTAACCCCTGCCCCTGTCCTCAAGGTTCCATGTATGATGGCCTGGTCGACAATTACAACAGCTACGGGACCACCGGCCGGAGCAGCTACTACTCGAAGTTCCAGGCGGGGAACGGCTCGTGGGGCTATCCGGTAAGGAGCTACTTCCCGCAGGGTGTGGGTTCAGGCTTCATGGAGGAGCAGGCGCATCCTTGTCGCCGAGGCAGTGGTGCGGGGTGGGAAGGGTCCCCGAGGGGAGGGCCCCCAGCTCTGACCGGGTCCGTTTGCTTGGCTATCATTTCACACGTGGCTCTCACTGCAGCCTCCTGTCTGACTGGATATTTCTGAATGGCTCAGATGAGAACATTTTAGAAAAAGCATAAAGAAAACATCATATTAAAAAAAAAAGTCCATTTCCCAATATATCTGATTTGATCATAGATTTGAAAGAAGTTTGAATTCTCATGGTCCAGTCATGTATAGGTTAGATGTTTCTAGAAAAATCCCGAAGGAACCCTCTCCTCAGTATGTGCTGATGACCAAGGATGTGTACCCAGGGGGGGATGTGGCTTGAGTTTGTAAGTTGGACAAACCCGCGTTCAGATTCTAGCTGCGTTACTGCTGAGCATGTGACCTTGGGCGAGAGTCTTCTACCTCTGGGTCTCAGTTCCCCCACATGTAAAATAGATATAACAAAGTCTACCTCTGGGGATTGTTGTCAGGACTAAACGAAATAATGTGCCTTAAAAAAAACCTGATTGGGCTTCCCTGGTGGCGCAGTGGTTGAGAGTCCGCCTGCCGATGCAGGGGACACGGGTTCGTGCCCCGGTCCGGGAAGATCCCACATGCCGCGGAGCGGCTGGGCCCGTGAGCCGTGGCCGCTGAGCCCGCGCGTCCGGAGCCTGTGCTCCGCAACGGGAGAGGCCACAGCAGTGAGAGGCCCGTGTACCGCAAAAAACAAGAAAAAAAAAAAAACCAACCTGATTATAATCATTCTTAAGAATTTTTTTTTTAATTAGCATGAGTAGACATTATCCTAGATCCTTTAATCCTGGCCCTGTCATTGTCTTTCTGTGTGATCTCATCCCGCTATGCCCGTCCACGCATTACTGAACAAATATTTCTTCAGCCCTAACTCCCCATCAAGCACCAGGGCAGATGCCCTGGTTCAACCATACAAGCCCATGCAGGAGTTTTCTTCTACTCCACAATCGGGGTGTCGGGCTAGGTGACACCCAGGTTTTCTCCCAGTCTGCAAATTCTGTGACTTCCCTTTCATTTTGCTAATTTCAACATTAGCCTATATTGTTCTGGAAATCCTGCTGTGAGGCCCTTCAGGCCTGTGCAGCTGGGGATAAAGGCCGCTTGTCCACGGGACTCTGGGCTCCGTCTGCTTGGGCCTCAGGTTTTAGCAGCTTTTGCTTTGAGTCCACATTGCTCACAGATGTCGGGGTCCCCGGCAGGAGAGAGGTGGGAGGTTTATGAGTTAGGTGTTCCTTGTCATCCACTTGATTCCTTCCTATGTAAGTTCTCACTGGGGCTGATTTGGGAGGATTTGTCTTTCGTCACAGCTTTAACTAGGTTTGCTGTGAATTTATTTCCCTCCCTTTTTCCCGATTCTTGATGTCAATTGATACCCTCAGTGCCGATAAGTGATAAATACAGTTGACTGAGCCCAGTAGGCGGGCAGACCAGGCATAGATGTGAGTAAAGGGCTTTGACAGAGAGACTGATGACCAGGCAGAATCTGAGAAGATGACTTCGTAATGCCCGTGAAGAGGATTAGGAGAGACCCAAGGAGGGGCAGGTCCCTGGACGGGACCAGCAGTCAGATGCGTAATCATGCTGACCACGCAGATGTTATGTGTCTTTACAGTGTTGCGTTGCCCAGTCAGAACTTGGCGCTTGGGTTCCCGCCCTGGGCCTCTGCTGCTCTCTGGCTCTGTGACTTTAGATCAAGCTCTGATTTCTCTGGGCATCAGTGTTTTCATCTGTGCCTGCTTCACCTCCACTCAGGGGTTGACGTGTTGCATTAACCGGGACGTGTCATCAGATGGGCAGTGAGGGGTTGTTACATGTGGAGATTTGTAACCAGGACCTGCAGGGAACTCGTTCTGAGGGCCTTCTTGGGAGAGCCTGTGTGCGGCTGGGTTGAGCACTGCTTCTGGTCCATTAACTCGATCCTCACCGGCTCCCAGCTGCCCCTACACCCTCCCTGTGACTGTTTTCTGACGCCCGGTGAGAATTCCCTCCTTTCCCGAACCCCGAGGCCCAGCCCTCATCGCTCCTTCTCTCTGCCGGCGGGATTTCAGAGTGACTCAGTCAGGAGCTGCCTGGGCACGTGTCCCGGCTCGCTTAGCTCAGGAGGGGCTGTGGGACACGGGGCTTTGGTGGAGGGAGGCGGATGGGTGGAAGGATTGATGCTGGAGCCGAACACGTCAGCCACGATGGCGGAACCGCTAGTCAGGACTTAGGGGAAGGGGGGCAGGGGGCAAGGCAATAGGGGTGCCATGGGATTTTCCCAGGGATTGGCACAGCTGAGCCAGGGGAGTTCAGTGCCCCCCCTCCCAAGAAACGAGCGCAGAGGGCAGGGGGAGGGAACAGGGCACACGGACCCTCCTCAGAGGAGCCTCCATCTGCCCTGGGAGGACCGCAGACAGATCGAATGCAGGTGTCGGTTGCTAAGCTGGAGGAGTCCAGCTGTGCCGCCATCGCTGGAAGTGTTTCTGGAACCTCTAAAAAAATTATTTTTCATAAAACATAATTGTTGTTAGTGCCATTTTAGGGGCCATCTAAGAAAACCAGCCCCATTTGTGTGTCGTCAGGACCTGCGTTTGAGCAGAAATGATATTAAGCCCTCTGAGAGCCTCACTCCTCAGATTTGTCTTGTTTCAAATATCAGATCAACTTCAAATAACAAAGACTGGCCACCGCTGACTATGTATTTTATTTAAGTATGCAAGGGATCTGTGGGCACTTCCAAAAAGAGAGTTCTAAAAATGTTTGAAGAGCAGTGGTGGTACCTTATGATTTTACCTTATATTCTAATTCAGCAATAGTCTTCTAATTTAAAAAAACAGATGAGATATATCTCATCCTACTATTTATAATCTATGATCACTTATATCACAAGATAAGAAAATGGAATATAGACGGTTTTGTCATAGAATGAAACAGAGTTAGTCTGACACACAAAAAGCATCAAAGGGCTTAAGGAAAAGAACTGGTCCCGAGAAAGTCGTTGGCCAATTGTTCTCTATTCTCTCCTGGTCCTCGGAGACCGTATCTGCTGGTCAGTGATGCCCAGAGGCCCAGGGAGGAGCAGGTGAGCTGGTGCAAAGCGTGGGGCACATCCAGCCCTGTTTCTCAGATGACCAGACTCAGCTCTTCTGTCCCAGTTCTCAGAACCAGACTCGGGGACTATTTAGAGACCAACAGGGTCGGCATTTCATAGTTGAGGACACTCAGGCCCAGCAAGGACAAGGGTCACACAGCTGGTTAATGGGAGAGCAGACGAGACCCCTGGCCTCCTAACTCCTAACCTGATGGAGTTTCCTTTCATCGCCCCAGACATTTGAGCTCTTTTGTTGGGCATTTTATGGGATGTTTTCTGGTGTGTTTTTTTTTTTGCAGTCTCAGTATTTTAAAACTATAGCATGTTCTGGGGACTTGGAACAGACGCATGAGTTCAGATCCCTTCATTTCCCCCCTTCCGTCCCCCAGCCAAGCCTACTCTTTCCTTGGTGAGTCAGCCTCACGCAAAAGACGCAGGGCAGTGGCCCCTTTTTCCTTCCTAGACTCAAGCTGGAGCCACTCAGCTGTGGGGATCAGGGTGGGCTACCAAGTAAAACATAAAGAAATGCAATATTTGCGACATACTGATCCCACAGTGTTATTTGCTGTTTACCTGATAGTCAAATTTAACTGGGTGTCCTGCATTTTTATTTGCTGTATCTGGCGTTCCCCAGGTCAGGGTGTATTTCCACTCATTCCCTGTAATAAAAACAAGACTCCCTAAGTGCCCCTGTCCTAGGTTGGGGACCGAGGCAGAATTACTTTAGGGGAGCAAAGGGAGGCTGACGGCCCCCCTGAGGTCCTTGTATGGGGCACTTTGAACACGTCCCCTGGGTCGGCTGACAGCAGGGTGAGGGAGGAGGGAGCAGAAATCACTGAAAGCACGTGGGTTTGTCCTGGATGACGTTGCGGCAGGTGGACAGTTTAGCGTCCAGGGAAGGTTCTGGATTAAGAGGAGGGTCTCCCTTTCCACCGCCTCCAGCCCCAAATGGTTTTCCTATTTACAAATCAAGAAGCACATCTAGAGCGCTTACGTGCCTCTGGGCGTCACGTGGAGTGAAATGTGCTTTGGTTATGGACGGGCCTAGAGCATCCCACCGGGAGCCGATCCCACGCGCGCAGCAGCTGCCAGGCGGTCTGGGCCAGGGTATCCCGTGGGGGCATCGTGCTGAATCCCTCCACCGTGCTCAGTTACACCAGCCCAGTGCTCGGGGCGGGGGCAGAGGTCAAGACTCCCCAGGAGAACGGCCAGGGGAAATTCTGCCTTCATTCTGGTCACTGACCCCATTTCTCTGCCTTAATCCAGGGTTCAGGGAATTCCCCTGTGGTCCAGTGGTTAGGACTCCGAGCTGCCACTGCAGGGGGCACGGGTTCAATCCCTAGTCGGGGAACTGAGATCCTGCATGCCGCACGGGGAGGCCAAAAAAAAAATCCAGGATTCGCTAGCAAATCTTCCTCCCGGCCTCTTCTCAGCTGTACTTGCTTAACTGATGTGTCAGTATTTGGTGATCCCATCACGACAGGGTGTCCTGGACCACGTGCTGGGGACCCTCTCCCTGAGGGGGACTGGTCCTGCCCACCCCAGACCCAGAGACACCTGGGTGGCCCTCTTCTGTAGATGAGAGGGCTGAGGCTGTGCACAGCTCCGTGGGGCATGGGAACCCAGGCTCTGGTGAGCCACGTGTGCACAGGGTCTGCAGGCGGCAGGGCCCAAGGCCGAGGGGCTGCCGGAGAGAAGACGGCAGGACTCTAGCCCTTGAAGCAGAGAAAGGTCCCAATAAACACAGACCCCTCCCATGACAGGTGGTGTGGAGGGACCAGCCCTGGGCCCTCAGCTAGCTGGATGACCCTCGGCAAATTCTTAACCTCAGCTGCTTGCCCATCTCTGAAATGGGTGAGAATTCCTATCTTGAAGGGCAGTTGGGGCTGTAAATAGGACACACCCGATCGGGTAGGAGGCCTGGATTCTGGTCTCAGCTTGGCTGCTACAAGCGGAGGGAAGGACCCGGGGGGTCTTCACCTCCTGAGACCTTTTCTCATCCACGGAGCAAGGCTGTTGGACTAGACCTAGCCAAGGACCCCTTCAGCCCCGACTTTTCAGGGTTCTGTGCGGCTCGAGAGCTTCCTCTGGACAGCTGCGGGACCCACAGCCTGGGCCTCACGGTGGTCTCCGGGGCCTGCAGGTGGGTGAGGGCTTCTGCATGACCTCCCCGCTTTCATCTGGGCACCTCCAGGCACCGGGGAAACAGCAGGCAGTTAACCCTTGCAGCAGGATGGAGAGCTGGTAGGCCCTCATTTCCTTTAGCTCTACAGAGGGGAGGCGGGCCGGTAACTCCCACTGCTTAAAAACCCCGCCCCGCCTCCGGCCCTGCTCCCCTCTCTCAGCTGGGTTCTCTGGCGGGGTGCCTGCCCTCCGTTTGGAAAGTCTGGGGAGAGAAGGATGGAGGGGACGCATGCTCCTGCCCTACGAAGAGGGGGTGATCGTCGTGCTTGCCAGCCCGGCGTCCCCCTGCCAGCAGTGACTCACCCCCACCCAGTCCCGCGAGCCCCAGGCTCTCGCCCAACAAGGATGCTGCTGTCGAGGGACAGAATTTGTCCGAGACAGGAGGCGAGGGAGTGGGGGCCGCGGGCCGGCCCCCCGCCCAGGCTCCCTCCCTGTAGGAGCAGCACCCGGCTGGGCATCGCTGAGGCTGGAGACATCCCCTCTGTTCAAACTCATACGCCCATGTCGGGGTGTCCCTCGGAGTGGCCATGTGCATGGGGTGGCCCTGCTTTCTGTGCCGGACGATCCTGCTGGCCCCGGGCCGGAGCGTCCTTCTGAGCCGCTTTTCATCGAGGGCTGACTCCAACCTCTCGGAGAGGCTGCTCTTCCTGGCTCAGATTTGGGGGGAGCAGGGACTCTTTAGAGGCCAGGGGTGAGGTGGAGGAAAGGCCACTGGCCTGGGCGTGGGGCTCCCCAGCACTGCCCAGCGACCGCTGCTGGCCCTCCATCCCTGCCGGGCCCCAGGTGCACCATAAGACTGTCTCCTCAGCTCTGACGTCCTGTGTTGTATGTCCTCCCTGTGGGGAGAGAAGTCGGCACTGCGGGCCGGTGAAGGGAGAGGACCCGGCCCGCAGATCAATGCAAGCGGAGTCCCAGGACGGGCTCCAGGCGGGGAGCTGGGCTTGGGGGCTGCCCTTAGCCGACAGGAGCGGGCAGAGGTCTGGTGCTGCCAGGCTTGGAGCTGGGACCGTAGCCCCTGGGCCGTCCTTTGTGAGTGCCCACAAGGCACAGGCATCACTCCAAGAAGGGCAGCTCCAGAGGCCAGGCCCAGGAGAGGGCAGTCACCTGTCACTGTCCCAGTTGGTGGACCCTTGTGGGGGAGGGAGGCAGGCAATTGGTCGCAATGTCCAGAGAGACGTGTCCGTCCGTGCAGGGGACTCAGTGTGGCCACTGTGTGGTTGGTGGGTGGGAGCATTGGGCTTTGCCAGCCCTGGACAGTCTGCAGGGGCCCCTCCCAGATGGGCTCGGGAAGGAGTTCCCGCTCCTCTGAGAGAGGACCGAGCCTGGTTTTACATCTTCCTTTGGCTTTAATCCACCTGTCACTTCCGGTCAGCGTCTTTCCCCAAGAAGGAGGCTCCCCTGTGATCTGGCTTTGTTCACACCTTCCTTCTCACACATGTGTCACAGTAGAGCCGCTGAAACTTTAGAGGGAAGATTTGAAGAATCAAGGACAATTGCAAACTTCTTTATTTCGCTCCAGAAGAAAATTAGCGAGTTTTAGTTTTGCCTTTTTTTTTTTTTAACTCCTGACAAGAACTAATCTACTGAGCCAACAAGACTTGAAAGCCCTAACGCTCTAGTTAAAAACAACTAACAGGGGACTTCCCTGGTGGTGCACGGTTAAGAATCCGCCTGCCAATGCAGGAGACACGGGTTCAAGCCCTGGTGCGGGAAGATCCCACATGCCGCAGAGCAGCTAAACCCATGCACCACAACTACTGAAGCCTGCGCTCTAGAGCCCGCGAGCCACAACTACTGAGCCCACGAGGTGCAAGTACTGAAGCCCGCATGCCTAGAGCCCGTGCTCCACAACAAGAGAAGCCACCGCAATGAGAAGCCCGCGCACCGCAACAAAGAGTAGCCCCCGCTCGTCGCAACTAGAGAAAGCCCGCGCGCCGCAACTAGAGAAAGCCTGCGCGCAGCAACGAAGACCCAATGCAGCCAAAAATAAATAAATAAATTTATTTATTTAAAAGAAAACAAAAGCAACTAACAGACGAGACACCAGCGTGAGAGAGGGTGTGATGAAATGCTGGGGTTTGCAGCACGAGCTCCTTAACCCTCTCCGGGCCTCAGTCTCCTGGTCTGTCATTGGCGGGTGGGACCAGGTGACCACCCCGCTTTCTTCCCTAGCTCCAGCCCTGGTCCCCAGGGTCCTGGAGGTCTGGGGACGGAGCCCTGGGGTTCTGGGTTAGCAGGCAAGTGCCGGCTTTGCCAGGACCGCCACCTTCACGTTTGGTGGGCTGTCAGTGGGAGGAAGCCCAGTCCTCAGAACCCCTTGAATTATGGAGCGGTTTGAACGTATACAAGGTAATCCTGTTTCCACTTCCCAACCTGATCCTTCCACCTTTGTGAGATCCGGACGGGTGAACTAGTTCCTGTTATTCCGATTTTATTCGCAGGGAAGTCAGGCTATGGAGAAGTGCAGGGGCTTGCCCGGGAGGTACCTCACAGGTAGACTGGGCAGAACTGGGTCCAGAGCCCAGTCAGCTCTGCGTGGGGTGTCGGGGGACACGAGGAGAAGGAGGAAGAGTCAGGACCTTGTCTCCTGCCCGGCGGGCGAGCGACAAGGGCTCCAGAGCCAGGAGGGAGGAGGGGCCCTGAAGGAGGCCGCCAAAACAAAGCCCTGGGCAGGTCGTCCAGGGCCTCCGTTCTGGTTGCAACTGCCTTTTGTCACCAGACTCCGCTGACAAATGCAGCAGCCTTTCCCGTAGGTGGATGAGGACCTCACCCCGCCCTAGGGTGGGGCTCAGCCTCCCTGCCCAGGGCCTGGCCCTGGCATGCCGCCACCAAGGACTTCCAGCCGCAGGAGAGCAAACTTAGCTGAAAAGGAAAATCCAGTGGGGCGGGGGTGGGAGGAGGAGGTGGAGACACAGCTGGGGAGGGGTGCAGCTTTGGGGGCTCTAGCAGGGGGCACCCCCCACACACACCTGCACAAGGGCGTGGCCCGGAGTGGGGGTGAAGACAGCCTCCTGGGTTTGTTCCGAAGCTCTGAGCTAGGCTGGGGAGAAGGGCGAGTGTGACTCCAGCGGGGCTGAAACGACACTAAAAGTCAGAAGCCTTACAGCGCTGGCTCTAGTTGGGGAAACCGAGAGGCTCAGAGAGGTGAGGTGACCGCCCCAGGCTGCACAGCCACTCAGGGTAGAACCAGGACTAGAACCCGACCTCTGGGGCCCCTGCCTTGTGCTCCTGGTCACACTGTCACAGGAGGGGACCCCGGCCACTGCAACAGAGTTTCATCTGATCTCTGCTGTCAGAGGTTTTACAAAATCATCACACCAATTATTATTTACTCATTTTTAATAAACTTCCTTTCAGTGCATACATTTTGAAAAGAAACTTTGTATCAGTAACTTGAGAGAAAAAAAAGGTATCCTTTGCCATAAAAGAAGGCTTACCATAATTTAGAATCAATAACAATAAATAGAATGAAAACAAATCATTGTTTAATTCCAAATGGGTAAAAAGGCTTTTTATCTTTCTGCCCAGAAAGGGAGGTTGGCAAATGTTAAAGACACATCCTGGCACCAACCTGGACCTTCTCCTCACGGTAAATCAAAGTGAAAGAGAAGGAGTTTTCTGTGAGCCTCAGTGCTACTTATTGGCTGTGCCCTTAAATGCCCTAAAGTCACCTCACGACTGCTGATGGAGCCTGGCCCACACTTGGGGGGGTTCTGGGTCATAAGCTCGTCATGCAGGGTAATTTTCCCAAAGCTGGTCCAGCAGGTCAGGTAGAGACAAGGGCCAAGGAGAAAGGTGACCAGGTGGCTCCCCTCCCCTCACCGGTGACTGCCCTGTGCCCAGCTGAAGGCCTTTTTGAATGGAGCATTTAGATCTTTTCTTTTCTTTTTCTTTTTTTAATATTTATTTATTTAGGCCGCGCCAGGTCTTAGTGGTGGCATGCGGGATCTTCGTTGTGGCATGTTTTTTGGTTTGTTTTTTTTAGTTGTGGCATGTTTTTTGGTTTGTTTTTTTTAGTTGCGGCATGCAAACTCTTAGGTGCAGCATGCATGTGGGATCTAGTTCCCAACCAGGGATGGAACCCGGGCCCCCTGCATTGGAAGCGCAGAGTCTTACCCACTGGACCAGGGAAATCCCTTGAATGGAGCATTTAAAGATGAGGTTTCCGGCCAAGGTCTGTGGCCCTCTGTACTAACCCAGGGCCTGCTGGGCACCAAGCCCTGCAGGATCAATTGCTCCTGGGGAGGGTCGGTAGGAGACCCCAGACTCTCCCGATCTCCCCGCAGCCCTAAGCAGCTCTGGGAGGCCCACAGAGCTGGGGGAAGGGCGAGGTGCCATGGGAGGAGGCCTGGAGGGAGCTGGGGGGCTCGGGGCAGGCCCTTCTCCTCCCTCTGACTGCCCCCGAGGCTGGGAGGGAGGTGGCTCAGCTTCTAGAGCCCCAAGAAGCTCAGGACGACTCGTCTCAGTGCAGGAGACTCCGGGCTCGGCCTCAGTCGGCAGTCTTGACGTGATGTCCTGATTTCTCAGGGCAGCTTGTGTGCACCAGGAACAAGCATGGGTGCGGGGCATGGGGGCCCGCGCTCACTCCTCCATGCCTTCCCTCTCGAGACCCCCCCGGCCAGCCCTGCTGTGATCACAGGCCGCCTCGCCCGTAGGCGTCTCTCGGGACAGAGGGCCTTCCAGCCGGGCTCTGTGGGCAGTAGAGCCTTATCACGTGTCACACGGCCGGTCAGCTGCACTCTTCTTAAACGTTTCCCACCATCAGCCAAAGAGGAAGAGCAGGCATCTCTTGTGTCTGGGGCTCTGGGGAGGGGTTTCTAGGTGAGGGGCCAGCGAGTAGCCCGAGGTGGTAGTGGAGCCTGTCCTGCAGAAGCTCTGGGCCATTTAGACTTCACTCATGTCACCAGAGTCTGGTGGCCAAGTGGCTGGAGGACGAACACCGGGAAGGTCAGAGCCCTGGGTCCTGGTTCAAGGTCTACCCCGTCTTAGCCTCAAGTTCTCCGAGCTTAAGAGGTGCTCTCAGAGAGAATACAGTTGCTGCTGCCTGTCCCGGCACCTCCTCGGCCAGGCGGGGGACGGAGGCTGTGAGGTTCCAGCAAGAGGTTGAATGGGAGGGCTGTTGACAAACTGTGAAGTACCAGGCCTGCTATGGGGTTCTTAGGATAAGCTCAAGGCACTTCCAAAGACCTACCCGCCTGAGTCCACCCCCAGCCAAGTGATGTGTGTCCCACACAGGCAGGTGTGCACGTGGAGTGTGTGTGTGTACACATGCACACAGGCTCGTCTTCCAGTCGGGGCTGTGTCACCAAGCCCTGGAGGGTCCAGCCAGTCGTCCCTTCCTTCCTGTGAAATTTTTGGCTGTCTCCTCAGTGGGAGTGGGTTTTTCACCAAGGAGTCTCCAAGGAGCTCTTTGTTGGCCAAGGAAGAATCTGCTCCTCAGGATGTTGCCGTCTTGCAGCGTCTGGCCCTCCTCTTATGGCTGGTAAGTGCCTCCTGGTGCAGGGCTCGGGTGGCAGTTCAGGGGCACCCCCAGTCTCCCTGCACAAGGTGGGGTGCCTGGCCCAGCGGGAGCTCCCTGACGCTCAGGTCTGCTGTCTCGGGAAGCTGGCACTTCCTCGAGGTTCCAGGAGTTCTTTCACGTGGGAACCTTGGAGGGGCCCTCACTTTTCCCTCCCCAGGATGAACTATCACGGGGAAGAAGGGGTCGGCCTCTGGGTTCCAAAGTGACCACAGAACACGGGGCTCCTGGGGAGCAGAAGGACTGTGCCTTGGACACTTCTGAGCCCATGAGAGAGGTGGCCGAGGTGCAGGGATCCTTTGCCTCTTGGGACTGTTGAGAGCTGCCTCTGAAAGGCAGACACCTGGCAGGGGGTACTTCCCAAAGTGAAGCCCAAGGTTTCCACGAAGAAAACCTGAGGTCCTTGTCCCACAAACCTGAGGTCCTTGTCCCACAAACCCATCCTGGCGGGTCAGGAGCTGAGAAAAACCCACGTCTCAGGTGTGCAGGGGGAGAGGTCCAAGAACAGAGTTTCAGGAAATAGTTTCTCCCACAGATTAGTGATGAAACGGGGAGCAGGCTGTGAAGGCAGAGCTGGATGCTGGAGCTGGGAGCTGGGTGCTGGAGCTGGGAGCTGGGTGCTGGAGCTGGGTGCTGGAGCTGGGAGCTGGGTGCTGGAGCTGGAGCTGGGAGCTGGACGCTAGAGCTGTGCTGGGTGCTGGAGCTGGGAGTGGGGTCCTAGAGCTGGGTGCTGGAGCTGGGAGCTGGGTGCTGGATAATGGATGCTGGAGCTGGGTGCTAGAGCTGGGAGCTGGAGCTGGGTGCTGGATGCTGGGTGCTGGAGCTGGGAGCTGGGTCCTGGAGCTGGGTGCTTGGTGCTGGACGTGGGTGCTGGATGCTGGAGCAGCTGGGTGCTGGGTGCTGGAACTGGCACCGTTGTATTTTCAGACATCACATGTCATGGAGGCCAGCTCTCGGCCAGGTGCTGGGGCACACAAACGCACTTTGTGCCCCCCGTTCCCGCCCTGTCGCCAGTAGCAACAGGAGCCACGGTGGGCCTGACCCTTGCCCCCGGCCTGAGAGGCAGACTTGGAGCCTGGAGCCCAGGAGGTCAGGTGGCTTCTTTCCCCAGAGTTGTGGCCTCTGTCCCTGGAGAGAGCAGCACCTCCGTGAAAGACCCACAGGCTGCAGTCCGAGCGCCGTAGGCTCTTCTCTACTTGGGCTTCATGGTCCAGATACTTCAGAAAACTTTTCTGAATTACCCACAACAGTTCTTACTCCTGCCCTGGTCACTGGGAGTTCAGTCCTGACCCTACGAGGTGATAAGGGACACGCCATTATTAGCCAGCTCTCTGGTGAAATCTACTCTCAGAATGAACATCAAAACTTTCTTCTTTTTCATATTAAAAACATCCAGGTGATAAAAGATGCCCAGCCCCCGGCACTGAATTTCAGTTTCAGATTTCTGTGGTGCCTCCCCTGAGCCTGGGAGCCGGGCCTCCATCAGTGTTGTCCAGTTCACAAGCCGGGGGAACTGCTGGTCACTGGGTGCGGGTGACGGACTCTCGGGGGCAGCTCCTCCCACCCTGAGGGACTCCCTGGCCGGGGTACCCACATAGCCTCCTCCGGGCCCACACGGCAGGGCCTCCAAGCCGAGGGGCTGCTCCGTCTGTCCTCCACGCTCCGCACGAAGCCGCGTGCCAGGGAAGGAGGGGCGGGCCGGCCCAGGGCGGAACCCCTGCTCCTAGCCGGAGAGGGAGCGGTGCCCGGCGGTGGCGGGGGGGGGGGGGGGGGGGACCGGCCCCCCCCCCAGCCGAGGTCCCACCTTTGGTGACTCAGGCCGGTGGTTTCCACGCTGATGCAAACTGCCGAGCAAGCAGCCGCCCCATGCCCGGGGGAGCCCCTCACACCCTGGGCCCTAAGCTTCCCCCCGGGAGCCCTTGCTGGGAGGGGACCTGTGCCCTCCAGACCCCCGGGCCACCACGCAGCGTGGGAAGACCCCCTGCTGCCTGTGACCCGCTGCGGTGCCATCCCGACCGCACTCCCAGGGGGAGGGAGGCTTGCTGTCTGCCTGCTGCCCCGGGGGCCCGGCTGGGTGCTGAGTGGGGTGGCATGTGCAGGGAAATGGCCGATGGGGTCTGTCCCTGAGGCGTCTGTAATCCGGATCCTTTCTCAGGAGCCCCCTCGCTGGGCCACGAGGGTGAGGACCCCGTGAAGTGGCCCACGCGCTGGCTCTCACAGGAGGGCATAGGACGTGACTCTTCTCTGAGCGCGCCTGGGCAGGAGGGTCCGGGCGTGTCCGCCCAGAGCAGGTTTGTCCAGCCCTGCCTGCCTGGCGAAGCTTGGTTTCAGAAAGGGCTCATCAGTGGACACAGACCCTCTTTTCATCCGGGCGCACCTGGTGCGCCCCTGGCTGCTGCAGACCGAGGGGGGCTCGCGGGGGGGCCGCCCGCACTCAGTGCTTTGAGGCCCCGGGTCCCAGGCTTCTGTTGCTTTACTTTGCCCCAGTGGCCCTGTCGGACCGGCTTCCTTGCCTGCAAATGAGAGGGTTGGCCTCTGCGAGCTTGCTGACTTCAGGAGGGATGGAAAGAGAGATTATGTTGAGGGCCCAGGGTGGGGGTGAGGGCACTCAGTGGGGGGCAAAATTCCCCTTTCCCACGAAGGAAGGGGAGAGGGAGAGAAAATGGATTATAAGACCAAAGTCACTAGCAGAGCAGGGCGAGGCTCCGGGAGGCTCCCTGGATGGTTCCAGGCGCTGAAATGTGTCTCTCTGGACACACTGCCCAGGCGTCCCTGAGGCTGCCCGGCCCAGCCTGCTCTCTGGCCGAGGGGTCGGCTGTGCTCCCGGGAAATCAAGTATCTCGCCTCTGGCATGTTGTGGTCCCATGGGCCATCCCCCCGAGGCCAGAGTTTCCCAAGGAAGCATGAGATGACCAGACCGCGGGGTGCGTGTGTGTGTGTGACCTTTGTAGCCACAGCAGAGGACGTTGCCAGCAGGTCACTGTCTGAGCGTGGGAGCGGGCCCCGGCCTGGCCAGCGCCATCCCGTGCTGCCTCGCTCCCTGGTCTGGTCCGGCGGTTACTCGGGATCCACAGGCAGCGTTTGGAAGCGTGTGGGGTGTTCTTACTGGTCAGAGTGGCTGTGAGGTGTTACTGGTACTCAGGGCCTGGGGACCAGGGCACCAGACATCCCACAATGCTTGGAGCATCCTATACAGTGAAGAATTGTCTGGCCTGAAGGCTGACATCGCCCATGCAAAGAACCACCAGGCTGTTTCATCATAAAGCCGCCCATCTGGGCGGACCAGTCTCCTCTGTTTTTCTGAAACCCATGGAGGCTGTTCTGTGGCCATGGGGTGAGAAAAGCCTGGGCCCTGGAAGCCAGCGTGCACCCCTTTCCCAGGCCCTCCTGGCTGCCTGGGTTCCTCCCCCTTCCTGTGCCCACCCGGCAGCTCCTTCGGCAAGACCCAGAGGCAGCCAGCCTGTCCCCAGTCTGAGCGTCAGAGGGGCACTTACGTCATGCTCTGTGCTAAGCACCTCTCAAACATCCGTGCGCCGAGTTCTCCCAACGGCCCTGCACACTGGGCACAATGATGCCACTTTACCAATGAAGAAACCAAGACGCACAAGCCCAAGGCCACCCATCGGGCAGTTGACATGGCAGAGCTCAACCCAGGCCGTCTGGCTCCTGAGTCTGTTCTTGGCCCCCGAGTCTCCCTCTGCTGCAGAAGTCTCAGCCCACCGAGCCCACATGCCCTGTCATTTCAGGCAGATAGAAGAAAAGGGGCAAAGGGCACAGGCGTCAGCTAGGCCACGGGCCGCCTGCTCTGGGAGGGCTCGTCTGCGCCTTGGAGGGGAGCCCAGGCCCCCTGTGCACTAGGAGGGGATGGTGCCCGGCCGAGAGGAGCCCTTGCTCACGCTTGTCAAAGCGACAGCAAAGGTCCTGAGGGCGGGAGACTCATCCACAGCTGGCTTGGCCACCGCCAGCCCGCCAGCAGGCCCTGCCACAGGAACCAGGTGGGGTGCACGACGCGGCTGTGGCTGAGAAATGCTGCCCCGCGGGGCCGCTGCCTCCCCCGTACCTGCCCTCCCGCAGCACAGCCGGCACCCCAGCCCCTGTGGGCAGCGCCCCCCGACCCCTGGCCAGGGCAGGAGAGCAAGCCCTGAGCTTCGCCAGCAGGACGGCGCGTGCGCTGGGTTTGGGCCGGGGAAGCGTGTGGCCTCTCCGGAGTCACAGTCTGGGGTGACGACCAGGAGTGTCATCACTGAGGACCAGGGGGGCCCAGGGGGGGCCAGCCTTCCCTCCACGGCGCCATGTCATCTTCCTCCCCCAGAGAAGGGTGGGGTGTGGCCGCCAGCCTGAGGCCTGGAGGCCTAGTTGCGTGTTTCTTGTGTGCCGTGCAAGTTGCCCACTGAGGATGGTCAGACGGCGGCCCGCTCCTCTGACCTCTGCCTCTTCTTGTCCCTTTGTGCCTACCCTGCCCCACACACCAGTTCCCTTTGGAGTTGGCTGGCTTGACCCAGTTTGGGGGTGAACGCCTTGCCCGCCTGAGTGCATAGCTGCCCGCGTGGGTGGAGCTGACCAGAGCACCTTGGCCAAGGTTGACAGTGGGTGTCTTCTGAGCGCTGGGTGTCACTGATGACGGAAGGTGACCCACAGGCGGTCTCCTGCTCCAAAGTCTTTCCCTGCAGAGAGGGACGGGGCCCAGCCAAGGGCCGGTGGCTAGATCTGGAGTGGAGGGGAGTTCCCAGACACCCGGCGACTCCCCCGTGTGTGGGCACTTACACACACGCGCGCACACATACGTACATACACACGCACACGTATGCGCACGCACACACATATATGTACATACA
This sequence comes from Monodon monoceros, assembly GCF_005190385.1. Classification (NCBI taxonomy): domain Eukaryota; kingdom Metazoa; phylum Chordata; class Mammalia; order Artiodactyla; family Monodontidae; genus Monodon; species Monodon monoceros. The sequence continues at coordinate 1,338,402 of NW_021703774.1, read as the reverse complement.
TGCACACACATACGTACATGCACACGCGCGCGCGCACACACATGCACACACACGCTCACTCACGGGGTGGGGCGGGCAGGCTCTGGGCTGCTGGACTGGCCCCAGCTCACCCTGGCAAAGCTGAGTCTCAGGTCGGCACCTGTGCGGAGGCATTTTCTCAGGCTGCATGTTGATCCTCTAGTCTCGGAACAAGTCAGAGCAGGCAGACCCACCGCCCGTGAGCTCCTGGGAAAGCTCCTCGGACGGCCCTGTGACGGCTTCGCTCCCACCAGGTCTCCGGCTTTGCAGGCTCTTCCCAGGGCGCCTGACTCCCCAGCTGGGCTCACACAGAGCCCTGGGGGCGCCTCATTATTATGTTTACTATTGTCTGCCCGCCTCTCCCCTGCTGCCAGCCTGAGGGCACAGCCTAGGAGGCCGCCCTGCACCCCTGCTGCAGCCCCGGGCCGGCCTCCATGGGTGCAGGAGGCCCAGGGAGCAGGATATTTTCCCCCTCTGGCCTTCGAGGGGTCCCCCTAGAATGCCTCTTGCCATTTGCTTCTTGGCTTGGCAGACAGGAGGCAAAGATGGGGAGTTTGGCAGAGAAATAACAGTGGAAAGAAGTCCTGGCCAGAGCAGGAGAAATTTCCCTGCGCGGAGTACAGGCGGCCAAGGCGGTCAGGAGCTGCTGGTGTCTGGGCAGTGCTCGGGGCGGCAGGGCGAGGGCCTGGGGGCTTGCGTTCAAGTCCCACTGTTGCCCTTCCCTCTACAGGAAGGCCCCTCTCCTCCCTGGGCCTTTGACTCCCCTCCTGGACCGGGCCCACTGGGACCGGATCAGTGTCTGTCAAACTTTTCTGGCTACAATGCATAGTATGAAGTACATTTTACGTGACAGCCCAGCCCTTTCTACCTGCACTGCACGTACTCTGATATTTTTAATTCCAGTATATATTATTCAATCCCATTTAAAGAGAATGATGGTCACAGCCTGCTAAATTGATTTCATAACCCATAACGGGTCACAGCCTGCAGTTTGAAAAGTAGTCTGAGGCGCTGGCCACGGTTCCCTCCACACCAAACACCCCGGGCTTCTCTGAGTGTCATCGCGGGGGCAGCGGGGGGCTGGATCCCGGGTCGGGACCCTCGGCTGAGCCCCTCTCCCCTTCTCTGGCCAGATCTACAATGGGACCCTTAAGCGGGAGGCAGACAACAGGCGCTTCAGCTCCTACAGCCAAATGGAGAGCTGGGGCCGGCAGTACCCCCGTAGCAGCTGCATTCCCCCCGGCGTCGGCAGCGACATCTGCTTCATGCAGAAGATGAAGGCCAGCCGCAGCGAGCCCGACCTCTACTGCGACCCCCGCGGCACCCTGCGCAAGGGCACGCTGGGCAACAAGGGCTTCAAGACCGCCCAGAACCGCTACAGCATTTACAGCACCTGCGGCGGCCAGAAGGGGGTCAAGAAGTACCCGGCGCGCCCGCCCTCCTGCACCTCCAAGCAGGACCCCGTGTACGTCCAGCCCATCACCTGCACCAAGGACCAGTCCTTCAGCCACTCAAGGGCCAGCTCCAAGTGAGTGTCACTCGGCGGGGCGGGGGGGCATGTGGGGCACGGGAGACAGACCGTTAGCCCGGGAAGTTCTCAGCGTGGAGACACTGAGCAAACCTGTCGAGTGTGTGAGTTTTCAAGGGTCACAGGTACTGAACAAGGGGAGGAGAATCAGAAGCTAGCTGGGCCAGCAGTTCTCAAAGTGTGCTTCTCTGGCCAGTAGCCTCAGCATCACCGGGGAACTTGTGAGAAACACTCCTGTCAGGCCCTCCCAGACCTCCAGCTCAGAAACCCTGGGAGGGGCCCGCGGTGTGTGCGTTACCGGCCTGCAGGAGACGGAGACCCTGCCAGGGTTTGAGAATCCCTGGGCTTGGGCGTGTAAACCTCTCCCCGCGTTCTGAAAGAGGAAAGGAGTGTGCCCTGGGGGCAGCAATGGGAAAGAGCCGGGTCCATCTTACAGGGCAAAAGTCATAAAAACTGGTAAGATCTAGTGCCAGGGGTGGGAATGCAGGAGATGAAGTGGGAGTCCTATAGAGAGCCCTGGGCACAGGGTGGCTTGGGGATGGCCACGGTGTCTAGAGGGTCTTGAGGCCTGCCCTCCAGGGCTCAGAGCCCCATGAACCTTGGAGCTGTCCTCTGTCACCACTGAGTGGTCCTTTATTCATGTATTTGACATTCACTGAGCATGTGTGGTCTGTGGTCAGAGCGGGGAGACAGCCATGAAGAGAGCGACAGCCCAGGGCCATCCTGCGGCTGCAGGATTAACCCCCTGCCGTGGAGCCCACGAGCCTTGCAATCTTCATCTCTAACCCTCAGAGCCCTCCCAGGCTAGAACCTGAGGAGAAACAGGCACAGAGACGTTAGGTAGCTCGCCCAAGACCACACAGCCGAGGCCACACCCTGTGCCCTCCCCTACTCACCATGCTGTCCCGCCCATAAGCAGAGCCGTTATAAAGCCGGCCCTCTCCTGGCTACTCAAAGGCCGTAAGGGGTATTGAGGATGCTCCGCAGGAGGACTAAGAAGCCTCTGTCCCATGGAGACTGACCAGGGCAGCGCCTGGCCCTGGCTCATCGCCCCAAACCGGAGGCCCCAAGAGGACAGGGTCAAGTGAGCCATGGAGGGCGTGAGCGACAGGCCACTTGGAGGTGACGTTCGACTGGCAGATTCTGGGCGACAATCTCTCAGTGAGGCTGGGGGAGACTGGAGAGCTCTGCCCCGTGGGTGATCCTTCCAGAAATGGAGTCGGGCACCTGCTATGGAAAGGCATGAGGCTGGTACACATGAGGAGTGTTTCTCCCTCTAGAAACGCTGGGAAGATTTCTAGGGGGGCAGGGCTGGGTGCCAAGAAGGAGCTGTCCCCGCTGTCTTGTGGGACCCGGGACACGGGCGGCTGGGGAGGCAGCCTGTAGTCAGCACCCTGGGAGCTGGTGTGGGTCCTGGAAGAGAGGTTTCCTTTCCCTGGGAAGGCAGTGGGTCTTCAGTGGGTCACGGGGATGGTGAGGGGAAGGGACAGAGGCACCCCTGAGCCCTGATCAGGGCACAGTGCAGAGGGCAGCCTTGCTGGAGCAGACCCACATTAGGGCTAGAGAGTGTACAGGACGCAGCAGAGCCAGACTATTGGGCTAGAACATGATTGTTCTAGTTCTGTGGCTCAGAAAAGCTGATTATCGGCCGTTGGCGCGGTTCGATCTAACACATGCCCTTGGGGGTCAGTTTAAGCAGTTTGGACTTGAACTTGCAGTATGAGAAGCTGCTGATGGGGGCAACACGGTGGACAGCGTTAAGGCTGCTCACCTGGGCAAGGGGTGTAACATTTCGGCTGGGAGTGCTTGGAGAAGACACCAGCTGCGGGGGCCTCCCTGTAGTCCCAGTGAGGGTGACCACGGTCAGAGGGAAGGCAGTGGCCGTGAGGATGGAAGAAGGAGTAGGTGTGAGAATTTTTGTGTTAGAAGAATTAGCTAGACTTAGAAATGAAGAGAGGAGAGAGAGGTGGATGCATGGATGGGTGGGTGGGTGGGTGAACGGATGGATGGATGAATGGATGGAGAGGAGATGGGTGGATGATGGAGGGATGGAGGGGTGGGTAGATGCATAGATAAATGGGTAATGGATGGATGGAGAGAAGATGGATAAATGGATAGATGGATGGATAAATGGACGTGTGGATGGAGGGAAGATGGGTGGATGATGGAGGGATGGAGGGATGGGTAGATGCATAGATAAATGGGTAATGGATGGATGGAGAGAAGATGGATAAATGGATAGATGGATGGATAAATGGATGTGTGGACGGAGGGAAGATGGGTGGATGATGGATGGAGGGAGGGAGGGATGATGGCAGGGCATGGATAGACGGACAGGCCCCCAGCCATTCTCTTCCATCTTCCCAGTACCAGGCACAGACATGAGAGATGGCAGAGTGGGTGGAGAGCTTCCGATCAGGAATAGAGCAGAGTTTTTTCTCAGGGCAGAGGTAACTTGCTGCTTGGACACGAGCCTATGACAGGGCCTCGTCCCAGCAAGCGTTCACGGCGGGGTGAGCCTTCCCCCTCCCCTGGAGGAGCTGTCCACAGCGGGGCCTGGGGCTGCCTCATTCTGGCTCTCGGCACGCAAGGGGGATTCCAAGCCCCCGTAACCCTCGTGCACCCCACGCCGCGCGTCCCCACAGGATCTGCAGCGAGGACGTTGAGTGCAGCGGGCTGACCATCCCCAAGGCCGTGCGGTGCCTGACCTCCCCGGACAAGAAGTGCCAGGCCATCGGGGCCTATTACATTCAGCACACCTGCTTCCAGGATGAGTCTGCCAAGCAGCAGGTAAGTGGCCTGGGCGGAGCCTGGGCGGGGCAGCCTGACCCTGCACGTGAGCTGGTGGGGGCATTTGCCCGATGGCTCCTTCTACCCCAGCCCAGCTGCCTGCGGCCCGGGAGTGGGCCTGGCACTGCCCGAGATCAGAATGGGCATCTTAACGCTCTGTGGGAGCAGAGCCCCTGGTGGAGGGGACGCCACTCGGCCGTGTTTCCTCTGTTGGCTGTGGAAGAGACCCTTGGTGACGGCCACGGGTTCCAAAGAGACCCCTCCTCAGATTCCACTAAGGAGGGACATCTCCCTCCACTTCAACTTCCTCCCCCTACCCCCCTCTCTGTTTCTGTCTCTCTCTGTTTCTTTCTCTCTCTCTTTCTCTGTTTCTGTCTCTCTGTTTCTCTGTTTCTGTCTCTCTGTCTCTGTCTCTCTCTG
>NW_021703774.1:1306196-1333636 GCF_005190385.1 Monodon monoceros | reverse complement strand
TCTCTCTGTTTCTTTCTCTCTCTCTTTCTCTGTTTCGGTCTCTCTGTCTCTGTCTCTGTCCCTCCGTGGTGCCATCATCTCTCACCAGGCTTCTGTGGTGGAGAACAGGGCTGTCTGTGCCTCTAAGCGTGGCTGGCAGGGAGGACTCATCAAGTCCTCCGCTGTCAGCCCAAGGGTGCAGTCCCGTGAATGCATTTCCTAGAGTGGGCAGGGTCCGTCTGCATCCAGTTCCTGCTGTATTGAGGAGGCGTTTGCAGGAGGGTCTCCCCGCCTTAGGGTTCTGAAGTGTGTTTCTATGCGTGTTCCCGTCTGGTCCTCACACCAGGCTCCCGAGGAGGGGCTCAGGGAGTTCCGGCTGGGGTGCGAGAGAGCTGGCGGCGAAGTCCCGCCTTTGCTCCGCGTCTGGCCGGTCACTGTCACTCTGCACTACCTGTTTCTTTCGGCCGCCCTGGGTGTTTCGGTCGGGGTGAAGCTGCTCCAAGTGGAGGGTCGTCAGCCCAGCCTCACCGCCCTGCCCGGCGCTGGGCGCCCTGTCCCGCAGGTGTACCAGCTGGGCGGCATCTGCAAGCTGGTGGACCTTCTCCGCAGCTCCAACCAGAACGTGCAGCAGGCCGCGGCCGGGGCCCTGCGCAACCTGGTGTTCCGTAGCACCACGAACAAGCTGGAGACTCAGAGGCAGAGCGGCATCCGCGAGGCCGTCAACCTCCTGAGGAGTACCAGCTGCACGGAGATCCAGAAGCAGCTGACCGGTGGGGAGCCCGGCCACAGAGAGTGGGGCGGCTGGGAGGCGCTGGGGTGGCCACAGCCCAGGACAGGGTGGGGCATGGGCGGCCTCAGGCTGACACCCCAGGAGTCCCATGGGACCGGTGCTGGCCAGTTGGTCGTGTCCAGCTGGTGACCCTGGGTATTGTGTCCCTCCATCCATCTGTCCATGTCCATCCATCCGTCCATCCACCATCTATGTGTGAGGGATAGAGGGAGGGAGTGGAGGGTTGGTGTCCAGGCAGGACCGGTACTCAGCAGACCCTGGGATTTGCAGGTGAAGGGGAGCGAGCAGGTCAACAGGTCGTCAGCGCCTGTATCCAAGGCTTGTGCCAGCAAGCACTCAGGGTGGGCACACAGGGCACAGAAGTGACTGAGGAGACCTGGAGTGGGATGGGGAAGATGGGGCCACATACAGAGCAAGTAAGAGTCTCTGGGCTGACCTTTGGGTGGAAAGCAGAGGCCGTGAGAAGATGCTGAGCGCTAGCATTGGTATCAGAAAACATTGATGAGTCACACGTGTTTTGATCAGCTTCCCTGTGTGTAACTTTGACCTGCACAGAGAACTCTAGACGCTCTGCCCTCAAGAGCCTGCCTTCTAGTTGAAACGTGGGCAAGTGGGCTCATGGGATGCTCACATGACAGAGGCCCGTCCGGGAGGTGGTGTCCAGCCGGGGGTGGCACTGGATCCCTGGTCTTCCTGACCCTGGCGGTCCCCACCCCCAGGGCTGCTCTGGAACCTGTCCTCCACCGACGAGCTAAAGGAGGAGCTGATCTCGGACGCCCTGCCCGTCCTGGCTGACCGGGTCATCATCCCGTTCTCCGGCTGGTGCGATGGCAACAGCAACGTGCCCCAGAAAGCCGTGGACGCTGAGGTCTTCTTCAATGCCACCGGCTGCCTGAGGTGAGGGCGGGGAGCTCAGCCCGGCTCAGCCCAGGCTCAGCGGGGCAGGGGGCTGACACCAGCCTGGCCTCCCAGATGTGGCTGCATCCCAGCTTCCCTGGGCCTGGTGGAGGCTCAGGACCCCACCACCTCTGCTGAGGGGGTCTTCCTTAGGGATCTGAGTGGAAATGCTTGGATCTGAATAGCTAAACTGGCACAGCTGTTTCCCCTTCTTCCCCACCACAAAATATGCCTTCCTTGTGCTGTCTTGAAGAGCATGTTTAGACACAGGTCTGCTGGTGGGCTCCCGGCTGGGGCGCGAACAGCATCCGCCATATTCCTCGGCGTGAAGATGGCACTGCTCTGCCCAGAGTTCCCTGAGTTCTGCCCCAGGGTGTGGCAAAGGCCCTGGAGGCTGTTGGCGGAGGGACCTAGGCGCGCTGCTTCCGAGGGGGTGGGCGGTATGGAGGTGGAACTGTGGAGCAGATCCCCCCTAAGGGTCACACCTCACTCTGACGGGGTTTGTCTTCCCCAACTCCTGGGAGCCCCAGAACAGGGGTACAGTTGGCTTGGGCTCCTCCCTCCCCGCCTCTGGCGGCAGCCTCTGGGGAGCAGAGAGGCTAGGCAGAGGCAGAGCCAGGGTAATCGAGGACTTTGTGGGGTGGTAGCAGTCACACCCCACCTGCACCAGGCGGAAGGGCCCAGACTGCCCGGGTGGGAGTGAGCCCGCTGCTGGGGGCAGAGCACAGCTTCTGCGGGGAGGGGCGTCCAGTCCCCTGCCGAGCAAGTGCCACGAGGGCAGGGTGTGTGCCTGGGCTGCCAGCGGCACGGAGCCCTGGACACATAAAAGTTACGGGCCTGGGAACCAGGTGGGCAGGAAGGGTGAAAAGAGCCGGGTTCCAGTGAGAGCCCTTCCCAGCCTCAGCCAGGAGCCGAGTCCCAGTGAGACCCCTTCCCAGCCTCAGCCAGGACTGAGCAGGATTCGCTGAACGATTTCTCTTTCCTTCCTTGGCCCTCATTTCTGTTTCCCACCCGTTCCTTTCCTCTTCTCCCCCCCTCCCCTCCCCGCTGCATCTCCTCCCCTCCCACCTGTCCCCCCCGTCTCCCCACCCGCCCCATGTCCTCTGTCAGGAACCTGAGCTCCGCAGAGACGGGGCGCAAGACCATGCGCAACTACACGGGTCTCATTGACTCCCTCATGGCCTATATCCAGAAATGTGTGGCAGCCGGCCGCTGTGACGACAAGGTGAGCGTCGCCCCAGGTGGCACCCCTGAACCTAGACTCCTCTCTGTCTCCAGTCAGTGAGGGCGGCCTGGGACTCCAGGTCCTGGTACTTTTCTCTCCCAGATTCCACAGGGCAGGTCTGCGCTCCTGGGAGCCTTTAAGGCGTGGCCTGGTGGCCAGAAGGGACGCAGAGCCTGGCCAGCAGAGGGAACGTGCGGATGCCGAGCAGCCCGACCCTTCCTTGGCGGGTGGCGCCCAAGCAGTGGTTACAGGGGCAGGTCCTCTCCCGCACTTAGAGGCTTTGCGACTGTGACACTTCCCTCATCTCTGTTCCTCAGTCCACATCATGTCTACCTCGGGGGTTGTTTTAGAGACTCAGTTAACAAGCAAAACACGAAGGGAACTCCTGGCTCAGGGCGTCCGCTGCCGCCCCCAAAGGCCCTGGTAGAGCCACCCTCCCACCCCCCAGGACTCTGGACACCTGCCCAGACAGACAGAAAGGGGAAATGGGGGCAGGAAGGTATACTGGAGGCTGAGGTCCTTCTGCACAGCAGGACGGAGACTGGCGAGCAGTCCCCAGGGGGCTGGCCGGGCATCACGGCCCCTGGGTCCTGCACACGGTTTCCCTGGGGAGGGATTTTGTTTCCTACTCCCTCCCCTGGAAGTGACTGTCGGCTTCAGGAGACAGCCTGTCACTTGACTGCTCAGGGTGGCCCCAGCAGCACCGTGATCTTCCGCTCTGGATGGAACACCGCCTCCGCCTGGGTGACCCCGGGCCCCGGAAGTCAGGGGCTCCCAAACCCCAGCAGGGCCAGACATTAAGAGGGCAGATCTGCTGCCTCACCCCCGAGCCGGGAGGGTTTACGGAAGGAAAGCGGCAAAGATCTGGGAGCAGCTGCCACTGGGAACTTCTTGGACCGTGGCGGCGTCTGTGCTGGCCCAGGGCAGCCCGAGGGGCCCGCCCTCTCGTTGGAGGGATTGTGGCAGCAGGGACTGAGCCAGGCGTTCGGGGGCTGAGCAGAGGCTCAGCACCGTCTCTGCTCGGCCCCCAGTCTGTGGAGAACTGCATGTGCACCCTGCACAACCTCTGCTACCGCCTGGACACCGAGGTGCCCACCCGCTACCGCCAGCTGGAGCACAACGCCCGCAACGCCTGCACCGAGAAGTCCTCCCCCGGCTGCTTCAGTAGCAAGAACGGCAGGATGACGGTGAGCGCGCGTGTCTGTCCGCGCGTCTGTCCGTCTGCTCCCGCGGAGTCCCCCGGATCCCACTGCCTCGTGCACCCCGCCTCTCTGCCCTGCTGGAGCCTGAGGCCAGTCCCGGGGGATGGACCCCTGCCCGACCTTGGCATCTTACGACACTGGGGGGGGGGTGTGCTCGGGATGTAGGAGCTGCTCAGACCCCCGGAGACCAAAAGCTCCAGGCCCCTGTTTGCAGGCTTGTGTCTCTTGCTCTGTGACCAGTAAATTCTCCCCCTCTTCATCTCACCCCTGAAGATTGGGGGGCATCCTGGTTCCCACCGCCTCCTGAGCCCCCCACGTCTCCCCAGAAGCAGAGGGATGCTGCGGGGGGAGGGTGGCTGCCATCACTGTGCCAGCGGTGGGAGCCAGGCCCTGGACCACCCTTGTTGGCCCCGGGAGGGTCAAGTTCAGGCTGTGACTCTGGGAGGGGTGGAGGCGTCAGGGTGTGAGACCCACAGCAGCCTCATAGCTGGGTGGGGGCAGAGCTGGCCTGGGGCACCAAGGATGCTCTGTGCCCCGTGGAGACGGCAGAGGGCACAGTTGCCCCTCACCCACCGGGGAGCAGCTGCAGTGCACAGAGGAGGGGGCAGCGGGCGCTTCCTCATCTGGGAACCATGACGCTGAGGCTGGGGGAGCAGAATGCGTGGGTTCGGCCCCTCTCGACTTGCTTCTTGTCCCCAGAACAACAACTACGACTGCCCCCTTCCTGAGGAAGAGCCCAACCCCAAGGGCAGCGGCTGGCTGTACCACTCGAACGCCATCCGCACCTACCTGAACCTCATGGGCAAGAGCAAGAAGGACGCCACCCTGGAGGCCTGCGCCGGCGCCCTGCAAAACCTGACCGCCAGCAAGGGGCTGGTGAGCGCCCCCACCCCGCACCTGTCTCTCCACGCGCGGGCCGGGCTCAGCTCGCCGCGTCCCCATGTACGGGGCCTGCCTGAGTCAAGGCTCCGGGCCAGGCACTGGGGGCGTGTGGAGGAGTATCCTCAGCCCCTGGGAACGCCCAGGTGGAGGACAGGGGCTGTGGGACCCAGCCCTCCTGGATTCTGTCTGTGCCACAGAATCTGTCTTCCGGTGTCCGGCCCTGGGCTGGCCTCGGGCTCTGCCTGGGATGGGGGACAGGAAGACGGGTGTGTTTGTGGTAGGAGAGGGGTCTCCTCTTTGCTGAACTGGCAGGGGTGGAAATAGAGGGTTTGGGATGTGGGCAGGTCCAGAGGAAGATGTGGCAGGATCGGGAGAGATTTTGAGGCCACGGGCAGGGGGAGGACTTGATAGACTTGAGACGTGTGCCGTGGGAGGCACATCTGCGGCTACCCCGCCCTCCTCCTTGCTCAGGACAGAAGGGGGGCGGGCGGAAAGAGGACAGGGGTGAGTTGAGGGTAAAGGAGGACCCCCCACTGAGAGGGGATAGGCCGGGGGTCTTCGAGAGCCCCACACCAGCCCGGACCAGGTTACGGCCAGGATGGCTTTGCGGCCAGCAGCCCGGGTGGGCCGACCTGGATGGCACCTCCGCGAGGCACAGGCCCGCTCTTATCCCTCCTTGACTCAAGTATGTACTGACTCCACAGAAGGCAGGGAGGTTGGCAGAGGACGGTGGGCACTTCCTCAGGTGCCAGGTGCCCTCGACCCGAGGCTTTACGTGAGCAGCTAGTACCGGGAAGGGTGAGGCAGGCAGAGCGGCAGCCACTGGCACCGGCTCAATCTGGAAGTTGATTCTGGGGCCCCTCACACCGTGAATGAGGGGCCGGAGACTTCCCTCGTTCCATGGGCTCCAGACTGCCCCGGGTGAGGTGCAGGTGCATGTCTGCCCGGGGCTTTGTTCTGCAGTCACCCAGGCGGGAGCAAATGTGTGTCTGTCTCTACTTCCAACACGGAAGAGAGAAAGTTCTGGGGTCTCTCGGTTTGGGGTAACTGGCCTGGGGAGCCTCTCCGGCCTGCCGGGCGGCCTGGGGAGCCCAGCCAAGGCCTCACTCGTCCGTGCGTTCTCTCAGATGTCCAGCGGCATGAGCCAGCTGATCGGGCTGAAGGAGAAGGGCCTGCCTCACATCGCCAAGCTCCTGCAGTCGGGCAACTCAGACGTGGTGCGGTCCGGAGCTTCCCTCCTGAGCAACATGTCCCGCCACCCCGCACTGCACAAGGTGATGGGTGAGTGCCGTGTGGCTCCGGCCAGCCCCCACCCCCACCCCCTCGAGAGGGACCCCCACTTTCCAGAGCCTACCGGAAGGTTACCCTCTGACCGCTCCCTGGGGTGGTGGGGGCGGGGAGCTGGCCCAAGAGAGGCTCGGGCGTGGGAAGGGGCAGGTCACCTGAGGATGGGGCGCAGGCGTGCGAGGTCCGATACGGTCCCAAGCCCCGAGTTGGAGCGCCAGGCCCGGGGCCCCGTGGGAGCCCTCGGTCATCGGACCGCGTGCCGTCCCCTCCTTTCTCTCCCAGGGAACCAGGTGCTCCCGGAGGTGACCAGGCTTCTCAGCAGCCATACCGGCCACACCAGCAACTCGGAGGACATCCTGTCCTCGACCTGCTACACCGTGAGGAACCTGATGGCGTCGCTGCCGGGGATGGCCAAGCAGCACTTCTCCAGCGACATGGTCTGCAACGTCATCAACCTGTGTCGTAGCAGGTGGGCAGCATGGGGGCCCCTCCGTGCCCTCCCCGGCCCCGCGGAGGAGCAGTGCTGCGGCCTGAGCTGGCCGTGCGGTGCACGGGGGAGCGGCGGGGAGGCTGACCAGGAGGGAAGTCCAGAAGCCGAGCTCCTGCATCCAGGCCTCGGGCAGCACACTTCCCGGCCAGGGGACCGAGCGACACTGAGTCCTCGTGGGCCAGCGGGAGGCACCGAGGGGCAGACCCAGCCGTGCGGGAGCTGCGTCTGCTCCAAGGGCTCCTCTCCTCCGAGGACAAGGCCAGGGGGTGGGACCGGGGCCCCAGAGAGAGTCCCGGGTACCTCTAGGTGGGCAGGGGCCTGGGGTTGTGCCCGCTGTGTAGAGTGACCCCCCGTGGGGCTGCGCTCTCGGGCACCCAGGGGCCGCCCCACGAGGAGGTGAGGGGGGACGGAAGAGGGTGTTCGTTCATCCTCAAGTTGCTGGAGTCTCACCCTTGATGAACTTCTACCCGTGCAGTGCCTCCCCCAGGGCTGCAGAGGCCGCCCGACTCCTCCTGGCTGACATGTGGTCCAGCAGGGAGCTGCAGGGGGTCCTCAGACAGGTAAGGGCCCACACCTTCCACCCCTGCCGGCGAGGCTTTCCTGCTCCTTCCCACCACTGACTCGGGTCCGCGCGGCGCAGGAAGGGAGAGGCCAGCCCCTCGGTGACTGGGATCCAGGCGCTGACACATCTCAGCCCAGGGCCTGCGGAGGCGCTGAGGGGGTGGAGGACAGAGGAGATCCAGGAAGTGCCGCAGAGGCCTGGGGGTGGGGGGTTCTTCTGGGAACGAACTGGGAAGCAGGCGGACCAAAGGCACATCACGCACTTGGGGGCACGTGTGCACTCTGGCTGGGAAGGCAGGTTTGGGCCGCATGGCGAGACCCAATCAAGTTTAGACTAAAGGGTTTGCTTTTGGCACTGGGGAGCCATTGAGGGTTTGGAGGAGGGGGTTACATGCTGAAACCAGCCCTAGGAAGGCTCCTTGCATGCACTGCAGGGTGGAGTGGACACGAGACCAGGCTGCTGGATTTGCCCAGTGGCAACCTTGCCCCGCTGTCCCCAACACCTCCCCCCTCCCCAGCCGCACGGTCGGGTCCAGTTCTGTAGAAGCTCTTCATGCTGACTGACCTCCTTTCCCATCTCAGGAGCAGCCGCTCTTTAGACCGAGGTGTCAGCAGCGGTGAGGGTGGCCATGAAGGGCAGGGGCAGAAGAAACAGGCGGGTTGGGCTTCCGGCTGGAGACCCTGTGGTTACGTTTAGAAACGGATCAGCCAGGGAAGGGGGGAGGGTCGGGGCTTCTGAGGGAGCCCTGATGGAGAGGTGGAGTCTGGGGTCCGCGTGCGGGGCCTGGGGAGAGAGGCCAGGCTGCGTGCAGACAGCTGCGTGTCCACGTGGGAGAAGCCACGGGCACGGGCAGCACGTCTGCAGAAAAGTCTTGGGGGACGAAGGCGGAAGCAGGGAGAAGACCCTCCCTGGGGGCCGAGGGGAGATGGGAACAGGAAGGGCCTGGATCTGGGCGTCCAGAAGTCTCCGGTGACTCTAGGGCACAGCTGTCAAAGGCGGGGAGGGGGAGCCCCATGGGGCCCACTGCAGGGGGGAGGGCGGGGGATGGGAGGGGACCTGATCACCTCAGTTTGGCCAGAGGGCAGGGAGACAAAAGAATGCGTAAAAAGCTGCCTGTTTAATGACATTTCTGCAGGGAAAGTGAAGGAGGAGAAGGAAGGCGGGGGTGGGGGGTGGGGACAGGGTCTTGGAGGCTCAGGAACTGCCTGACCAGGCAGGGGAGGGGGTGGGAGGACAGCCCCCTGGGCAGGAGAAGGACGGCTCTTCCTCCAGCGCGGTGGGGAGACAGGTGGCCGGGGCCGTGTGAAGCCACTGCCAGTGGTGGCCCGTGTCCTGCTCTTTTGGGCAGGTGGGCTTGGCCACATGACAGCTGCCAGGAAGGCCTCGTGGAGGGGAGGCGGGTGAGAGGACCAGGGAGCGCTTCCTCCAGCTGCTCCGAGGTGGCCCGAGGGTTGGGCTCACCCAAATAGGGAGGCGGCACCTGCCCGGGACACACAGAGAGTCCCCCCGTCAGGCTCTCCTGGGCCACGTAGTTGGAGCCAGCTTTGACCGCAGCCCCAAAGGGACTGGGCTGGTGCTTCGGTGCTCATCCACCTTCACAGGGCTGTTGCATCCCCAGTGAGGCCGCCATGGGCTTGGTCCCTCCTGCAGACCAGGGAGACGGGGCCCCGGAGTCGGCCTTGACTCGGCCAGTTGGAGGACAGTGGGGCTGGGACCCAGGACTCGTCTCTTCTGGGACCTTCCACCACATCCCGCCAAGCTTGGCAGGAGAGAACCTGCAAACCTGTGGGGGACGGGGGCGGGGGGGGCGGCGATGATCACGTTTCCCATGCCCAGACCAGGTGGGACCGGGGCTTCGAACCGCCTGCCTTGGTCCCCTGTGTCCCCACCGGTCAGTGAGCGCTGACGAGGCTCTCAGAGGCCAGGGCTGGAGCCAGGCGCCCCTTCTCAAGGGCCGCCCTCAGTCACTCCAGAGCATTTATTGAGCACCTGCTGTATGCTATGAGACATACAGGAGTAAGATTCAGTCTCTGCTCGGCATGCGCTCGGGGCTGGTAAGGCTGGAGGTGGCAGAACACACAGGTAGACAGAGCCCGTGACCCTTCCGCCCCGCCGGGCATGACCTCCTTGCCAAGAGCTCTTGTCGGGATTCATCTTTTTAAAAAGCGGGGCCAGTCAGAGGAAGAAACAAACAATTTTTCTAATCTGATTTCGGTGGCTGCTCTGTTTCTAGAGTGACAAGCAGTAGCTAAACCCTCACGCCTTGATTCAGGTTTCTGTGATGGCAAGTAGGATGTTCCGTTGTGCGGAAGGCCAGACCCATCTCACTAACTCGTGAGTGTCAGTGACCTCACGCTTGGTCACACGTTTAATCAGGCCAGTTTTAGCCCCGACACACGTGCGGAGTGTGTCCAGAGAGCTTCGCGCAAGCTCGAGGATGCTTAGGGGCAGCCTCTGACCGCGTGGACGCCCACACTGGTCCGTCCTGTGATGTTTCATATAGCTCCTGTTTCTCCTCCGCAGCAAGGTTTCGATAGGAGCATGCTGGGAACCTTAGCTGGGGCCAGCAGCCTCAGGAACTTCACCTCCCGAATCTAAGAAGAGGCTACCCAAGCAAGTTCAGCTTGCAGGTAAGAGTCCGCCCATCCAGGGCAGGGGGCGCCCCCGGGACCCCTACCACGGCCTCAGCCAGTCCCAGAGAAAGGAGCCAGGCGGTGCTTCCCAGGGATGCAGAAGCATCCTTCAGTCCAGCTGACACACGGTGAGGCTGTCTGTGAGGACAGCCGTGTAGACTGCCTGGCCAGTGACCATCCCACACAGGATGTTATGGGTGTGCAATGTCCTGGTAGCATCGACAGGCCAGAGGTCTGGGCAGAACTGCTGGGTACAGCCGTGTGCGTTGCACACTGCACGACCCAGATGGTGCCATTCACGTGGAGTGCAGTGTGAATGGCGCCCCTGCAGTGACACCATGTGTCGTTTTGGGTTTGGGCTTCTACAGCTCACCACCTTCTCCTTTTTATAATCCACCTTCCAGTCTCTGCAACATGCCTAGTGTGAACAAGCTTGTTTCCAGCTTATGGTTCTAGGGAGCAAAACCTCAGATCCAATATCTGTGACAAAGGCTCATAAATAAGCCTTAGCCTTCGTTAGACTCACCTGGGATGCTTGCTAAACTGCACTCCTGGTCCCAGCCCCAGCAGTTCTGATTCAGTGGCTCCGGAGCCGGGTCCAGGAAAATACATTGTTAAACAAGCATCCAAAGTGATTCTGATGCAGGTAAGCCCAGGACCAGGCTTAGATGCTCAAACCAGACCTCGTCAACCCTCGAGGGTCAGCAGAGGCAGGCAGCCCTAGGGTGGAGCCATCTGCAAAGAGCCAGGGATGGGGACAGGGTCTTCTGAGCTGAAGGGGACTTCCTCGTGCCCCAGCTATCGCCAGGACCCCAATCCCAGCACCCAGGGAGGGTCCTGGCTGGGGTAGGGGCTATAACTTCAGTCCAGATGAAGTGGATTCCAAGCCCCCGGAAGGCAGGCTTAGACCTCAGACAGACACCCACTCCTGGCAAATGGGCTCCAACGACATGAGGACAGGCAAGGAGAGGAGACCAAAACCAGCAGATGCCTGATGCACGGAGTCACGGCGTCCGGTGCTGCGCTGGCCACCGGGGGGGGTTGGGGTGGGGGGCAGCTCTGACCCAACAGGAGCAACCTATGAACGTGTCGAGGGCGACCCTGACCCCAGGCTCAGGCCTGGGCACGTCTGTGCGGACGTGGTGAGAGGGGGACAGCCCTGGCGAGACCGGTGGCGTGGCTGTCCCCCTGTGGGCACTCACTAGAGGCCTTGTCCTTTTCCAGACGTGATACGATCCAGCTGAGAAGACTCGGGCCTTGCTGGAGGGGTATTCTGTCCAGCTGCGCAGTATTGGGAAATGTTTAACCACAGCTGAGAGCAAACCAGGACGCTGTGGATGACAAGAATACTTTTAGATTCTTTTTTTTTTTTTCCTTGGGGGAACTGACAGGCAATGGGGGTTGGGGAGGGTTGGGGGGCCTTTCTTCAGTTAAGGGAGCTTACATCTGATGTCAGTACTTCTTTTGCCGAGAAACGGTACATATACATGTGTATAGTGTGTGTGTGTGTGTGTGTGTGTGTGCGCGTGCGTGTGTGCGCGTGTGCGCCTGTGTGCGTGTGCTGAAAGCAGGACCTGAAACTGCAAAGAGCTGTGTGAGCTGCCGGACTGCAGCTCGCGGTGGTGGAGGGACTCGCCCTCACGGGCGCGGACAATGTGTGCTTTGGGTGTAGCTTCCCCGTCGTCCTGAGCTGTGTGTGCCGGGGCAGGGGCCACGCCAGCGCCAGGCCCACAGGGACCTCTGCAGGGGGCGGGGCGCGGTGGGGAATATGTGAGGCCGGGGGCTCAACCCCCGCTAAGAGGCAGCTCTGCAGGAAGGGAGGTTGGCGGGGTTCGGTGTATCTCCTGGGAAGATCTAGTTGTGCGCTTGTGCGGCCCAGCCCCCAGTGCCACGCGGCCGTCTGCAGGATGGGCCAGGACAGGCACGCTGGCTTTGCTGTGTGAAGGCTGTCCCGAGGGTAGGTGCCAGAGAGGGGGCCTGGCCGTTCTCGCGGGCTGTGTACCCGTCAGAGCAGGCTCAGCCTGGGAAGCCCCTGCCTTCCGGGGGCTTGGAATTCACTTGTT
The DNA here is from genome assembly GCF_005190385.1 of Monodon monoceros. Lineage (NCBI taxonomy): Eukaryota > Metazoa > Chordata > Mammalia > Artiodactyla > Monodontidae > Monodon > Monodon monoceros. The sequence continues at coordinate 1,321,626 of NW_021703774.1, read as the reverse complement.
GCAGGAGAAAGAAGGAAGAATGGTGCTCAAAGCCCAGCAGCTGTTCAGGGAATGGCAGCTTGGTCCTCGTATTCCCAGCGGAGGGGCAGGCTGGGCTGGGCAGGGAGTCAGCCAGGAGGGTCCTGCCCTGTGCGCCTGCCGAGATCCAAGCGAGGGAGTGTTTTGGGTCCCAGGAGACTCGGAGGAAGGGAATTTGGATAGAACAGGAAGGGGAGCCGCCCCCGTCCCAGCCAGAGGCCGCTCGCTTCTTCCCCGACCCCAGCCCTCTGTCTCTACTTTGTGCAAACCGCAGGGGACGTGATAAGAGGCCCACCAGGGACACTGGCCACCCCAGACCCCAGACCCCAGACTCCTGTGCATTTCAGACGAGAAGTAGAGGAGGGGCCTCCGGAGAAGGGCTGTGAAAATGGTCCTTGGTCTGCACTGTAGGACAGGGCAGGACACAGCGTCCCCGCCGAGCGGCACTGGTGGTGATCGAGGGGAACTGGCTGCCTCGTCCTCCCTCCTCCCGGCCTGGAGTTCCCCCCACGCCCCGTCCAGCCCCACCGCTCACCCCAGCAGTCAGAGCCTCTGCACTGAGGACCCTCCTGATGAGAGGTGTGGCAGCAGGACGGGACTAGGGACGGGGTGGGGAACAGACCCGAGATGACGGGCCACGCAGCCAGGCGTGCTCTGGTGCTGGGTCTGTGCCGCGTCCTCCCCGCCCCTCGTGGTGGTGGCTTGCCTCTCTCTCAGGGCCCGTGGGGAGCTGGTGCCAGTAGACTGTCCCCTCTGCCAGCCCTCAGGGCCCAGAGGAACTGGTTTCTCAAAGAAACGCGTGCGGAGCCAGGCAGTGCTGCGAGCACTCTGGATGCGTCAGTGAGCGGAGAGGCCACACCCCGTCTCACGTTCTTCTGGAGGAAAGAGGGGCCCTGGGGTCCCTGGCTTTAGGGGTCCCCAGTGTGAGAGGGCCATCCAGTCCAGTCAGGGTGAGAGGGAACTAGCCGATGACCCTGTGGGGGTGCCCCTTCCCTCGGCTTTCCTTCCCCCGCAGGGTTAGGAGCCGGGGCCCAGCTTCTGCCTTGGGGATGGGCAGCTTTTCAGACCCCCGTGGGCCAGGTGGACCGTCAGGCCAGGCCTGGCTTTGGCCACCTCTCTCATGACTTCTGAGGCCAGCCACCTGGGCCTGCCACTTTGGAAGAGGCAGGCCTTGGAGGGGCCTGTGGATAAATTTCCTACAGAAGGAGCGCGGGGTCCGCTGAGGCACAGCTCACGATGTGAAGTACACGTCGGCCGCGCGCTGTCGGGCTCGACGCCCGGAACAGGACAGTCCAACGCCGAGTGGGGGAGGACCCCGTCCTCCCTGTCGCTGCCCCGACCCAGGGCCTCCTGCGCTTACGACAGACCTGGTCACTGGCCACCGGCAGCCGGTGCCGCGGGGCCGATCTAGCAGCGCAGACTCAGCTGCTCCCAGGACGCAGAGGCAGAGCTGGTCCCATCCACCCTGGAGCCTGGCTGAGGCGGGGGCAGCTGGGACAGTGAGGAAGGGGCTCTGGCTGGGCAGGGAGGGAGGGTGGGGCGCTCTGCAGCCCGTCCCCCCGCCCCCGCTCCATGTTTGCGGAGGAACCTAGCGCTGGCCAGGCCCGTTTCCCTGGGGGGTACACTATGCGTTTGCTTTTTTTGGAAATATAGGAAATCAATAAATTGCTGGCATTTCTTTGAACACTTTCTAGCAGTGGGTTATTGGGGGAGCTGCTGAGGACCGAGGGGCCGCCGGCTTTCTCGAGGGATCCCCTCTCACTGACCCTGCGCCAGGCAAGGACTGGGGTCACCATGGGGGGGGCACCTCCCGCTCCGGGTCCCACATTCCGTCCTCGTCTCCAGGACACTGGTGTGGCTGCGCTAATCTTACAAATAAGTCACGTGGGACTTAGGGAGGGGATAGACAAGCCCAGTGTCCCACAGCCTGTAAAGGGAAAGCCACCCCCAGGGGAACATGTCCAGGCAGGCACCTGGGGGACGTGAGCTTCAGGGCTATAAAAGGAGCTCGCATTTACTGAAAGCATGTTCTCCCTGGGTCCTGCAGGACGGGCTGGGGCCCCCTGCCTCAAGAGGCTTGTAAGGCACATGGCAGGCGCACGGAACTTTCTAAGTCATAAGCTCCAAGCGGTGGTCAGACGTATGGCTGTGGGCTCCCGGATGGAGGAGGCTGGAGAGGCTTAGGGAAGGCTGGAGAGGACTCTTCTCAGCCTGGGAGGGCAGTGACCTCTGTGTAGAGCCCATGGACCTGACCTCTGGGTCATCCCTCAGTTGGTGACGGTCAGCAAGGCCAGGGAGGAGGGCTCTACCTCAGCCTAGCGGGAGAAAGACGGCCTGTCTGGGGCCCAGATTGTTGATACACCAGGTCTGGGGCCTCCAAAACGTGAGATCAAACTACAGCTTCAAAACCAGTAAGCATTTGGACTTCCCTGGTGGCGCAGTGGTTAAGAATCTGCCTGCCAACGCACGGGACATGGGTTCAAGCCCTGGTCCGGGAAGATCCCACATGCTGCAGAGCAGCTAAGCCCATGAGCCACAACTACTGAGCCCACGTGCCACAACTACTGAGCCTGCGCACCTAGAGCCCGAGCTCCGCAACAAGAGAAGCCACCGCGATGAGAAGCCTGCGCACCGCAACGAAGGGTAGCCCCGGCTCTCCGCAACTAGAGAAAGCCCGCGTGCAGCAGCGAAGACCCAATGCAGCCAAAAATAAATTAATTATTTTAAAAACGGCTGCTTAATTAGAAAAAAAAAAAATCAATAAGCGTTTAACTGGTGAGCTGTCACTTAACCAAAGCGTACACACAGGAAAGCGCATGGCTTCGGCGTGGGTGGCTCTGTGAATCTCTGCCAACTGAGTGCAGAGTGCCAGCCCCCAGATCAGGAACAGAAAGTGACGGGCTCCCAGTGGCCCTCAGGCCCCGCTTGTGTCTGTCCTGCTCCCCAGGGCAGCCCCTGTCCTGACCGACCTGTGCTTCTTATAAACGGAGTCGGCACGCCCTTCGGCCCTCCCCGCAGCTCATGTTCACGGGGCTCGTCCGCTGCTGCTCCGGGTCACGGTCACTGCTGTGAAGCAGCCCTTTCGCAACGACCCTACGATGCAAAATACTATGCTCCGTCCCCACCGTCCTCATGTCCAGCGTTTACAAACGTGGAAACCACGTGTGGCTTCGTTGTCTCCCTGCCCAGGAGTCCCCACAGGTGATGTGATGACAGAGAAAGTAAAACTGACGGTAAAGAACTCCGATCTATGTGGTCGTGGTGCATTTAATATGTACGGGTGCTGAAGGGACGTGATGTCGCCGTCCCTGGTCAAGGGGGCACAGGCCCTTCTGGCCCCTCAGAGGATTTGCAGATGGGAGTGGGAGGCCTCGGGGTTCCCAGGGCAGAGGGAGCACAGAGCGGGGGCGCCAGGAGCCGCTGCAAGCCTGGACTGTGCGGAGGCGTCTCCTGAGCCCTGAGCCTGAGTCTCCCAGACCCCAGGTCCAGGTTGCCCACAGCCAGTCCACCCTGAGCTGTGATGCCATTTCCTCCTGGAGTCCAGGCTGCCCTGGAGACCCTGCAGGCCTCACTTATCACCTCTTAGCACGCAGGGCGTTCTGCCACCCAGCGCACCCAGAGAAAGAGTGAACGGAACTTATTCATCCTAACAACAGGTTTTTTACTTGAGGGACCACAAAATAACCCTGTTACCTTGCAAAGCCTTAGGGTGTTCGTTTGCTTCCCCTGCTGAGGCAGGCAAAGCTCAGGGGAATAACGTCCCCTTCATAGAAGAAGAAACAGGCCCAGGGAGGCTGGCCCAGAGGCACACGGCACGGCTGCGACACAAGCGGGGCGGGACCCGGCCTCCTGGGGCCCAGCCCACGGGGACATCCCAGTGTCAGAGCTGAGGACCCCGTAAACAGCCGGACAGGGGGGCTCCGCTGTGTGTCATTCGAGCTTCAGTGGTTCGGGCACTTGTGCGGCCTGAGGCCTCCTAGGATCTCACGTCTGGTGCCAGGGCTGCTGGGCCGACGTGCTGATGAAGAGAAAGTCCTGATCCATGGAAGAACAGATCCCAGAAATACTGTGAGGGTCACCCCGTCTGGGGCCGGCCGGTTTGCTTGGTTAGAATATGGGGCTAATGAGAGCGAGGCCACAGGGCAAACTATGCCTCAGTGACCCCAGCAAGCGTCCCCCAGCCTAACTGGTCATCCTCTGGCTCAGCAGAGGACTAATGTCACCGACCAGCATGTCAGCCCTCTCGGGGACGCACGTCAATGCCGATGAGCTGCCTGACGGTGGATCAACAGGGACCCCATGTAAGAAAGGACTTCACGCCCTTTAGCCAACCAGTTGGAAGTTTCATGACCGGTGAATTAATAAAAAAGCACTTTGGCATTTATCAAGTGGTTCTGAATCTCTGGGCCACAAATGCCACCCCTTCCACACAAGGCCGTTAAAATCCCACCCTCTGCACCTCTCTCAGAAAGAAAACTTCACCTGGGTCTCCATGACCAAGGGGACCCCCGCTGAGCCTGGTGTGTCGTTCTGGTCGAGCCTAGTGCCTCGCATCCCTGCATTCTGGGGCCTGAAGTTGTCCTGGAGGACAGCTGGGCCGTGGGGACAGGTAGACATACAGAGCAATGACCACACACTAATCACCTAAATCTTTATATCGATGCCACAAGGTAGGCGTAACCACTCCCAGTTCGCAGATAAAGAAACTACGGTTCAGGGCTTCCCTGGTGGCGCAGTGGTTGAGAATCTGCCTGCCAATGCAGGGGACGCGGGTTCGAGCCCTGGTCCGGGAAGATCCCACATGCCGTGGAGCAACTAAGCCCGTGCGCCACAACTACTGAGCCTGAGCTCTAGAGCCCGCGAGCCACAGCTACTGAAGCCCGCATGCCTAGAGCCCACACACTGCAACGAAGAGTAGCCCCCGCTCACCGCAACTAGAGAAAGCCCGCGTGCAGCAACGAAGACCCAACACAGCCAAAAATAAATAAAATAAATAAATTTATTAAAAAAAAATAAAAACTACGGTTCAGAGAGACTAACTTGTTCAAGGTCACACAGCTAGTAGGTGACAGACTTGGAATTGGAACGTGGTCTGAGGCCCAGGTTCCCACTCGTGTGTGCGTGTGTGCGTGTGTACAGAAAGGAATCAGATTAGCATTTCCCTAAGTTATTCCCACAGGACGTTCTTAGGTGCTAAGTGACAGAGGAGGTCTAAGTTTTGGAGACTCTAAATGAGGTTAAGCACTTAGCGTTCATCACTCAGGACCCCCAGAAGCTTTAAGTGCTCGCACACGTGGGAGCAGAGAGAGCGAGAAAGAGGGAGGAGGTGACGTGAGTCCCCCACCCCAACCTTGTCTCCCTGCAGGGAGCCAGTCTGGGCCAGTCTGCCGTAGCCCAGGTGAAGGGAGATTCTGGGGCCCCAGGCAGACATCCCCCTGGAGCACGTTAGTGGCAGACCAGCCAGGCATGGCCTGAGGGGGCCTCTGCCTCAGCTGAGAGGGTCCCATGACGGGGACAACCTCCCAGGGGAGTTGGTGTGTCCAGGTTTCAGCCAGCAGGAGAGGCTGGTGGGCGGGCTGCGGTCAAAGGAGGATTCAGGATGGGGCCCGAGCAGACCTGCGTCATTATTTACAGAATTTGAGATGCCCCCTCCTCTGTCCCCAGTCAGCCTGACCAGCTGACCCAGATTCCCAGAATCTCCATCTTGTCGGGGTTGGAACAGCAAGAGTGACCTCGCTCAGTAATTCTCAAGCTGTAACGTGCATGTGGCCCCTTGGAATCGGGTTAAAACACAGACTCTGAGCTTCTGCGTTTCCGCCAGCCCCCGAGGGGTGCTCCTGCCGCGCGGCTGTGGGCCACACTTAGCAGCGAGGTCCTAGCCAGTCCAGGAAGGCTCCCTGGAAGAGCAGACCTACTAGAGAGGGGAGGCCAGAGGGAAAAGATACCAGGAAGCAGAGCTGGGGCTGCAGAATAATAGGGAAGTGGGGAGAGCCTGACAGCGAGACCTTCGGGGGCCTGGACTTGAAGCAGGCATGGGGTGGGAGGCCCAGAAGGTCGACGCCAAGGCCGAGCAGCCGGCCAAGTCTGCCCCGGACCCTACGGGGAGGGTGACAGTAATTCACTTGCAAGGCCTGGGGACCCCACCCAGGTAAGCCCTAATTCCTTGGAAGAGGGGTGTGCCGTCAGCTCCCCCCGTGGCTGGGGGCTGCAGGGCAGGGCAGGGTGGGCCCATCTTCCCATGACCAGCGGTCCCAGGCTTGACTCAGGAGGGAGAGAGCAGGAAGGAGGGGCGGCCAAGGCCCGCCCTGTGCCCTGGGCTGGGTGAGGGGAGCCTAAGCTGCGGGAATCTGAGGGGAGGCAGAGGGGAGCTGGGCACCCCCGGGAAGGAGAAGGACGGGGACACACACAGTATCCGAGATGCCAGCAAACACTCCCAGGCCTCCCCCGTGTGCCAGCTGCTGCTCCAAGCTCTCAGATCTAAATAAGCTCGTTTCATCCTCACAATGACCCAGTGGTCACGTCACCCCGTTTTACAGACGAAGAAACGGAGGCACAGGAAGGGCACTTAGCAAGTCTGTGATACAACTGGGACTAATCCAGGGCGGGTGGCTTCAGAGGCTGTGCACTTAACAACGGGCTCCGGGGCACCCATGGGCTCCCCACTCCCCACCTGCCCCCCCACCCCGGCCCAGCCCCGGCCCAGCAGGTGCAGGATGGGGTCTGATGGCCCGAACAACGGTCCCACTGTCGGCCGGCAAGGCAGCCCAATCTCCTTCCTGGGAAAAACTCCTTTCCTACTGGTCCCCCCAACCATTCACTCAGGACCCTGTAGCCCTGGCCTCTCCATTGCCAGCAGCTGAAAACTCTGTGAATTCCCTTCCAGTGACAAATTCTTCTGAGTGTCAAATATCCAACTGCCCCGGCCCCAGGGCCACGAATCTCTCCGTTCCTTTCCCAGCAGCAAGATTCTCTCTGACCTTTTTAGAGCACTGGGGATGGGCGGCCCGTCCAGTGCCAAACCTCGACTCCCTGGGGATAAATGGTCGCTCGTTCATTCATTCATTCACTCAACAAACAGTTACTGCGCACTGTGCACCAGCCACAGTCTTGATGCCGGGGATTCAGGTGGGAATTCGGCAAAAAAGACAAATCCTGGGTCTCGTAGAGCTCACAGTGAATGGAGAGAGACAGAAGAAAAACAAGATAAACAGTGAAAACACACAGTATGCAGACCATGAATAATAAAACAGGAAAGGGGCCGGAAGCGCCACGGGGAGGGGAGGGTACAGCAGGGTCAGCCTTTGCGCCAGGGATGCCCAACTCCAAGAGGCGAGGTTTCCTTATGAAAGTCTCATTTTTATCTCAGTAACGGCCACAACCGAGCCCCAGGGAAGCCCCTTCCCTGCAGGGTGGTGGGTCAAGGTGCCGGACTTGGCCGTTTCAGTTCTTTCAACCGTCACATCTTAGTTATGAAGACTCCACCCTAACCCACCTCAAACGCCTGCTTCATATTCAACTCACAGCTCCCCGCCTTCCCCGCCGCCAGCACGCATAGACCTGGGGGGACAGGGCCTGTGCTCCGCCACCCCCCATGCCTCTTTCCACGCGGACCCCACTCGTGGGGGTGGGCCAGGGGAAGGAGACAGCGGCTCTTGCCTGGTCCCATGGGTATCAGGCCATTCCCCTCCCCTCCACGTAGAGGCTCCATCGGGTCCTCTGCTCCATCGTCTGCAGGCTCAGAGGGGCCGGAGGGCGCCCGAGAGGTGGGTCGTGGAGGGGACAGTCCAAGCAGCAGACTCACCGGACCGCAGCTCTGGGCCACGCTGTGATGCGCCCATTTCTCTTCAGGGACACTAAACCATGCCCTGGGACCCCACACTCCCAGCCCCCCAGCTTTCCACAGTCAAGCCCCCTAAAACCGCCTTCTCTTGCCCTGGGGGAGGGGTAGCTACTTTGAGCCTTTCTAGAGCTTACGGTGACCCGTCCCCATCCTGTCCCCTGCAGCTGGTCCCACAGTGCCCTACACGCACCTCGGCCTCCGTGGATGGGAGAAGCCCTGGAAAGGCCAGGCCTCCCCAGCCGTGGTAGCCAAGGCCCTGGCCAGCGGCCCAACCTGTTTCTTCCACCCCGTCTCTTCTGACTCTGGGAGGACCTTGAGCCCCATCACAGCCCCCCGTCCAAGCTCCCCCAAGCCCCACCGGCCACACGCAGTCATCCCTGGGCCCCCTCCTGGGGGCACACACAGGTGGTGTGGTCTGCCCCACGGAGGTCGCGCCCAGGGTAGAGGCCTCGCGGGCCCTGGATCATGGCAGGAAGCCTGTGGCTAGAGCAGCAGTGGTGGGAGTGCGGGCACTCTTTCCAGTCCTGGGCCACAGGAGCCCTCATGGCAGAACGCAGGATGGCTGCATCCCAAAGCCCACGGCTGAGCCCAACTGCGTGTGTGTTTCTCCTGTAGCAAGACTGTCCTGGTGAAGGAACCCGCACAGGCTCACCTTCTGGGGCAAATGCCCATCTCGCTGTGGTGCGTCTCTGAGCAGCTCTGGTTCGGAGCAGCTGGATCTGGGGGCACGTCCCTCGGGCAGCAGATGGCTCTTCCCACCAGGCCCTCCCGGGTCTGGGGTGATGCTGGAGGGACCAGGTGAGGCGGGCCTGGGGAGTGGATCAGAACCTGTGCAACCCGCAGGGCACTCGCGCCACAAGATTCTACACCAACGATCTCAGAACCCCATCGCTTCACCTCCTCCACCCCTAGCCAGGACCTCAGCTGTCCCACCTGCTGCCCCACCGTCGCCACGGTAACAGCCTCCCACCTGGTCTCCCCACATGCCTTCTGGCAGCGTCACAGCCAAAGTGATCTTTTTTGAAACGTAAACCAAAATGTGTCCTCCTGCCTGAAACCCTCGGTGACTTCCCATCACACCGAGGAAGATCGACCCCCTTCCCCCAGCCCCCAGGACCCTGCCGGCCTCCCTGACTCCTCTCCCACCTCCTCTTGCCTGACTCTTTCAGGCCCCGGATCACACCAACCTCCCTGCCCTGCATTCCCTCTGCCCCCCGACAGCTCTGCTCTCCTCCTCTGTGGACCCCTGCTCACTCTGGGCGCCAACCCAGCCCTGGCTCCCACATTCCACATGTGTGTGTCTAAGCGTGTACATATGCTTACCTCTATCTGCATATTAGTATCTATCTATTCATTGGCTTAATGTGTTTACTTTCTCTCTCCCTGGTCTATGAAGACCTGGAGCTCCTGCCCTGTGGCCAGTTATGACCCTGACAACAGTCACTACCTGCGCTGGGCTCTGTGCTCGCTGCGTGTGTGTTGGATTCACGGAAGGATGGATGAGCCTCACGGTAGAAAGACCGGTCATCAGTCAGACCCGGTGCTCACGCTGATGTCACGTGAGTGAGGCGAACATCTCGACCTTTCAAGATCAAAGTTGTTCTTTTTCTAGTTTCAGTTGTTTGGGGTTGATTCAGTGCTTTGACTATACAGGCTAGGACAGCTATAATGTGACAGTTTTGCCTTATTTGCCCTCCCCGTCAATATTTTTTTTTTTTTTTTTGCGGTACGCGGGCCTCTCACTGTTGCGGCCTCTCCCGCTGCGGATCACAGGCTCCGGACGCGCAGGCTCAGCGGCCATGGCTCACGGGCCCAGCTGCTCCGTGGCATGTGGGATCTTCCCGGACCGGGGCACGAACCCGTGTCCCCTGCATGGGCAGGCGGACTCTCAACCACTGCGCCACCAGGGAAGCCCCTCCCCGTCAATATTTGATGTTCAGATGATCAAATCCTCTACCAGACAGGCTGGATGAGAATGATCTCTTCCTCCATCCATTCACCATATGGGGCTGGACACTGGGCTCCACAGATGACTGAGCCAGGGCCCCAGGAAGCTCCCAGCGTAGAAGGAGAGAGATGAGAAAATCAACCAGCACAGCTGAGTGGGGTGAGGCTGATGTTAATCTGAGCGAGGACAGCGGCAAGACCTCACGCTCACCAGCCAGACGGCCAGCAGGGTGCCCGGGGAGCCATCAAAAGCCTGCAGTAGACACATGTGAATGTTATTTTACACTCGATTTCCCACCATCAGGACTGCTGCACGCAGACTTTGCATCATATAATCAGAAATTATTCAAACATGTGTTGGCTAAAATACAGAAGCAATTGCTTAAAAACACGCTTTTCTTGGTTTCTATCAGATACCCAATTTGTTACAAAGCGTACCGTGCAAATAATTTAAAAATCGTAATCAAAACAACAAAGGTCCTGCCCTGCATGGCCTTGGATGCGTCACCCAACTTCTTTGAGCCCCAGTCCCTCATGTAGAGGGTGTTATTTATGTGGGCCCTGACTCGGCGTGGGACTGAGATATCGCACGTGAATTACGCATGGTGCCCCAGCGCACAGCAAGGGCCTCATGTTGATCTGACAGCATTTGTCTGTGTCATCGTGGAGCTAGCTTATAAGTTATGCCCACTACTCACCACCTGCCCTGGACCCCAGAAGGTAGGAGATGTGGAGCCAGAGGGGTGACTATGTCAAGTCCGGAGGAAGAATAAAAACTGCTTGGCCATTAGCACGGAGCAGAAAGGAAGCGACCCCTCCCTTCATTCTCAGCAACCTGCACCGGTGGGCTGCTCCTCTGGGGAACTGGCAGGGGAGGGGTGGGGTGGGGTGGGGAGGGGAGGAGTGTGCAGCTGGTGCTGAACAGGGTCTCCCCACCCTCCCCCGCAAGCCCAGCACGTGATCTCAGCCCCATCTCGGCACTTCTCAGCCCGGAGCCTCCAGGGCCTCACACCCCCTCCAGCCCGCCCTCCACTTCCCTGAAGAGCCGCCCTGCCCGCCTCCTGCGGGGTGCCAGTGCCCAGGCCCCACTTTATGCGGAAACTGCTTTGGGACTGGGCTCCCTGAAGCTGTGCAGTGCAGCTGGTCTGCGGAGTGCAGGGCCACGGGGTGGGGCTGCCCCCTGGGGCCTGGGCGCTTAGCGCCGCGTGGAAACAGTTTTCTCCTGAGTCTTCCAATGAGAGCCATTTAAATTCCTGTAGCCATTGGGGTGGAGGCTGAGAACCAGGGATGAGCGGGTGGGTGGAGCTGAGGCTCCAGGGAGGGTGCCGGGGAGGGCGTGGGGCGCCCAGACCTGGCCTCTGAATCACAGGCCCAGAGCGAAGGGCCTTCAGCGTGGGGCTCTCAGGGAGGCATCGCCCGGGAGGCCACAGGAGCTGGTCTTCCCCGCAAGACTGCTGGGGAAACCGTGACTTGAGCGAGGCCCCGAGGGATGGACGGGAGAGCGGGAAGGGGGATGGACGGGAGAGCGGGAAGGAGGGCCGTCCAGGGACAGGGAGGAGAGGGCGGCGGTGGGAGAGTGTGGGACGTTTGGGCAAACAGAAGAGCTTGCTCCATCTGGCTGGACTGCGGGGGGCTGCAAGCATCCCCTGGGGTGTCCCTGTCACCCCAGCAATACAGGGCAGCCAGGCCCAGCCCCTCCACCCTGGGGTCCCTCTCTGTGCAGTCGGGGTGACCCAGCAGCAAAGCAGTGACAGGTGCTTCCTGATTCCCCCCAAACACGTGGTCACAAGGATGGGCTGTCATTGCCCCGAGAAGGGGGAGGCCCCTGACTGAGTCCCTGCCCTTCAGGTTGGCCTTCCCATGCTGGACAGGGCACATCCCCTGTCTGGTCCCCCAGCTCCCAAGGGGGCAGAGAGGCTGCCAGGGGGGGCTGCTGTTTCTGGGCTGGTGGGGAGGGAGCAGAGCCCAGCTCTGCCCTCCTGCCCTGCATCGACCCAGGCCACCCCAGAGGCCTCCCAGGGTTCCCGGGGGGCAGGGCGGCTCTGAAGTTGGGGAGGTTTAGGGTGCTCCCAGCAGCAAGGCTCGTGAGCTAGGCAGTCCTGGCTCTGGAGCCGTAGATCCGGTTCAAATCCCAGCTTTGCACTTACTAAGTGAACGGCCCTCAGACAGCGCCTAAACCTCTGAACCTGTTTCCCCATCGACAGGGGATGTGGCCTGGGGACCGTGGGTGGTTGGCCAGAGAGGACACATGTAAAGTGGCCAACACAGGCGTGCACGGGGGCAGAGTGAGGAACACGTGAGGACGTGTTGTGTGTGGGGAAAGGGGTGAGCCTGCCCTCTCCCAAGCATTTCTCCAGTTCACACTGTCTCCGCCCAGGTCGGCCTGGTGGGCGGGCTGGACTTTCCCGGGGGAAGTGAGCCCAGAGAGGCCAGTGCCACGGCGACTCCGCAGGGACACAGACACCTGGGCCCGTGGGAGAGTCTGGCCAGGAGGAGCGCCACCAGCCCCCCTGGCCCCAGGGCGGGCCCTGCCCCACCCATTCAAGAAACCAGCCTGCAGTATCAGGGGTGGAGCCCCAGCTGGGAGCCAGTTCTGCCGCTTCCTGTGGGCAGTGGCACAGACCCAGGCCAGCTCCAGGCGGGGCCGGCCAGCAGCAGCAGGGTGGTGCTGCCCCCAGCCGCCGGGGTCTCTAAAGGAGAAGGCCTGACCTGGAGCCCAGAGAGAAAAGAGGCTTCTGGGGGCTCCGTAGACCCTGCACGAGGAGGGCCAGCCAGGGCCCAGCGCTGCTGACCTGGCTTCCACACACCTTGAGCCCCGGAGGGGGCTGGTGACAGGTTACAGCCAAATTAGCAGAGACAGCGGCCAACATCCATCACACACTTGATGGGCAGTGAGCACTGGTCACCGCACAGGTGCGGCTCTAGTTTTCAGATGAGGGAACTCAAGCACAGAGAAGGCAAGTAACTTGCCCAAAGCCACAGAGCTGGGAAGTGCAGGGCTGGACTTTGACGTGGTCTGCAGCCGGAAGCGCTGGGTTTCAAGGCAAGCAGGCCCCAGGAGGACCCATTGTTGTCTCTTAGCTTTTCCACCTTGAAAGTGGGCATAATATGAACCAGCTCTGCCTGGGACGTGCACCGCTGTGGAGAGAGAACCTGAGGGACGGGAAGGGTCTCCGTCTCTGACCCAGAGCCTCGGAGCCCGGACGTCATTTTCCCTGAGCACGTGGGTACACAGGGGACCGACAGATCCCCGAGGCAAGGGGTGTGGCCAAAGCAGGGCAAGGTGGGGCCCGGAAGGATTGGGGCCCCTGGGGTACAGGGGACACTGGGCACAGCAGGGGTCAGGTGTCTGGTGGGCAGCTGGTCAGGACACCCAGGCCGGCTCCTGGCCATCCCCCACCTTTAGTGTCTGGTTCTGGCCCTGCTGCGTGGACAGCACAAGAGTGATGGAAGGAAGAGCTGAGGGGGAGGCGGGTGTGCCCCCACCCCAGGCACCTCCACATCCTGAGTCCATCGAAGGGTTTCGGTGCACACGTCGTGGTCCCCCCGCTTCCCAGGAGAGAATGGGGAGAGCGCACACCCTTGCCTTGGACTTGGAAGGGCCCCCTGCCCTAGGCTCTGGGCCCTGGCCTTCACTCACTCGCTCCTTGGTGAGCCCGCCTGCCCAGACCCTTCGCTTATGGATGGTGCTTATGGAACAGCACACAGGGGCCTGCTGGCCTCCAGCCAGAGGTGGCACTCGGGTCAAGGGTAGGGCTCGTTTCACGACGCCAGGGTGGGGACTAGACCACCTGCCACAATTCGAGCACGGCCAGCTCTGCATGGGGATGGCGCTGGGGCACCCGAGGGCCTCTCCTGGACACCGGGGGGACCTCAGGAGAAGAGAGAAGCGGGACCTGGCCTCGGCGAGGCTGCCCTCCGCGTCCACCTCTGCACGGGGTTTTCAAAGGCAAGACCATGTCCACTGAAGCAGAGACGGGCGTGAGGACCCTGTCGGGAGGGGAGGTACAGCGCTTGGCACCGAGACCTCACCATCATTCCGTCCTGCTGCCCCAGGGAGACGCTGGGACACAGGAAGCAGAGCCCGTGGGGACTTGGTGGTGGTTGGAAAATTCTGGTGTCCACTTCTGGGCTCGATGCCCCTCTCTCTGGTGGCAGGAGAGGGGACCATTGTGGAGGAGAGGCTGGGACACTGGTGCAGCTGTCGACTGGGGAGCGTGAGGGGGGCCGTGCCCAGGAGCTCCGGTGGGTCTCCCGGGGGCAGTGGTGAGAGACCCCGTGGGCCCGAGGTCCTGCCACCTGCCTCCCTGCCCTTTCGGGCCGGTGCCGGGGGGCCCTCCCGGCCCCACCACAAGCCCTCGGGCTCCGTGAACGCGTCAGGCTGGCCCCTGCTACCAGGGCCTATGTCTGTGCTGCCCCTTTTCCCTCCCTGCCCGCCCCCACCCCGACTTTCTCCTCCTCACTCTCTGGGGCCTGGTGAGGACACCACTTCCTCCAGGAAGGCCTCCCACCTGCCAGGGCGAGGCCGGGGGGCCCTGCTCTGCGCTACCTCAGCCCCTGTGCGCCCCTGCCATCGCGCGGAGCTGGAGCCTTCTGCTGCCGTGTCTCTCCCCAACGGGGCGGTCGAGCAGCCCTGTCTAATCACAGCGCCCCTGCCCGGCACAGCAGCTAGCATACATTTGGGGCTCAGGAGACATTTGCTGAATGAATCAGTGAATGAACAAGGAATGAGGCCAAGACCCCAGGCCCCACCCCTCCCAGGTGCCCTGGGACCATAGCCTCTTCATCTCAGCGTCTACCACGGGGCTCGGCACACAGCACATGACAAAGGGGCCCACACGTCTCTCGAGCATGGAAGGGCGATGCCCAGAGAACAGGAAACTTGCCCTCCGTGCGTAAGAGGTGGCGAGACCCTGGAAGAGGGTGGGAGGCAGTGCCCCTTCCGGTGGAGGGAGAAGTGAGCAGAGGACCCCGGACGAAGGGACAGCTGCGTGCAGGGGACCCCAGAGAGCAGGGCGGCCCGCCCCCTCCCGCGCGGCTTCCATGTCATCTGCCGACTGGACCAGGGCCCCGTCCTCTTCAGCTCAGGGACCCTGCGACCCCGGCTCGCAGTTCAAGCCCAAGAGGACCTCCAGATGGTGGGGGGAACCGGGGCACGCAGACGGGCCCAGGCCTCTGAGGCATGAGAAGCCGCCTGATGAAACTGACCTCCTTCCTCCACCTGCTTCTCGCACCCTGGCCCAGAGAGGAAGACAGCAGGTGTGCACAGAGAGGAGGAAGACAGCAGGTGTGCACAGAGAGGAGGAAGACAGCAGGTGTGCACAGAGAGGAAGACAGCAGGTGTGCACAGAGGGGAAGAAGACAGCAGGTGTGCACAGAGAGGAAGACAGCAGGTGTGCCCAGAGAGGAAGACAGCAGGTGTGCCCAGAGAGGAAGACAGCAGGTATGCACAGAGAGGAAGACAGCAGGTGTGCACAGAGAGGAAGACAGCAGGTGTGCCCAGAGAGGAAGTCAGCAGGTGTGCCCAGAGAGGAAGACAGCAGGTGTGCACAGAGGGGAAGAAGACAGCAGGTGTGCACAGAGAGGAAGACAGCAGGTGTGCCCAGAGAGGAAGACAGCAGGTGT
>NW_021703774.1:1298523-1306186 GCF_005190385.1 Monodon monoceros | reverse complement strand
CAGAGAGGAAGACAGCAGGTGTGCCCAGAGAGGAAGACAGCAGGTGTGCCCAGAGAGGAAGACAGCAGGTGTGCCCAGAGAGGAAGACAACAGGTGTGCACAGAGAGGAGGACAGCAGGTGTGCCCAGAGGCCTCACTGTTCCCGGGAGTGACTCACTCGTGAAGCCTGGGGGCCGTGAGGTGCCGCCAGGGGCTCCCATCACAGCCTCTCTGCCCTGCGGCCCAGGCTGGGGAAAGCGTGGGCATCCCCGGGCCGCGCCCTCTCCCCACCGGGAGTGGCCGAAAGCCCTGGTCCAGGGGCCTGTGTCCCTGAGGGCTGCTGTCCGCCTCGAGTCCCTGCGAGGCCAGGGTGCGCCTCAGTTTCCCTCCCTCTAAAGAGAAGTGACAGGATGCCATGGGTGCGTGGTGGCCTTTATTAGTGGCTAGGGTGGGCGTGGGGGCGTGGTCGGGCACGAGTGCGGCTTCTGGCTGGGCCAGCTCCTTGTCTGCGGCGGGAGCGGGCCTCCGGTGCTGGAGGACCCCGGGAGCCGGGGGTGTGCAGGGCGGGGACACCGCGAGGAGCAGATCCCCGGAGAAGGCGGCTGCAGCTCTACTTCCAGCGCCCGGTGACTTTGGCCTTCCCGCGGGTCTTGGAGCTGCAGGAGAAGCAGGGCCCAGTCAGACAGGACGCGGGGCAGCCCTCCATGGTGGGTAGGTGGGGGGCGTGGGGGGCTGCTGAAGGCTGAGAGGGGCAGGGGGCCACCTGGAGCTGCCTCCAGAGGCTCAACAGGGCAGCAGCCTCAGGCGGGGGGTGGGGAGTGGGGGGGGGGGGGGGGGCTCTTGGGCCCTACAGGGGGGGGGGGAGGGGGGGGGGGGCCGGGGAAACGGGAGGGGGGGGGAGGGGGGCAGGGGGGGATGGAGCTGGGGTGCTCACACTTTCTGGTTGTCATTGATCCTGTTGCGGAGAACGTTGATCTGTAAGAAAAGGAGGCAAGAGAGAGTGACCCCGAGGCACCCACTGGGCTCAGGGCCCGGCTGGCCTGGGGATGGGGTGGGCAGGACCGGGACCATCACGGTGAGAAGTAAGCAGCTGCGTCCCCGGTGAGGTCCCCACCACCACCTCCGCCGGGAGGCCTGGCCCGGTGCATCCTGGTCCCCCTGTCGTGCGTGCTCAGTGGGCTGAGCTGCTGCCTCGAGGCCAGAAGTGGGGAGACCCCAGGGCTGCAACGCCAGGAAGTGTCTGCTCAGCCACAGCGAACCCTCAGACTCCAGAAGCACCAGCCAGCCCAGCGGCCACACGAGCGAGGCACACGGTCACACGACGGCTCACCTCGTATTTCTGCTGCTTGAACTTCTCCTGCAGGTCGAACTTCTCCGCTTCCAGGTCGTAGATGGTCTGCCGCAGCTCCTTGGCCTTCTCCCTGCACAGGCCGTGGGCGGGGGCAGTAAGGAGGGGCCTCACCTGCCTCCCTGCTGCTCCGGACCGCTCCCCTTCCCGGCCTCCCCGCCCTCCAGGCCTGCCAAAGCCCCCCACCCCGGCTGACTGCAGTGCCCGGGACTGAGGACGGGGCACCGGCGCCGCCAGGGCACAGCCCCGAAGCGCGGAGGGGTGGGGGTCGCACCAACATCGTGCGCAGGTGGGGAAGGGGAGCGGGGCTCTGCCGCCCCGGCCAGCCCGTCGCGGTCCCGCCAAAGCCGCCGACGGAATAACTGGGGCGGCAGCGCCCCCTGGCGGCTCAGGCGAGCCGGTGCCCCCGCCCTCGGCCCGACGCCCCTCCCTCGCGGGTACAGCCCCAGCGTGCGGGCAGCCACCTCAGCTGGTCTTCGTTCAGGTGATCGATGGCCAGCACTTTCCTCCTCTCGGCCAGAATCTTCTTCTTCTTCTCCCGCTCCGTCTGCCTCTTCCCAGTTTTACGCTCCGTCTGGAGGGGGTGAGAAGCAGGGGAATGGGTTAGTGAACACCCCCTCCTATCCCCACACCCCCAAACCCAGCGGGGACAGAGGCTCGGCCTTGCAACCCCCAGGCCAGCAACTGCCTGGGCTCCCCAGGAAACAGACAGGTGGGGGCTCCCCGGACCCCTGCCTCCCCACATCTCCCCCCAGCCCAATGCCTTCCCCTCCTGGGGCTCCCCAGACTACAAGGAGGAGGAGGGTTTGAGGACTGGCACCCACCTGGGCCTGCAGAGCCAGGACAGCAAGAGGAAGACCCAGAGAGAAAGATGCAACAGTGACAGAGACAGGGAGAGGGGAGGGCACAGGGACACAGGCAGAGACACAGGAAGGAGAGGGTTCAGCCGTGCTGCGGGCCACCTTAGTTACTGGACGTGCGTCCGGGGTGGGGTGGGGATGTTTGACAGCAGGGCCCCGCTCGTAGGGTCGCCGTGGGGCGCAGGGGCCAGGAGGCTGGCCCAGTTCTGAGCTGGGGACTTGGACATCTAAGAAAATGTTCTGATGTGTCCGCTGCGCAAAGAAGTTCAACTTCCCATCTCTCCGCCCCTGGGAATGGGGTATCTGGTGGGTGTGAGCTCCCAGCAGCAAACCAGTCTGCATCCGGGCAGCACTTAGCCGCACTCCAGGGTAGCTCGTCTGACCCTCTCAGAGCAGGCAGGG
This sequence comes from Monodon monoceros, assembly GCF_005190385.1. Classification (NCBI taxonomy): domain Eukaryota; kingdom Metazoa; phylum Chordata; class Mammalia; order Artiodactyla; family Monodontidae; genus Monodon; species Monodon monoceros. Next base: position 1,303,597 of record NW_021703774.1, on the reverse strand, counting down.
TGGACATTAACCCCATTTTACAGATGAGCAGACTGAGGCTCCAGGATTGCATGAGGCCACACACGGTGGATGTGAGACGGGGCACAGGGCCTGCCGGCTCCACCAGCCGGCGTGGGGCTAGGGCTGGGAGGGGCAGTGGCGTTCTGGGCTCTGCTCACAGCGCTCATCCCAGCAGCCCCTCCCAGGGAAAGCCAGCTGCTGCGAGGGCCAGCTTCGGGTCTGGCATGAGAACTCAGTCTCGCAACAGCGGCTGGACATCTGTTCCCGGGATCCCGCGCACAGTCACTCCTCACGACACAGGACGCCTGGAGGCCCCCCACCTTCTGGATGTAGCCTCCAAAATGCATCATGTTAGACAGAGCCTTCTTCTTCCGGGCCTCATCCTCAGCCTTCCTCCGGCTCTCCTCCTCCTCTCGGCGGGCCCTCTCCTCCTGGTTTCCGGCAGGGAGGGAGTGGATTAGGGGTGGGGGCCGGACACCCTGATTCTGGGCTGGCGCTGGCGGTCCTTGTGGCCAAGCACACTGTCCTGGGGATTGAGGGCACTCGGGCATGGGGCCTGGTGCTGGAGTTTGTTGGCCGGGGACACGGGACTGAGCGAGCGGGGTCCCAACTCCTGACAGTGAGGGTCCCCGCACCCAGGCCAGGGACAGGAAGCCCCAGGGGTGAGCTGCATCCCTGTGGGGGGGCCCCGGCAGCAGCAGCACAGGACGGGGGCCGCGGCACCTCAGCTCCCAGGGGGCGCGCTGTGCAGGAAGGAGAGGGGTGCCTTAACCGCTCAGGGCCTTTCTGTCTAGTCGCGCACGCAACGCCCAGGGCCGCGTGGGTGCTCGCCCCGGGCCGAGTCCCAGTCTGCACGCGCGGAGGGCCAGGGCGGGGTCGCTCACGGCCAGGCGGCTCTGCCGCTCTCTGTCTCGCTGCGCCCGGATCCGCTGCTGCTCCGCCCGTTCTGCCCGCCGTTCCTCCTGCGGAGGGAGCGCCCGCTGTGGGACTGACGTCAACGCCTGAAAAGTGTCGGTGGGCTTCTCCGTGTCCCCTGAGTGTCCCCCCCGCCCCGGCCGCTGCCCTGTGCTGGAGGCAGAGGCCACGTCCTGCCGTCGGCCAAGCAGCACGGGAGGTAGAGGGGAGAAAGGAAGGCGAACAGCCTCTTGTCCCCCGGAAAATGTTTTGGGATCCCGGAGGTCACCGCATCTTCCCTCCGTGAGTGGCGGGGCGGGGCCGGGGGGAGCGAGGTGGGGGGCAGAGATGATGACTCGGCTCCAGCCCTCGGGGGGAGGGTGCTGGGGCCCCAGGGGCTCTTGCTGGACCACCCCCGGCCCCGGGAGGCGCCCGACACCCACGATCCTGTCTTTGAGGGAGACCAGCTCCTGTTCCTCTTTCTTGCGGTTCTCGAAATGCGCCTCAATCAGCGTCTGCAGCTCGTTCAGGTCCTTCTCCATGCGCTTCCGGTGGATGTCCTGCGGGGGGGGCGGGGCTCAGAGGCTGCCCACCGCCCCCATGCCAGGGGGGAGGGGCCTGGGTCCAGGAGAGCAGCTGGGGCCGGACCCAGGACACTGTCGGGCACTGTGTGCCCCCCGCCCGTGACCTCCCCTCCGCCAGGAGGTCCTGAGCTCTCTCCCAGGGTGCCTGCCCTCCCCAAGCCCCCACTCACGTCAAAGTCCACTCTCTCTCCGTCGGGGATCTTGGGCGGCACCAGGTTGGGCATGAACGGCCTGGTGGGCAGAAGGAGGTGTGAGCACCAAGCCCTCCCTGGACCAAGGGGCTGCGGTGCTTGGGTGGCCAAGGTCCTCTCCTCCCTGCAGAAACGCGGCCGCCGCTGCGCAGCCATCAGCACGGTGACACCAGCATGGCGTGCACACAGGAGCCCCCAGGCCGCTCAGCACCAGGGTCCCACGGCGCCTGCACGTGCCCTCCCGTTTACCCACAGAGTAGGAACCACTCATCTCACTCAAGGAAGCCGAGACTCCGAGACATAGCGCCTGGCTCAAAACCACCAGCCAGGAAGTAGAGAAGCTGCACAGGTGACAGCTTGGCTGACCCACGGGACCTCCCCAGGAGCCCAGGAGGCCACGCTGGTCCCCACCCCCTCCCACACTCGTGTGGGACTCCAGGCCCCGGGCGCTGGGCCTGGGTTTCCCGTCTGCCTCGTCTGTGTGGGGCTGAACTGAGACACTGCAGCGCTCACAGCAGCGAGGGAACGGGGAAGGGGCTGGACTTTCGGGCCGGGCTAGTTTCAGACCATCCACTCGAGCCGGAAGGCACCGCAGGGAGACACCTGTGTGTGCTGAGGTGCCCGTCAGCTGGCGGCCTTGGCGTTCCTGAAACCCCCATCCCACCCAGCACCCAGAGCTCCCAGGCAGTGTCACGTGTGTGGCAACAAGTTGCCCTGTGTGGCCCTTGGTGACGCTCTGAACCACACGCCGAGGCTGACACACACTCACTGCTTGGCTTCCCCGAATTTTCCTCCCTCTTCCCCCCCGGCCCCACCTCAGCCACTGAGGATGGAGTCCTAGCTCTCCTGTAGGGTCGGACAAGGTGTCCACCCAGGGCCACAGCTAGTTCATCATTTTCCTCTAGATGGACAGTGCTGACGGGGGCAGGGCGCGGAACTGGTGATGGAGTGTGGGAGGATTTCAGCCCCCCCCCCCCCCCCCGACCCCACACACCCTGCAGCAGACGGCAGAGACTCTTGTGCAGTGCACAACCTGTAAAACCATACGTGATGGTCTATGCTCGCTGTGCCACCATGCACTGCGGTCCTGTCCCCCAGTTGTCCTCCCTCATGAGCCCTCTGCTCCCAGGGCCTCACCACTCACCTGGGCTTGGGCTTGGACTCCTCCACTGGGCCATCTGGAGAGAAGGGAAGCACACGGCCACGGGGTCAGGAGGCCTGGATCTGGTCCCACTCTGCCCCTGATGAGCCGGGCACCTGTGGGCCTCCGTTTCCCCATCCACCTGTGAGTCCCTCCCGGCCCCGGGTTGCAGGAACACCCAAAGAAATAAGCTGCAGGGTTGCAAACCCCACACTCCCTCTCGGGGCTGCTCCCCGGGGGAGCCTCGGGAGACGCACGCACGCACAGCCCTCTCGTTCAGCAGTGCTGGCCTCACAGTGAGGAGGGGCCCAGGGCACGGTCCCTGGGGGTCCTGGCCCCAGAGTCGCCTCCCGAGCCTCTGTCTCCTCGGTTGCCCCCAGACCTCCTGGCGGCCCGGGACCAGGAAGCTGATGGGGCGTGACCCTGAGACCCACTGGCTGCGCCCCTCCAGAGGCGTGACTGGGGCCACCTGCGCCCCTGGGGAAGGCTGCCGGCCAACAATGACCGCAGCAGTGACCCACCCCACAACCATCCATGCCTGGGATCTCCTCCCCCAGACTCCCCACTCTCGAGTGGTTCAGCTGGGCTCCAGGCGCCTCGTGTGTGGACGTGGCTGTGACCACTGCCCTGCCCCGCCTGGGCCCTTGGACATCGCCCCTCTCCCCTGGGCACCACCGGGGCAGCTTCTCTGCAAGGAGGAGCCCGACCTCCAAACACGCATGGTCACCGAGTTGTGTCCTGCCTTCCCCAGCCCCTCTCCCGCCTCCCTGGGGTCTCCCCCAAACTGCTGGAGGGGCTCCCCGGCCCCCCAGCGCCTCCTCCCAACGCCCAGCGGGCCTCACCTTCAGCCTCTTTATCTTCGTCTTCTCCACCTTCTAAAGAGAACGTGAGAAATCAGTAAAGGTCCTGGTTGCGAGCTCAAACCCCTGCCAAGAGCCTCCCCGCAACAGGTCCTCAGCCAAGTGTGCCCTGTGGGCGTCTGGGGTCCGGAGCCCGGAGCTGTCTGTCTGCACCTGCCCTGGGCCCAAGACCACCGGGCACCAGAGGGGCACGTGGCCAGCGTTTACTGACAGGGCGACCGAGGGCTGAGCCCCAACAGGACGAGTGGCCGCCCAGGCTGCAAAGCTCGGTCCAGGCGGATTTCTTGCTGCTGTAGGAGTGGCTCTGGGGCTCTCGCCACCCCGGGCTCCAGGACAGAGCCCCTCGCACCCTCAGCCCGGGTGGAGCCTCACCTTCGGTGTTAGTCTCCTCCACGTCAGTCCCGCCTCCAGCCTCTTCTTCCACTTCCTCCTCCTGCTCTGGAGAAGTGAACCAGACACAGTGAACACACTCGTGCTGCAGGCAGAGCCCGGGGCGGAGGTGTGGGGAGGGGGCCAGCGACATCCAGGTTCCACATGAATTTGGGGGTGACTGATGTGACAAGACGGGGGCTACTCTGTTCTTGGTTTAAACCAGAAGTCTGCAAACTATGGCCCAATCTGGCCCCCAGACTGTTTCTAAATAAAGTTTTATTGGAGCACGGCCCAAACTGCTTTCACGCAACAACAGAGTTGAGCGGCTTCCACAGGGACCAGGTGGCCACAAAGCCTAAAACATTTACTATCAGCTCCTTCTCAGGGGCCTGGAGACCGGCTCTGCACCTGGAGGCCTCTGGGAAGGCCAGGCGGGTGCTGGGCGGCACCAGGGAATGGGTGGGGGCTGTCTGCCGGGCTCTTTCTGTCGACTCAGCCCCCCTTCCCCACCCCATCACCCGATGTGGCACCACAGGGGTCAGGGGAGCGCCTGTCCCGGGCTCAGGCCCTGGAGACCCTTCATCTGTATTTGAAAGAGACCAAAGCAGGACTGCGTGTGGGTGAAGGAGCTGCCCTGCATGTGGATGTATGTACGGTCCAAAGAGTCAGGGGGATTTCTGTTTTCATCCACTTGCTTGGCAGGATGTAGACCCCGCCCCAGTCAGGCACTCCGAGTGGATAGGCACATTCGACAGCATGGCGCTAGGCACAGGGATCCGCCGGCAGCGGGCACTGATGAAGACCCTGACTGAGGCCCTACATGTGGTGGACTCCTGGCAGGGGGGCTGGAAAGCCTGGAGGGGGGGCGTGAGGCCAGCACGGAAATGTCCACACCCCCTGCCTCCACCCCGTGCCTCCACCCCCTGCCTCCACTCCCAGCCTCCACACTCGCCTCCACTCCCTGCCTCCACCCTCTGCCTCCACCCCCTGCCTCCACCCCTGGCCTCCACACCCGCCTCCACCCCCAGCCTC